>NC_068448.1:52079235-52387607 GCF_023373465.1 Oncorhynchus keta | reverse complement strand
CATTTAATAATCCACTCGTGCAAAATGCAAATACATTATTACGAAAACCTACCCCTAAACTTTGTTTCATCAAGTCAAAATATGTTTCTATCTACTTCTCAGATACTCTAAAATGTAATCAAACTATAATATTTCTTACGGAAAGAAGTATGTTCATTAGGAAACAGGTGTGTCTTGTCTTCTTGGCACACACAAACACGAATTTCCAAGCCGGTGTCCTTGCACTAAAACTGTTATTTCTTATTCGTTATTCAAGTTACACGCCTGAAACCTTGAACATAGACTGCTGACACCGAGTGGAAGCCATAGGAATTGCATCGTGGGAGGTGGAATTGAGTATGCCCTTATACTGGCCATTGGAAGAGCATGGTTTCTCAAAAAAAAAATATTCTGGTTGCTTTATCTTTGGATTTTCTCCTACCATATCTATTGTGTTATACTCGCCTACATTATTTTAACATTTCTACAAACATCAAAGTGTTTTCTTTGCAATGGTACCAATTACGTGCATATCCTGGCTTCAGGGCCTGAGTAACAGGCAGTTTACTTTGGAAACATCATTCAAACAGGAAGTGGAGAAAAAACGGGCCTAGCCTGATGAAGTAATGAATGGTGGGTATGAAGACCAACACATTCGAGGTTGAGCAGATACCTCCTCTACTGTTTCACTAACCAAAGGTATTACAAATACCATTTCACACCAGAGCATTCACCATACCTGGACTATTACAGAAAGTGGTTAGTGTGTTGATATAATCTGAAAAGGGGTAATAGGTTAGGAATGATGATTGAGTAATGTCCTGGATGTAAATTTGTCCAAGGCATCTGAGTTTGAAAGGTGTCTCAAGACGCATCATGAAAACCAACATCTTCTGTCCCTGGGACAGAGCACCAATACTTCACACCAAAAAGTTTGTGGAAAAAAAAGATTGTTCTACTGTGCAAATATTGAAAATAATGTTACATGTTGATGCACAAATGGTTAATAACTGGAGGTAAATATTGGCTCACTATTTGGCAAAAACTGACAAGTTATTGCCCTATTTTCACCAATGCAATATGTAAGGGATAATCAAGGAGGCGCTATGCGTTCTTCTCTGGAAAATGATGAACAACATGGAAGGTGTGTTAGTGCGAGTGGAGTAAAACTGCATTATTTTCCAGAGAAATTATAGAGCCCTGAGTTGATTATCCCTCTTAAACCATGGCTATAATTTAACGCATTTGCTGCTAGAAATGTGTTAATTTTTTGGAAGAAATGTGTTCAACAACCACTAAAGTAGCTAGCAAACTACAGGAGTTGTCGTGGTAACCAAACAAACAGATTTGCTAGTTTAGCTAACCAAATCATCAGTCGTAGCTTGCCATTATGAAAATCGAATTCAACAATGCCAATAATGTTTTCAATCTGACATTGGCTTTCAAAAGCTTCTCAACCATAGAACATGTAGGAATGAGCTATAGCAAATCAAATATGCCTTGCTTTATTGGGAAATAATGCACTCTCTACACTAGGCACTGTGTTCATTTAACACTTTCGGTGTCTTTATGGTTCCCCAAACTCAACAATGATGATTTAACACTGTAGAATTGTGAAGATGTACAATAGCACATTGACTCACACCGTGTGGTTTTCTCAAAGGCTGTGAGTACAATTATGATTTAATCAAATTACTGTTTCTATGAAGCATGCATTTGAAAGTAGGGTGTGGCTCCTAATCCGTGACCGGATCTTTTATTTTTGTGTCTCCATATCCGTGACTTCGCAAATTCTTGCAATATCGCAGGAATTTGGGACCTCACTAATTTTCACATGCCAAAACCGGATGATGCATAGCTAGTTAAATCAGAGTTAAATGGCAAATATTATATTCGCAATGTCAATAAGCATAAAATAAACAATCAGCATAAGCCACTGCCATGTCAAAAAAATGATTTTGTCATGAGTTCAGTACCATTTGCTTGATTTTGCAGAACTATGGTGTATCATTAGCTAGCGACACTAGCGTTAGCTTGCTAGCTAGCCAGTGTTGGCTAAATAGCTAGCAAGGTCTAGTCTAGTCCAATGGAAACCAATGAACCCTGCTGGCTACATGGCTAGTTAGATGACCAGTGATGACAGTGATGTCCATATGAGATTCAAGGCCCTAATAAGTGCCATTGTGCAGAAAGCAAAGAAAATACTGTTTGATGAGCTAAGTTAGCTAGCAAGGAAAGGGGGATGCAAGATAACTTTTCATGCATGTCAGGACCAGTGATGTTAAAAATTGCAGACTCTGGCGTTGTGGCAACATTACAACAAGAACGGACTGTCCTATGGGAAGCAAAAATGCCTGTACATACACAGATGCAGCACTCATGAAATGCAATTATTATTAGCTGTAGTTAATAACAATCAGTACACATAAATTCACATACCTATGAGTGACCCTATTGTAAACGGTAAAGTAGTTAGCTTGATGTGTCATCATCTGCATTCGATATAGATTTTGCTATCACATAAAAACATCCATATGACATATCTCTCAATAAATTGCATATTTAATTGACAATTTGGCTCGTTGTTCTTGTGCAGGAAAGAAGTGGAGACAGTTTTCAGGGACCTACCAGATCACAGAAAACAGTGAATAGAGGGAGATAAAAAATATGGTTATGGAGAAATCAACCATATGACCACTAGATGTCATCATATACCCACATATCAAATTGATATCAAAAGTACTTGATATCCACTACCTTGTAGAACAGTTAGACATTTTGTAGAACAGTTTGGATCTGTTAGACACATGCATGCATCTGTCTAACATATAACATATATATATATACACATATACATACACTGAACAAAAACACAACATTTCAAGTGTTGGTCCCATGTTTCATGAGCTGGAATAAAATATTCCAGAAATGTTCCATACCCACAAAAAGCGTATTTCTCTCAAATGTTGTGCACAAATTTGTTTACATCCCTGTTAGTGAGCATTTCCCCTTTGACAAGATAATCCATCCACCTGACAGGTGTGGCATATCAAGAAGCTGATTAAACCGCATCACTATTACACAGGTGCACCTTGTGCTGGGGACACTAAAAGGTGACTCTAAAATGCGCAGTTCTGTCACACAACACAATGCCACAGATGTCTCAAGTTTTGAGTGAGTGTGCAATTGACATGCTGGCTGCAGGAACGTCCACCAGAGCTGTTGCCAGAGCTGTTACCAATGTCATGTTAATTTCTCTACCATAAAATATTGTTTTAGAGAATTTGGCAGTATGTCCAACCGGCCTCACAACTGCGGACCACTTGTATGGCGTTGTGTAGGCAAGCAGTTTGTTGATGTCAACATTATGAACAGAGTACACCATGGTGGCAGTAGGGTTATGCTACGGGCAGGCATAAGCTACAAACAACGAACACAATTGCATTTTGTTAATTTGAATACACGGAGATACCGTGACACGGCCCCATGTCTCAAGGATAAGTACACAATTCTTAAAAGATGAAAATGTCCCAGTTCTTCCATGGCCTGCATACTCACCAGACATGTCACACATTGCGAATGTTTGGGATGCTCTGGATCGATGTGTACAACAGTATGTATCCAGCAACTTCGCACACATATTGAAGAGGAGTGGGAAAACATTCCACAGGTTACAATAAATAGCCTGATCTATGTGAAGGAGACAGATACTGATTGTTTTTCTATTTCACACAGCTGCTTTTTTAATGCATCTTTAAGGAATCTGATGCATATCTGTATTCCCAGTCATGTGACTGGATTAGGGACTAATTAATGTGTTTAAATTGACTGATTTCCTTATATGAACTGTAACTCAGTAAAATCTTTTAAATTGTTGCATGTTACATTTTTATATCACAAATTAGATTAAATGGACATGACACTCACAAAGTACTGATGACAAAGCAAGTGCACTTGATCTAAATTTGGGTATATGAGTACATCTAATGGTCACCAGGTTTTACATACCGGGTCACTAGCTGTCATAAATGTGTATCCCCCTTCACAAGCTTGATGTTGGGTGAGTCCACTTTCCCATGCAAATAATAATAATAAATAAAACATAATAATAAAAAAGAGATTTTATGCACTACCGGTCAAAGGTTTTTGAACACCTACTCATTCCAGGGTTGTTTAAAAACAACTATTTTCTACATTGTAGAATAATATTGAAGACATCAAAACTATGAAATAACACATATGGAATCATGTAGTAAAACAAATCAATATATATTTCACATTTGAGATTCTTAATATAGCCAACCTTTGCCTTGAAGATAGCTTTGCACATTCTCTCAACCAGCTTCATGAGGAATGCTTTTCCAACAGTCTTGGAGGTCACACATATGCTGAGCTCTTGTTGGCTACTTTTCCTTCACTCTGTGGTCCGACTCATCCCAAACTATATCAACTGGGTTGAGTTTGGGGGATTGTGGAGGCCAGGTCATCTGATGCAGCACTCCATCACTCTCCTTGATCAAATAACCCTTACACAGCCTGGAGGTGTGTTTTGGGTCATTGTCCTGTTGAAAAACAAATAATAGTCCCACTAAGCCCAAACCAGATGGGATGACGTACTGCTACAGAATGCTGTGGTAGCCATGCTGGTTAAGTGTGACTTGAATTCTAAATAAATCACTGACTGTGTCTCCAGCAAAGCACCCCCACACATCACACCTCCTCCACCATACTTCATGGTGGGAACCACACATGCGGATATCATCCGTTCACCTACACTACATCTCACAAAAACACGGATGTTGAAGCCTTGAATCTCATATGGGCCTCACTGTCACCACTGGTCATCTAGTTAGCCGTGTAGCCAGCAGGGTTGCATCGGTTTCCATTGGATTAGACTAAAGCTTCTATCAAATTGACATGAGAAAATATGTGAAGATACTGTGACAATTTGCACACTCACGGATATGAAACCTGGAAATAAAAGATCCGGTCACGGATTAGAAAACCTTAAAGGTAACTGTAGGAAATTGATAAACAAAATGAATAATGCAAGCGTTCGAAATGTAAAATATGATACACTTGCAGGTCACCAGTTAGGATGGGTAAAGCAATGAGGTACCCTAGCTTTTTTGCAACATGATGTCATGCTGCATTTTGCAACTGAGTTCAGGTACCCAGTTGTGTATGTGTTTTTCATGGAGAAATGGTGTGGATAAATGTCAGATTCGATTTTCTCAAAGATGGTGTAGCTTTCCCTAGAAATGAGCAGCACAGAGGTGCTGCTCGTCTGTGACCTAGCTTCCTATTTCACAATCAATTCAGCATAACGTCTGCACACTACTGACTTTATCCCACAGAAAAATAAATAACTGCTCCAAAAGAAAGAACAATGTTTTTCTTTGACCATAAAAAAAATGAACATCAAATAAATCTCCACCTAGGTGAAGGCTTCCAGAAACTTCAGACAATACTTCATTCTCCATCCCAAAAAAGGAATGGGAGGAGAGGGATAAAATGGTGGATTTGAGGGATATGAGAGGAGAGTTGTGTTTGATGTGCCTCTTCACTTGTTTGACAGCTGACTACATCAGATATGGGCGTCCCTCGTATGAACCTTACAACTGCACCCAGAGAGAACAGTGTCTGTCTCCCAGAGAGAACAGACAAACGAAAACTCCATGTTGACTTTCACAATGATATTCACAACTGCATAGTAAGTTCATAGGGACAATGAACCCATTTCTAATATTCTCTCCTATCAATATGCTATGTCACATATGGCTAACATTTGAACATTCCTGGAGCCACATGATCAATTTCAAAAAACATAAAGCAACATTACAGTAGCTGGAAAAAGACTAGTACCTAATTCTACATCAAAAAGCAAAGCTATATTCTGCAACATTCTGGTAGAATGTTTTGGATGTTCATTTACATATGCTAAAAACAATGTGCCCTCTGCACATCGTATGTTGGTTGCTCTGATGACGGGGACAGTGGTGGCTGCTTGTGGTTCAGTTGCCATGGCAGCCAGTCTTTACTTCCTGTCTTCCTGTTCCTGTGATTTAAACTGTGCCAGCTATATCCAGAGGCAGCTGAGAGGCTTGAGGTCATCCCTCACTTTGTCATCCCGAGACTTTTGCATCCCAAATGGCATCCTATTTCCTATATAGTGCACTAGGGCTCTGGTTGAAAGTACAATAGTGCTCTATGTAGGGATTAGGGGGCCATTTGGGATTAAATCTATCTCTGTCATGTCATGCTGCTTCTGCACAAGGGAATATCTGTCTGCTCTCTCTTTGTATCCATTCATGAATATATGGATGAATTGCAAACAAAATACAAATTAATTTATAAACAAATTGTTAAATGAAAGTCACCAATATCCTCATCATCCAATATGGATGAAGTTTTTTGTTTTGTTTTTGATACTAGTTGACTTAGTTTTGAGAGATGGTTAGTATTTCTCTTACATGTATTTTAAATATTTACTGAGTATTTTGTCATCTGAATTACACTGGGCTGAATGACACTCCAATGTATTTTCAAAATGCTTTTCTATACGATTTTACTTATAGCGGTTCACACCTTGTGACACCCTTTGACACAGCATTGATATCAGAAGTCTGATAGGACTATGGTGTGATTAGAGCAACTGCTAAATTAACTAAGTAAAAATGTTGCTAAATACTTTGATAGAAAATGTACTTGATACGATTGTGATGTGTTGTTGTCTCACCTAGCTATCTTAAGATGAATGCACAAATTGAAAGTCGCTCTGGGTCTGCTAAATTACTAAAATGTATATGTATAAGCATTCTAAGTATTCTTCTAAAGACCTCCGCCCCAAAACATGGCCAATAATAATACCCAATGTGCTTTGCAGTTCATTTGACATGTTCATTTTCACTTATACAGTGCATTCGTAAAATATTCAGACCCCTTGACTTTTTCCACATTTTGTTACTTTACAGCCTTATTCTAAAATTGATTAAAATGTTGTTTTTCCTATTCAATCTACACACAATACCCAATAATCTCAATGCAACGTTTTGCAAAAGTATTACAAATAAAAAACTGAAATATAATATTTACATAGGTATTCAGACCCTTTACTCAGTACTTTGTTGAAGCACATTTGGTAGTGATTACAGCCTCAAGTCTTCTTGGGTATGACGCTACAAGCTTGGCACACCTGTACTTTGGGAGTTTCTCCCATTCTTCTCTGCAGAGCCTCTCAAACTCTGTCAGGTTGGATGAGGAGTGTCGCTGCAGAGCTATTTTCAGGTCTCTCCAGAGATGTTAGATCAGGTTCAAGTCTGAGCTCTGGCTAGGCCACTCAAGGACATTCAGAGACATGTCCCGAGGCCACTCCTGCGTTGTCGTGGCTGTGTGCTTAGGGACTTTGTTCTTTTGGAAGGTGAACCTTCGCACCAGTCTGAGGTCCTGAGTGCTTTGGAGCAGTTTTTTTTATCAATGATCTCTCTGTGCTTTGGTCCGTTAATCTTTCCCCCTGTCTAGTCTCCCAATCCCTGCCGCCGCTGAAAAAAGATCCCCAAAGCATGATGCTGCCACCACCATGCTTCACCGTAGAGATAGTGCCAGGTTTACTCCAGACGTGATGCTGGAGGAAACCTGGACATTCAGCGCCAAGAGTTCAATCTTGGTTTCATCAGACCAGAGAATGTTGTTTCTGATTCCTTTTGGTGCCTTTTGGCAAACTCTGAGCGGGCTGTCATGTGCCTTTTAATGTGGTGTGGCTTCCGTCTGGCCATTGTAGCATAAAGGCCTGATTAGTAGAGTGCTGCAGATATGGTTGTCCTTCTGGAATGTTCTCCCATCTCCACAGAGGTCCTCTTGAGTTCTGTCAGAGTGACCATCGAGTTCTTGGTCACCTCCCTGACCAAGGCTCTTCTCCCCCGATTCCTCAGTTTGGCTGGGCGGCCAGCTCTAGGTATAGTCTTGGTGGTTCCAAACTTCTTCCATTTAAGAATGATGGAGGCTACTGTTTTCTTTGGACATTCAATGTTGCATAAATGTTTCTGTAAACTTCCTAAGACCTGTGCCTCGACGCTCTACGGATAATTAGTTTGACTTCAGGGCTTGGCTTTTGCTCTGACATGCACGGTCAACTGTTGGACCTCATATAGACAGGTATGTGCCTTTCCAAGTCAAGTCCAATCAATTGAGTTTACCACAGGTGGACACAAGTCCATATTATGGCAAGAACAGCTCAAATAAGTAAAGAGAAACGACAGTCTGACATGAAGGTCCGTCTCCAGTATTTATGCTGCAATAGTTTGTGTCGGGGTGCTAGGGTCAGTCTGTTATATCTGCAGTATTTCTCCTGTCTTATCCGGTGTCCTGTGTGAATTTAAGTTTGCTCTCCTTAATCCTCTCACTCTCTTTTTTTTCTGTCTCTCTCTCTCGGAGGACCTGAACCCTCGGACCATGCCTCAGGACTACCTGGACTGATGACTCCTTGCTGGCCCCAGTCTACCTGGTCGTGCTGCTGCTCTAGTTTCAACTGGTCTGCCTGCGTCTATGAAACCCTGACCTGTTCACCGGACGTGCTACCTTGTCGCAGACCTGCTGTTTTCAACTCTCTAGAGACAGCAAGAGTGGTAGAGATACTCTGAAGGATCGGTTATGAAAAGCCAACTGACATTTACTCATGAGTTGCTGACCCTCTACAACCACTGTGATTTTTATTATTTGACCCTGCTGGTCATGTATGAACATTTGAACATCTTGGTCGTGTTCTGCTATAATTTCCACCTGGCACAGCCAGAAGAGGACTTGCCACCCCTCATAGCTTGGTCCCTCTCTAGGGAGTTTTGCTTCTACACCTGCATTGTTTGCTGTTTGGGGTTGGAAAAGTTGGAAAGTTTCTTCAAGTGCAGTCGCAAAAAACCTCAAGCTCTATGATGAAAGTGGTTCTCATGTGGAATGCCTCAGGAATGGAAGACCCAGACTTACCTCTGCTGCAGAGGACAAGATCATTAGAAACTGCAGCCGAATAAATGCTTCACAGAGGTCAGTTAACAGACACATCTCAACATAAACTGTTCAGAGGAGACTGTGTGAATCAGCCCTTCATGGTCGAAATGCTGCAAAGAAATCACTACTAAAGGACACTAATAATAAGAAGAGACTTGCTTGAGCCAAGAAACACGAGCAATGGACATTAGACTGGTGGAAATGTGTCCTTTGGTCTGGAGTCCATATTGGAGATTTTTTCCAACCACCATGTCTTTGTGAGACACGGTGTTTGTGAACAGATCAGGGCCCTGTTTTAGAAAGCAGGTTTAACAGACTCTGAGTTGAAACCTGAACTCTGAGTTGACTACTCATTTTCAGAACAGGTGATAACAATTAGCTTAATGAACTCTGAGTTTAGTTAACCTTGAGTAAAGCACGTGCATGAGGAGATAAAAAGTCCTCGTCAATGGAAAGCAGATAACATGATTCATCATGGCTACAGCAGAAAAAAGGTCTCGAACCTCCTACTTCTCCCCAGTGGAGTTAGAAATATTAATGATTGCGTAGGCAGAATATGAGAGTATATTTAAGAAAAAAAGCTATACAATAGCAGCAGCAAAATAATGTGAGCTGGCATAGCAGAAAATTGCTGACGGAGTCAATGCGTGAGTATTAATTGAAAAAGTTTGTGAGATTTTCTAAACAAAAAAAGTAAATTTTTCAGCCATCCCAACACTGCCAGTATTTAATATTTTCAATTTGAAAGTAACACCTAAATGCCTTTTATACCTGTCTCCAAATGTGTGCTTACTGGACATGCTCACATTTGACCTCCATTGTAGCCAATATAAAAAAGGCTGAGGGCCGAAAAACAGGTGGGGTCCAACACCACCACCATTCACAGAGGCTGAAGAGATGGCCCTTAGTCAAAACAGTGGGCGACCTATTGCTGAAGGCATCTCTGGAGGAAGCTCATCTGACCCAACCACCTCCCAAGACACAAGGCCCTACATAAGAGGTTAGTTGTTCAAATTAAGATATATGTACATTCATCCTTTTGCCAGTATTACCTCAGTGACACCCACCCATCCATCTTAGACACAACTTGGCAAACTGATTTTCTTGTAGCGGTACAATTCTTTGTAATTAACTGCTGTTACTTTTTCAGATTCTTAGTTGTCCTTCAGATATCATAGTCTATTTTAAGGTGACTTCTATATTGAACAATTGTGAGGTGGCCTGCACACTGTTGTAAAAACAAAAGTCAAATTAGGTGGGGCACTTTTCTGGGTAAAGTTATAATTTATTAAGAGTACTTACAACTGCATGGAGGTATGTTATGCCAGAAGGCTCTACCAGACAGATTACACCATCAGTAACGGGTAGAAGATGAAGATTAGACAGTTAACCTGTTTAGGCTAGGTGGCAACATTTTCACTTTTGGATGAAAAGCATGCCCAGAGTAAACTACCTGCTACTCAGTCCCAGTTGCTAATATATGCATGTCATTAGTAGATTTGGATAGAAAACACTCGGAAGTTTATAGAACTGTTTGAATGATGTCTGTGAGTATAATATAACTCATATAGCAGGCAAAAACCTGAGAAAAATCCAACCAGGAAGTGGGAAATCTGAGGTTTGTAGTTTTTCAACTCTTTGCACTTCCTAAGGCTTCCACTAGATGTCAACAGTCTTTAGAACCTTGTTTGATGCTTCTACTGTAAAGGAGGTGGGAATGAAAGGGGAATGTGTCAGTGGTCTGCCAGAGTGCCACGAGCTGGTCACGCGCATTCATATGAGAGTTAGCTTGAGTTCCATTGCATTTCTGAAGACAAAGGAATTCTCAGGTTGGAACATTATTGAAGATTTATGATAAAAACATCCTAAAGATTGATTCTATACCTTGTTTCACATGTTTCTACGAACTGTAATATAACTTATTTGACTATTCGTCTGAACTAAGCAATCGCATATTGAGCATTTGGATTGCTGGGCTAAACGCGCAAACAAAAAGGAGGTATTTGGACATGAATGATGGACTTTATCGAACAAATCAAACATTTATTGTGAAACTGGGATTCCTGGGAGTGCATTCTGATGAAGATCATCAACATGACAGATATCTGTTTGGCTTGATTTGTTGTCTGAGCGCCGTACTCAGATTATTGCATGGTTTTCTTTTTCCGTAAGATTTTTGGGAAATCTGACACAGCGGTTGCATTAACGAGAAGTATATCTCTAATTCTGTGCATAACACTTGTATCTTATATTAAATGATGTCTATTTCTGTAAATTGATGTGGCTCTCTGCAAAATCACTGGATGTTTTGGTAGCAAAACATTAGTGAACATAACACCTCAATGTAAACTAAGATTTGGGGATTTTAATATGCACTTTATCGAACAAAACATACATGTATTGTGTAACATGAAGTCATTTAAGTGTCATCTGATGAAGATCATCAAAGGTTAGTAAATAATATAATCTCTATTTCTGCTTTTTGTGACTCCTCTCTTTGGCTGGAAAATGGCTGTGTTTGTTTGTGTGACAAGGCTCTGACCTAACATAATCATACGTTGTGTTTTCGCTGTAAAGCCTTTTTGAAATCGGACATGATGGGTAGATAAACTTCTTGTTAATCTTTCATTTGGTGTATTGCACTTGTTATTGTATGAAAGTTACATATTTATAAAAATATTTCTGTATTTCGCACCCTGCCTTTTCAGCGGAATGTTGTCGAGGGGTTCGGCTAGCCATACTCCACACATTTTTCATAGTGGGTTAGAGTGGAGGATGATGAAAACACCTTGTCAGCTGCCACAGAGAGGGAAGATACAGAGAGGCCTATTTAGGTTTACACCATAAAGAAGACTTCATTAATAAATAAAGAAATAAGTAAAGAAAACTTTATAAAAAGTTTATATACTCTAAAATCTAGCTCTGGGTGTACAACATTTTTTTTACGAGTCATGCACAGACCCAGGCCACTTTGCTTCCACATTGCTGATGATGTGGGCTGCATCACATATGATCTTCACAGTGCAGAACAATAATTAACTGGAGTAGCTGTATTCTGAAGTATCTTTCATTTGGAAAACAGCTACTATTTAGGCTGTGGAAGACTTCCTATTCACCATCTCCTTCATTTACTGAAGGAGCTGTGATAGGAATATGATTGCCATCTATGCAACCAATCCCCCCTGGAAACCCTAAAATATATATATCAATATATATACATATGAAGTCTCAAAGTGTTGCTTAGACTGGTACCTGGAATTCTGTGGAATTCTATTTTGATAAATCTTGTGGGTTTGTGACTTGGGAACACCACAAAAGTGTACAGTAAACGTTTCAGTGCAAAAGTCACATTTCTGACAGCCTGACGGACGGTTGCCTTGGAAATATGCTCAGTGTCACCGATGTTATATAGAAAACTCCCATTTGCAAAAAAGTGCAACACAAATATTTTTTTTCGAACCGTGAGCATGTCCACGATGTGTAATATGAATGATATGAGGGCTGAGAATATTGTTCAGATGAATGATCGATTTTGCAGAAAAACTGAAAATCATTAGAGAATGATAAAACAACCAAAAGTCTGATCACCCTCTCCCGACGGAGATTTCTGCAGAGTATTTGTGCTTCAATACCAACTGGCTCTTCAAGAAAAGTGCATGCCATGTCTGACACCTCCTTCAGACTGCAGGCTTCAGCTAAAGAGGAGGAGAAAGTCAGGGTTAGTTGAAAACCTGTAAGTGAGCAGGTTAGCTTCAAGGAGTATGTTGCCATAGTAACTGACTCAGAGTTAAGCTGAACTGGCTTTGTAAAACCGAAAACTCAGAGTTTCCTTCAACTCTGAGTCAACTTACTCTGAGTTTTCACTAAACACCATTGTTCCTGTTCCCAAGAAAGCTAAGGTAACTGAGCTAAACGACTACCGCACTCACTTCCGTAGCACTCACTTCCGTCATCATGAAGTGCTTTGAGAGACTAGTCAAGGACCATATCACCTCCACCCTACCTGACACCCTAGACCCACTCCAATTTGCTTACCGCCCAAATAGGTCCACAGACTATGCAATCTCAACCACACTGCACACTGCTCTAACCCATCTGGACAAGAGGAATACCTATGTGAGAATGCTGTTCATCGACTACAGCTCGGCATTTAACACCATAGTGCCCTCCAAGCTCGTCATCAAGCTCGAGACCCTGGATCTCGAACCCGCCCTGTGCAACTGGGTACTGGACTTCCTGACGGGCCGCCCCCAGGTGGTGAGGGTAGGAAACAACATCTCCAACCCGCTGATCCTCAACACTGGGGCCCCACAAGGGTGCGTTCTGAGCCCTTTCCTGTACTCCCTGTTCACACACGACTGCGTGGCCACTCACGCCTCCAACTCAATCATCAAGTTTGCGGACGACACAATAGTGGTAGGCGTGATTACCAACAACGACGAGACGGCCTACAGGGAGGAGGTGAAGGCCCTCGGAGTGTGGTGTCAGGAAAATAACCTCACACTCAACGTCAACAAGACTAAGGAGATGATTGTGGACTTCAGGAAACAACAGAGGGAACACCCCCCTATCCACATCGATGGAACAGTAGTGGAGAGGGTAGTAAGTTTTAAGTTCCTCGGCGTACACATCACAGACAAACTGAATTGGTCCACCCACACAGACAACATCGTGAAGAAGGCGCAGCAGCGCCTCTTCAACCTCAGGAGGCTGAAGAAATTTGGCTTGTCACCAAAAGCACTCACAAACTTCTACAGATGTACAATCGAGAGCATCCTGTCGGGCTGTATCGCCGCCTGGTACGGCAACTGCTCCGCCCACAACCGTAAGGCTCTCCAGAGGGTAGTGAGGTCTGCACAACGCATCACCGTGGGCAAACTACCTGCCCTCCAGGACACCTACACCACCCGATGTCACAGAAAGGCCATAAAGATCATCAAGGGTAACAACCACCCGAGCCACTGCCTGTTCACCCCGCTATCATCCAGAAGGCGAGGTCAGTACAGGTGCATCAAAGCTGGGACCGAGAGACTGAAAAACAGCTTCTATCTCAAGGCCATCAGACTGTTAAACAGCCACCACTAACATTGAGTGGCTGCTGCCAACACACTGACTCAACTCCAGCCACTTTAATAATGGCTGGGAAATGATGTAAAATATATCACTAGCCACTTTAAACAATTCTACCTAATATAATGTTTACATACCCTAAATTATTCATCTCATATGCATACGTATATACTGTACTCTATATCATCTACTGCATCCTTATGTAATACATGTATCACTAGCCACTTTAACTATGCCACTTTGTTTACATACTCATCTCATATGTATATACTGCACTCAATACCATCTACTGTATCTTGCCTATCCCGTCTCTGATACCATCAATCATTCTATATATCTTTATGTAAATAAAATAATTTACATATTCTTTATCCCCCTGAAAGATGCTTGTGTACACTTGTGTTACTATAAGGTAGTCAGTTTTTTCCGGAATTGTTAGCTAGATTACTTGTTGGTTATTACTGCATTGTCGGAACTAGAAGCTCTTACAATCTTCCATTATGCCTACAAATACACAATGCTGCACACTAACATCTGCTAACCATGTGTATGTGACAAATCTTGGTTTTGCCTGTACAATTTGAGTTTGAAACGTTTAAACCCACTTTCTTTTCGTGACAAAATATTGCGCTAAAAACGGGCACGTCTTTATATCCAAAAATGAAATACTGCCCCTATAGGTCTAACAGGATATACTGCACTCAATACCATCTACTGTATCTTGCCTATCCCGCTCTGTACCATCAATCATTCATATATCTTTATGTACATATTCTTTATCTGAAACAGGGACAAATACAATTTGATTTGATTTAAACCCACTTTCTGAAACAGGGCCAATCTCTGCATGTCTATTTCCCACCGTGAAGCATGGAGGAGGAGGGTGTGGGGGTGCTTTGCTGGTGACACTGTCAGTGATTTATATAGAATTCAAGGCATACTTAACCAGCATGTCTTCCACAGCATTGTGCGGTCACAGTTTCTGTGTTACTTGATTGTTGTTCCCTTAGGTTACCGCTGAAGGGCACCCTTATCCTGTATTCTAGTTTCCAGGTTACCCTGATTATCACCCTATTGGATTCACCTGTGTTTACCTGGTTGCCTTGTTATTTAGGTTCCTCAGTTGGCTGGTATCTTTGCATAGGTCTCATGTTTTATTAGTGTCCTCTTGTGCGGTTGCCTTGTTTCTGTTAAGACTCTAATTAAAAGTTCTGGATTTACCCTTACCTCTGCTTGTTGTGTTTCTCATCACTTGAGCTCAAGTTCATACTAGCATTATTGTCACAGAAGACCTAAGCCTACAATGGACCCAGCAGCGATTTTTCCCAGTCATCCGAGATACATTCTGAACTCCACCAGCTACGGTTGGCTCTCACCCGCCATGGAACTGTGATTGGTGCCATGAGGTGCAGCTGCAGACATTGTAGGATGGTTTAAGAACTCTTGTGTCTGCTCTGCAGACTGGACAGGCGGGAGAAATGGCTGCTGCACCTGTGGCTGTTCCTAATCCACCACTCCCTACCAGATCAGCGTCTTCCTAATTTCCAGGCACCGGAGCACTATGAGGGGCATCCTGGGAGGTGTCGTGAGTTCATACTCCAATACTCGCTGGCCTTTGAGCTGCAGGCATCAACGTATCCCACCGAGCATTCCAGAGTGGCATATGTCATCTCTTTGCTCTCAGGAAGGGCTCTGGCCTGGGCCATGGCTATATGGGAGCAGCAATCAGACATTTGTTTTAATTGGCAAAGCTTCAACCTGGAGAAGAAGATCATTTTGATCAGCAGCAGGAACAATGCTCAAACACTCATTGCGCTTCAGCAGGGCAGCCGGAGTGTAGCTGATTATGCCATTGACTTTCGGACGCTCGCTATAGAGAGCGGTTAGAATGCAGAGACACTTCACTCAGCCTTTCTGAACGGACTCAGTGAGGCTGTTAAGGATGAACTGGCTTCCCGGGACAACCCTGACTCTTTGGATGAGCTTATTGTTCTGGCCATCCGGATTGACACCCGAGTTGGTTCCAGTGTTTCGGGTTCTGAGGAGTCTATGCAATTGGGACGCACCAGACTTTCCGCTCTGTAGAGAAGGTGCAGGATTAACGAGCAACTTTGTCTTTACTGTGGACAGTCTGTACATTTCCTTTCCTCCTGTCCCGAGCTGACGGGAAACGGGATGACTCATCAGTAGACGGGAGAATACTGGCGAGTTAGATACAGTCTCCAGCTGCCGACACGGTACATAACTTGCTTCCGGCCAACCTGCGGTGGGGCAATGGGCAGATGGACATTCCTGCTTTCACAGACTCTGGGTCTACCGGCTGTTTTCTGGATTAGGTCGCCAACAGGGGTTGCCTCTCACTAAACTGGACATTCCGTTGTCGGTCACTGCGCTGGATGGTCAACCCTTTGGGTCTGTTGAAGGTGTAGCAATATACCATGCCTATTCAGCAACGTGTTCTGGATTATCATGTGGATTTTATCCAGTTACATGTGGTGGTCTCAAGAGCTTCCCCTGGTTCTTGGACATCTGTGGCTTTCTATCTTTAAACCTAAAGTTGACTGGCCCTCTGGAAGAGTTCTGCCAGCAACTTTCTTCACATCTTTCCATCCCTGCTCGTCTGGAGGCTTCCGATTCTCCTGTTCCACCGGCTGGGGATGACAAGCTTGATCTTTCCCACGTACCTCGGGATTATTGGGATCTGGGTCAGATCTTTGGTAAACGAAAGGCCATTGACCTGCCTCTTCACAGGTCCTATGATTGTGCCATCAATCTCCTGCCCGGCACCACTCCTCCGAGAGGAGGGCTGTATTCTCTCTCATGTCCAGAGACTGCAGCCATGCATAGTTATATTAAGGAGGCTCTGGCAGCTGGTTTTATTCGGCAGTCCACATCACCTGCAGGAGTGGGTTTTTCTTTGTTGGAAAGAGGGATGGGGGATTATGTCCCTGTTTCGATTACCGGGGTTTAAATAACATTACCGTTACACTCTTCCTCTTATGTTGTCAGCCTTTGAGACTCCAAGGATTTACGGTTTTCTCAAAATTGGATTTACAGAATGCGTACAATCTGGTGCTCATCTGAAAGGGAGATGAGTGGAAGACAGTGTTCAAAACCCCTAATGGACATTATGCGTACCGTGTCATTCCATTTGGACTTGCCTTGTTTCTGTTAAGACTCTAAGTAAAAGTTCTGGATTTACCCTTTCCTCTGCTTGCTGTGTTTCTCTGCGCCTGGGTTCGAGTTCGTCCAAGCATTAATGTCACATGTGCAGTGATACACCATCCCATCTGTTTTGGGCTTCGTGGGACTATCATTTGTTTTTCAACAGGACAATGAGCCAACACACCTCCAGGCTGTGTAAGGGCTATTTTACCCAGAAGGAGAGTGATGGAGTGCTGCATCAGATGACCTGGCCTCCACAATCCCCCGACCTCAACCAAATTGAGATGGTTTGGGATGAGTCGAGCAGCAGAGTGAAGGAAAAGCAGCTAAGTGCTCAGCATATGTGGGAACTCCTTCAAGACTGTTGTAAAAGCATTCCTCATGAAGCTGGTTGAGAGAATGTCAAGACTGTGCAAGGAAAAGGGTGGCTATTTGAAGAATCTCAAATATTAAATCTATTTTGATTTGTTTAATTAACACTTTTTTGGTTTCTACATGACTCCATATGTGTTCATACTTTGGATGTCTTCACTATTATTTTACAATGTACATTTACATTTACATTCAAGTCATTTAGCAGACGCTCTTATCCAGAGCGACTTACAAATTGGTGCATTCACCTTATGACATCCAGTAGAATAGTCACTTTACAATAGTGCATCTAAATCTTAAAGGGGGGTGAGAAGAAATACTTATCCTATCCTAGGTATTCCTTAAAGAGGTGGGGTTTCAGGTGTCTCCGGAAGGTGGTGATTGACTCCGCTGTCCTGGCGTCGTGAGGGAGTTTGTTCCACCATTGGGGGGCCAGAGCAGCGAACAGTTTTGACTGGGCTGAGCGGGAACTGTACTTCCTCAGTGGTAGGGAGGCGAGCAGGCCAGAGGTGGATGAACGCAGTGCCCTTGTTTGGGTGTAGGGCCTGATCAGAGCCTGGAGGTACTGAAGTGCTGTTCCCCTCACAGCTCCGTAGGCAAGCACCATGGTCTTGTAGCAGATGCGAGCTTCAACTGGAAGCCAGTGGAGAGAGCGGAGGAACGGGGTGACGTGAGAGAACTTGGGAAGGTTGAACACCAGACGGGCTGCGGCGTTCTGGATGAGTTGTAGGGGTTTAATGGCACAGGCAGGGAGCCCAGCCAACAGCGAGTTGCAGTAGTCCAGACGGGAGATGACAAGTGCCTGGATTAGGACCTGCGCCGCTTCCTGTGTGAGGCAGGGTCGTACTCTGCGGATGTTGTAGAGCATGAACCTACAGGAACGGGCCACCGCCTTGATGTTAATTGAGAACGACAGGGTGTTGTCCAGGATCACGCCAAGGTTCTTAGCGCTCTGGGAGGAGGACACAATGGAGTTGTCAACCGTGATGGCGAGATCATGGAACGGGCAGTCCTTCCCCGGGAGGAAGAGTAGCTCCGTCTTGCCGAGGTTCAGCTTGAGGTGGTGATCCGTCATCCACACTGATATGTCTGCCAGACATGCAGAGATGCGATTCGCCACCTGGTCATCAGAAGGGGGAAAGGAGAAGATTAATTGTGTGTCGTCTGCATAGCAATGCATAGCAATGTAGAAAATAGTGAAAATAAAGAAAAACCCTTGAATGAGTAGGTGTTCTAAATATTTTGACCAGTGGTGTAAATACATTACAAAATACAAGTATGTTGTATTTTATTTCGGTAAATGTTACTTTCATGGTAAATTGTTTCTGTATTTTGGAATTGTTGTCCATCCCTGACTCTTGTTACAGTAGCAAGTAACAGTCATTTAGCACTAAACTCAGAATTCCCCAAAATCAACTCACTGTCTCTGAATCACAAATAAATGCAAAAGCAAGTCTGTTTTAGTTTAGCAATAATGTCACTGTCCTCCAATGGTAGTATGAATTCAGTTCTCAGTTACTGTGTAATAATCCTCTCATTACATGACATCCGTTCCCTCCGTTGCTGGATTTTGTGCATTGGGTTAAAAACTTATGGCTAGGAGTCCCCCAAAAGGAACACCCCCTCCCATTCAGCTGAAAAGGTGGCGCAGGAAATTCTAAAAATATTTTTTTGAAATAGTTAACTTTCACACATTAACAAGTCCAATACAGCAAATGAAAGATAAACATCTTGTTTAATCTACCCATCGTGTCCGATTAAAAAAAATAAAACATGTTTTACAGCAGAACACAACATATATTTATGTTAGATCACCACCAAATTCAAAAACACACACAGCCATTTTTCACAGCCAAAGATAGTCACAAAAGCAGAAATATAAATAAAATGATTCACTGACCTTTGATTATGTCCATCAGATGACACTCATAGGACATAGTGTTATACATGTATTGTGTGTTTTGTTCCATAATGTGCATATATAATATATATAAATATATCAGTTTACATTGGCGCGCTACGTGCAGTAATGTTTTGATTCCAAAACATCCAGTGATTTTGCAGAAATACTCACAATAAACATTGATAAAAGATGCAAGTGTTATTCACAGAATTAAAGATAAACGTATCCTCTATGCAACCGCTGTGTCAAATTTAAAAAAAAAAAGTTATAATCTGAGAACGGCGCTCAGAACCTAAATTAGCCAAAGAAATAGCCGCCATTTTGGCGTCAACAGAAGCTACAAAAAACACTATAAATATTCACTTACCTTTGAAAACTTCATCAGAAGGCAGTCCCAGGAATCCCAGTTCGACAATAAATGCCATGATTTGTTTCATAAAGTTCCATAAAGCCCATCATGGGGCGGCAGGGTAGCCTAGTGGTTGGAGCATTGGACCAGTAACCAAAAGGTTGCAAGTTCAAATCACCGAGCTGACAAGGTACAAAATCTGTCGTTCTGCCCCTGAACAGGCAGTTAACCCACTATTCCTAGGCCGTCATTCAAAATAAGAATTTGTTCTTAACTGACTTGCCTAGTAAAATAAAGGTAAAATAAAAAAATTAAAAATAAAAATAATTTAACCACTTGTTGTTAGCTTGTTCAGCCCAGCATTCAATCTTCAAAAAACACGAGCAATTCCTCCAGACAAAAACTCAAAAAGTTCCGTTACAGTTCGTAGAAACAAGTCAAATGATGAATGCAATCCATATTTAGGATGTTTTAAACATTATTCATCAATAAGGTTCTAACCGGAGAATTTCATTGTCTGAAGAAAAGCATTGGAACGGAGGATACTCTCTCGTGACCGTGCGCAATGAGACCGAGGCTTTCTGCCAGACCACTCAGTAAAAGAGCTCCCATGAGCCCCTCCTTTATAGTAGAATCATACAACCAGAATCTAAAGACGGTGACATCTTGTGGAAGCCCTAGGAAGTGCATGCACATCCATAACTAAGATGGACTTCAAATGGCACTGTTTTGAAAATCGAGTTCTCACTTCCTGTTTGGATTTCTTCTCAGGTTTTAGTCTGCCATATGAGTTCTGTTATACTCACAGACATAATCCCAAAAGTTTTAGAAACGTCAGTGTTTTCTATTCACCAGTAATAATAATATGCATATACTCCTATCTGGGACAGAGTAGGAGGCAGTTTACTCTGGTCAGGCTTTTCATCCAAAAGTGAAAATGCTGCCCCCTAGCCCAAACAGGCTGACTGTTAAAAGACTACATGCCGTACTTAAACATATGCAGGGTCATTGACAAATTATTTAATAAAATAACATTTTGGTGTATCTTGACAAGGCTAGTCAAAGTTTACAGTTAACTGTCTCAATGTCCTTCGGTGTGACAAGCCCCTGCATGTGCCACCTTTCATTACCCCTCATATTCCTCTCTGATATTCCAAGCATTTTCGCAAGATGCTTTCAAACTCAACCGCATAACATGTCTCCCATTGACATTCAGCCCCATTGTGGCTTATAACTCCTATCCTGAATGTTAAGCAGAAATGACATGTAGCTTTGATTGTAAGTCATTTGGCTCTGGTTCTGAGGTCAGCCAAGCGAGCAGAATCCACTTTCTCTTCATATCAAGGCCTTCTGTTCCTCCAGCTGCTGGGTTGGGGCTCTGAACGAGTTCTATATGGCTTGTTAGGAGATGTGTGTCATTGTGGCTGTCTGAAACACCTCCATGCCTGATGAGATTATCCCCTGCTCTGTAACTTAACCTACAACACGTCTAGGATGCCTCCCGCCTCCCCATACTTCCAGGAATACTCCTCTCCCTTTCTCCGTCTGGACCGGAATCCTATGACATGAGTGATTATATGGATGTGATGGGTTGACCTGCAGAAATGTATCACTCTTTGAAAGTGAGCCAGTAACTGAAACTCCACAGTGATAAATCAATGCATTAAATGGAGGGAGGACATTTTTTTCTAAAATGGATAGATCACGTGCCACCACAGACGTATGGACCAAAAATGGCACCAAAAATGTCATCAAAATAAATAGATATGATTGAATGCTGCTCCCAATGTTAAATGTCTTTGTTTGCAATGCCACACTCAGAAACATTGACATTTAACAAACAAAAACTGTTCCTATTCAAACTAAATACATTAGCCTATACATTTCCAGACAGTCTACTGTATGATCCTGCTTCATGGGAAATAATTTAGTGCTTTGTATTTCTTGACTGTAGAACAGAAGGAAAACTTTTCATGTAAAGATCAATACTGATGCACATCGTAATACCTTAGTAGTGACGTGCCAAATGGCACCCTATTCCCTATATTGTGCACTACTTTTGACCAGAGCCCTATCGGCCCTGGTCAAATGTAGTACGGTAAATAAGGAATAGGGTGCTATTTAGGATGCACATCAGTACCTAAGTCCCTTCCTTACCCCCTACCCTGAAGACAAGCAATTGTGTTAATAAAGAAACTAGAGAAACTTATATTATTAATTACTTCATACTGTACCTTGCAGTTACCCAGTAACAATGATGACTCCCTGCTCAAATGTCATGTGCTAGACTTGTACCATACATCACCAGTGTAAGGTCAAGCTCAAAGTACGCTCTGACGCTACCACTGTGTTCCTTAATTACAACTAGCACATCAGCACTATCCACCATCTTTCTCTCGATTTCCTGTTTGAATAATACATGTTTGTATACATAGCTTTGGATGTCCTTTTATGTTCCAATTAGACAGTAAGTCAATATTTGGAAACATATAGCTGTTTGTATTTGTATTTATTATGGATCCCCATTAGCTGCCAAAGCAGCAGCTACTCTTCCTAGGGTCCAGCAAAACTAAGGCAGTTTATACAATTTTAAAAACATTACAATACATTCACAGTTTTCACAACACACTGTGTGCCCTGGCGGAATGACTTTATCTTCCCTCCAGGCCTGAGGGCACACAGTATCTAGTAGGCTTAAATTGAAGATTTGAAAGAATTGTTGAATAGTTCACCACTAAGATTCATTTTCTGTATTAACCTGTTAAGTCGACCCTCTACTTTTTCGAACATTCTGTTAAAAATCGCGCAACATTTCAGCGCCCTGCTACTCAGGCCAGGAATATAGTATATGCATATGATTAGTATGTGTGGACAGAAAACACTCAGACGTTTATAAAACTGGTTGTGACTATAACAGAACGTGCGTTTCATCGAAAAGTGCAGGAAAATCTGATCACTGAAAATGGAAATAAATATCCTTGCGCTACTTCCAGGAATTGTTCAAAGTGAACCGAATTAAATGAGGCCGAGGTTGCAGTGCCTACCGCTTCCACACGATGTCTAGAGTCTTGTCATTTGATTCGGCTTTGATTCTTGGTCAAACCGAATCAAGGGAACGGATTCCCTCCGGTCTCCGACCGGATGTTTTGGTCGAGCTCTCTCCAGACATTTTTTCGAGACGGACAACTATAGAATTGACATCGCCTCCTGATGAATTTTATCGCTTATTAGCGTGTACTAATACCTAAAGTTGCATTACAAAAGTATTTCGAAGTGTTTTGTGAAAGTTTATCGTCGACTTTTTGAATTTTAAAAAATGACGTTACGTTATGAAATGCTATTTTTTTCTGTTTATCACACAGTCTGCATAGAACGATATCTAGGCTATATATGGACCGATTTAATCGAAAAAAAGACACAATAGTGAATATGGGACATCTAGGAGTGCCAACAAAGAAGATGGTCAAAGGTAATGAATGTTTTATATTTTATTGTGCGGTTTGTGTAGCACCGAATATGCTAATTATTTTGTTTACGTCCCCTGCGGGTCTTTTGGGGTGTTACATGCTATCAGATAATAGCTTCTCATGCTTTCGCCGAAAAGCATTTTAAAAATCTGACTTGTTGCCTGGATTCACAACGAGTGTAGCTTTAATTCAATACCCTGCATGTGTATTTTAATGAACGTTTGAGTTTTAACTAATACTATTAGCATTTAGCGTAGCGCATTTGCATTTCTAGAGCTCTAGATGGGACGCCTGCGTGCCAGGTAGGAGCAAGAGGTTAATTATCAGAGGTGTTTCCTCAAGGACAAGAAAAAAAGTTTGTGTAAATGTGAATTGAATGTAGGAGAATATAACACAATAGATCTGGTTTAGATAATACAATGAAAAAAAAAACATATGTTTTTTATTTTTATTGTTGTATCATCATCTTTAAAATGAACAAGTTAAATAAACATTCAGATAGGATGATGGGGACAATTTCAGTGAAAAACATAAAAGGGAAAGTTGTATGTACATGTGCAAAGTTTCAGAATGATAACTTCCAAAAGGAGTGTGCTACATGACATTTAGTCACCCAGGAGTCCCACACAAGTAGCCCGAATGTGGCCAAATTGGTGAAGGTATACATTTTGAATCAAATAATTATATACAAAATGCCAAAATGGTATTCATCACCCGGCCAGAGCGCGCGTAACAGTCACCTTTTTTTTTGCTTGGCCGAGAGGTTTCGGCTCGCTCAAACTCCTGTGAGCACGCGATTCTCACAATGAGAAGCCCCATTGAAAGCAGGCTTCGTGGTGAACACGTACAGACTGTTCCCAGAGCGGTAGCTGTTTGGGAAGTGCGTGTGAGATGACGTTAAAGTTGGGCCAACTTTTTCCATGACAAGAGAGCATTTGGGAGAATGCATGCCCTGAGAGTTCTGCTTTACATAGAGACAAAATTTAAACGGCTTTAGAAGCATTTGAAGTGTTTTCTATTCAATAATATTTTTTCTATGCATATATTAGCAATTTTGGGGAAAAATATTTTCAGTTTACTATGGGCACGCACTTTCTCCAACAGGGGCAGTATAGAGCAAGAGTTCTAAGAGGTTAACAGAACATGGCCGAGATTTTCAAACGTTCATAGATGACCAGCAGGGTCAAATAATAATCACAGTAGTTGTAGAGTATTCAACAGGACAGCACCTCAAGAAGAAATATGAACAGTTTAGGGTTCCGCAGGCAGAACAGTTGGAACAGGGTACAGCAAGGAGTCATCATGCCAGGTTGTCCTGACGCATGAGTGAGAGAGAGAGAGAGAGAGAGAGAGAGAGAGAGAGATCAAAAATCCTGCAGGAATGCGAAATTGAATGGCCCGGTGAACTCTCTCCAAAGTGACATTCCAGAATGTCACTTTGGTGATGGTACCTGACTGTTTAAACATATTGCAAATGGACAAAAGTCACCAGAAAGTCACCGTCCATCAGTCAATTAGATATTCTGACACCACACCCACTTTTTCCAACTCGTTTAGAAGCCAACTATCACATACTTCAGAGCTGGCTCAAAGTTCACAGCGCCTTCTGTTCAAACCATAATATAAACGCAAAACACGTAGTTACATTCCAGCTGCTGGTGCAGTTCTGACATTATGTGTAGGCCTAGCTGAGGCGACCCCGAATCCCAAGTTTCGGCTCGATAGGTCATTTGGTGCCCGAGCAAGACCTTAATTGGTGCTGAAAACCACTTTTTTGCTACGGTCCTTGAATGAGCTATCGGACAGAAACGTTGGGGTCCGTCTATATGGGCCGAGGCGGTCGCAATGCATCTAGTCTTTTTTAAATGTCGGCATCTAGTCTTTTTTTAAATGTCGGCATTTTCGTGATGTAAAAAATGAATTGAAGTTATTGCAAATGTACAAAGCAGTTTCTCGGTCTGAGAATCTTCTAGAGCCACATAACTCAACACGCACTATCGACCTGAGCTCTAGAACAGGTTTCTAAAGTTTTAGAACTCTCGGTCTAACGGTTCTTTAATAGTTCGAACAAAGTTCAATATTGCAGGCACTGTCTGTCTCTACGCACCCCAATGTGTCCCTCCTTCCAAGCTGTGTGTGTGTGATTTAGTTTTTCTTGGAAACTTTATGGGAGACATGTCTGATTTACAGTTCATGAGGGTTGCCTAGGCAACCCCCATGAACTGTAAATCAGTCATGTCTCCCATGAAATTTCCAAGAGAAAATCACAAACACACAACTATGACAGAGAGACACAGTGTGGTGCGTAGAGACAGACAGTGCCTGCAATAGTTACCTTTGTTCGAACTAAAAAATAACCGTCAGACCTAGAGTTCTGAAACTGTGAGTGTGTGGTGAGTTACGTGGCTCTAGAATGTTCCCGGACTGAGAAACAGCCTCATACATTTGCAATGACTTCAATTAATTTGGAACATTACGAAAATAACGACATTTAGAAGGATTCGGGGTCGCCTCACACCGGCCTACACATAATGTCAGAACTGGACCCGCAGCTAGAACGTAACTGTGTTTTACATTTTTATTATGTTTCAAACTGAAGGCGCTGTGAATTATGGGCCTGTTCTGAAATATGTGATAGTTGGCTTCTAAACGAGTTGGAAAAAGTGGGTTTGGTGTCAGATGGTATCATTTTGGTGTCAGAATGACATCCAATTGACTGATGGACACTGACTTGCTAGTTGACTTTTGTACATTTGCAATAAGTTTAAACGGAGAGGGACCATCACCAAAATGGCATTCTGAAATCAACACTAAAAATGGCATCACCATAGTCTCCAGACCATAGTCTCCAGATAGTTCAACGAGACGCCCTTGCTTGACCGTAGCTCGCTCTGAGGGCAGCAACTGTGAAAAAAGCAGGCTCAAAATGAAGCCTGGCACTAAATTACCAGGGGGCTTTGGGGGATAGCGGTGGAATCGTTAGGTTTAGAATGACAATTCAACCACAGGAATGTTCCTAAGGTCCTCCCGATCTCTGTATGCCTAACCTTGACCATGTGGCATTAACCCTTATCAGTTAAACAGGGTTTTTTGATCGCACAGATTACAATGACATCTCTCCCCATAGGAATACATTGCCTGCTCCCTTAGGCTCTAGGTTGAATTTATGTGGGTTAGTAATTCCTTATGAAACTGTCTTCAATGACAATCCATCAGGGTACTATGAGGTCTACCTGTGTCAATTCTAAGCTTCCTGGAGTAACCGGAAGTGGTTAAATTCACAAGTTATTTTGATGTACATAACCTGCAAATGTGAAAATGACTGCATTCAACCTTCTGGATTCTGTAAGAATCCCCAAGCAAGATATGTATTTACTTATAGCTTCCTGTGCCAACTGAAAGTGCCTTTTATTGGGGTCACAGTGTCTGTTTCGAAGGATTAAAAATGTCACACCTTTCCAAAACTTCATATGTGCGATTAGGCAACCCTCATGAACTGTAAATCAGTCATTTCTCCCATAACATTTCCAAGAAAAACTCACACACAGCTTGGACGGACATAGTGTGGTGCGTAGAGACAGACAGGCAATAGTTACCTATGTTCGAACAATTAAAGAACCGTCAGACCTATAGTTCTTAAACGTTAGAAACCTGTTCTAGAGCTCAGGTCGATAGTGTGTGGTGAGTTATGTGGCTCTAGAAGGTTCTCGGACCGAGAAACAGCCTCGTACATTTGCAATGACTTCAATTAATTTTGACCATTACGAAAATGATGACATTTAGAAAAGTCATTTAGAAATGCACAGTGCATTTGCAATATGATTCAACAGTGAAGAAACATCACCAAATGGACATGATGAAATCAACACAACAAGCGATGGAGGGGAACCACTATCACTGCCCGACCATCCCGAGTTCATCAGGCCAGTCAATTTAGCATTTCTGCAGTATTTTTGAGCATGCCAAATTTGTGATGGTAAATGCCCATTGAAACATATTGCAAATGCACGTGCAATAACATTCAACTGTTATGGTACGCCGACAAATAACTAATGTACCACAGTCACTCGACGAACTTATCTTATTTCCAATATAACACAGGTCTCTTGCCTGTACTATTATCCGTAGATCATTCATCCCGTATTTTTGAGCATGACAAATTTGTGATTGTAAATGCACATTGAAAGATACTGCAAATGCACAGCCGTGCACCTGATGATTGGAACGGGTTACCAGGAGCACAATTTTCAAATGGTTTTTAATGCCATTACGGGGTAGGAAGGGGTCCACGGTTGGGTAGGGAGCACCCCCCACTCGTGCCCATCCAATAGGGGGTACCGCTTGTCATTTTGGATGTTTTTCAAAAATTCTTTAAACAACAGTCCCACTTCTCCCTCATCATATATGACAAATGTACCATCTAGTTTGATTCATTGCTTAACATAGTGCTATATATCATGTTGGCAGTATAAATTACTTTTGGACATGGTTCACTGACTTTTGTGTTTGTAAACTGACTACCATTGATCATACATGGCAAATGGACATAACATCCTGATTTGGCACTTTCAAATCTTTCATATTGCATTTGGACATTTCTTATGGCATTTTTTGACCACCTCCACCCCCCAAAAAAGTGACTTTTGACTTCCTATGAAATCATATTGCAAATGGAATAAACATATGCCTTATGCACAAATAAAAAAAATGATGATAATAAAATATGACTAAAGTTTGTTGATACAGTTCTCATACATATGTAATTGACACAAAAATTGAAAGAATTTCGAAAAACAATAAGTTTTAGGAAAAAAAATCAGTTTTTCAAAATTGTACGTTTGGGTCTTGCCTTGTTACATTTGCAATATGAAAAATCACAGTGGAGCGCACTCGATTTTTGCAGTGTTACAATTGGCATTTGCCATATGGCATTTGCAATCAACTTTGAATGAAACAATGTCGAATGAAGTGGTATTGGACACTGTATATGGTTTGTACCGTGCCAATGACTTCCCATTCATTTTTGTACATTTCAGGGGGGTGTTCCTTTACTTTAATTAATCCCTGTCCATCCAGTAACATTGTGAATAGAAAGGTACTGGGAGATAAGCTGGAGTGCATACCAAATATTAATATACAGTATATACTAGAAACAACAACATCTGAGGATAAAATAATGACCTAGCACTAGTTGGTTCCTATTCCCTGATAAAGTGCACTTCTTATGACCAGTACCACAGGGTTCTGATCAAAAGTAGTACACTATACAGCGAATAGGTTGACATTTGGGAAGCAGACATTGAGTTCATATGATACATGGGACTGCCACTGCTGCTGGTAAGTGCTGCCTGGTCTGGCACACGTTGGGATTGATTGTCTGACTTTCAGCAGTCTTTTGGAAGCCAGTACATTCTGTGCACGCTGGCAGTCTGTCACATGTAGCTTGATACTATGTCTCAGTTAGGCTTTGGTTTGTGTGGGTTTCTGTCAGTGTTTCATTTGACGACCCCCTCATCCCTTTCCCACCACTACACAAAATACCCTAGTTTCAGACTCTCTTTATTGTCACATGCCCCCCACCCCCCACACTCCACTCCCCAACTGGAACCAGCTGCAACAAACACTCAAAATTGACAGTTTTATCTCAAACTCTTCATTCAGAGACTCAATCATGGACACTCTTACTGACAGTTGTGGCTTCTTTGTGTGATATATTGTTGTCTCTACCTTCTTGACCTTTGTGCTGTTGAATGTGCCCAATAATGTTTGTACCATGTTTTGTGCTGCTACCATGTTGTTGTTATATTGTGTTGCTGCCTTGCTATGTTGTTGTCTTAAGTCTCTCTTTATGTAGTGTTGTGTTGTCTCTCTTGATGTGATGTGTGTTTTGTCCTATATTTATATTGCATTTATTTATTTATTTAAATTCCAGGCTCCCGTCCCCCCACCGTGTGGGACTATAGGTCAATTAACCTTGTCGTAGTGGGCACCCTGATTCTAGTTTGAGCTGGGCAGGCAACTGCCTGGGAAGGTTTCCCACTCAGAAGTACGAGATGGGGAGGGGGCGGGGGTAGATTGACCTCAGGTCTCCCCACGGAAGCCAAAGTTGCGCACCTCTAACTTTGTAAAGTACTAATGCAATTATTAATGCAATTAGTTGTGCAATTTAGTTTGTGTTTCTTGTTTGAAGTGCAAAAGTGTAATAATCAGGTTCTCTGTGTGTGTTATTCAATTTGTGTAGTTGTGTGATATAGGATTTGTGCAATTTAGTTTATTTGTGTTTTTTGATGGCAATAGGGTAATAGTGTAATAACTTGATTCTCTTTTTCATTTGTATTTATACACTACAATTTGTTTCTATTTGTCTTTGTAACTCATTTTTGAGTCTTGTTTTTGTATATATTTTTATATTTATATATTTTAAATGTTATGATTATTTATTTGTGTTCCAAATGTCTAAATAAATATTACAGTTACAGGGCATTGCCCAGGGAGCCATACAAGCTACAACCACAACCGGACGACAGGATACTAATACACTTATTATCAGAGCTGAATTTCACATTTGATAATGCTCTCAATCTGGCACAGGCCATGGAGTCCGCGAATAGCAATGCACTGGCTTTGCAGTGAAGAGGCGCAACTGCGTGTCATATAGTAAAGGAGAGCAGCTCTGAGTGCACTGAGTTTCAAAGAAGGGAAAGCTGGGGGCAGCAGCCAATAGACTGTTATTATTGCAAAGCCAAACTGTAATGGTTTTCTTGAGTTGAAGGAGAGGCGGACCAAAGCGCAGCGTGGTTATTTTGATTCATGTTTAATAAAAAGATAAACACGAACACTACAAAACAAGAAACTTAACGTGAAAACCTAAACAGCCTATTCTGGTGCAAACTAACACAGAGACAGGAACAATCACCCACAAACACACAGTGAAACCCAGGCTACCTAACTATGATTCTCAATCAGAGACAACTAATGACACCTGCCTCTGATTGAGAACCATACGAGGCCGAAACATAGAAATACCCAAATCATAGAAAAACAAACATAGACTGCCCACCCCAACTCACGCCCTGACCATACTAAATAATGACAAAACAAAGGAAATAAAGGTCAGAACGTGACACAAACACACGCATTTGACTGTAATTTCGAACATGAAAGGTGTTTGAATGTGGGATGATAGGACACATTGCGAGGGCGTGCCGCAATAACAAAAAGCAATGGGCTACACCCATAGTCTCACACGGTGACATGATATTACTGACTTGACGTGCAAATGAGCGATAGAAAACCAATCGCGCAAATGTCACCATGCCAATTTTTTGGGACGCCCTCCGGCCACCCTCCTGGGCACCCTCCGGCCACCCCCCTGGGCAGCTGCCCATGTCGCCTATACCTAAATCCACCACTGGGTGGCTGAGTGAGTGGGAGTCAGTGCAACAAGTCTCCGACACTAGCATGCCGCTAGCGACCCACCTCGACAACATCCGGGGGAAATTGCAGAGCTCCAAATTCAAAACACAGGAATAGTCATAATAAACATTCATAAAAATACAAGTGTTATACATCGGCTTAAAGATGAATTTCTTGTTAATCCAGCCGCTTTGTCAGATTTCAAAAAGGCTTTACGACGAAAGTGTACTATGCGATTATCTGAGGACAGCGCCCCACTTACAAAAGCATACAAACATTTTCCAACCAAGTAGAGGAGTCACGAAAGTCAGAAATAGCGATAAAATGAATCACTTACTTTTGAAGATCTTCATCTGGTTACAGTCACAAGAGTCCCAGCTCCACAATAAATGTTTGTTTTGTTCGATAAAGTCTCTCTTTATATCCCAAAAACTCTGTTTTGTTGGCGTGATTTGTTCCGTAATCCACTGACTCAAAGGCGGTCAAAACATGCAGGCGAATACATCCTACTAGTATCGGTAAAGTTCTTCAAAACATGTCAAACGATGTTTAGAATTAATCCTTGGGTTGTCAATTGTCTAAATAATTGATAATATTTCATCTGGACAATAGCGTATTCAATAGAAAGGAAAAAGAATGAAGGGTGCACACGTGCGCACACTAGCACTGCATGCTTCCCAAGTCCCCTGACAGAAAGGTCTCATTCATCTTGATTTTTCAGAAAACAAGCCTGAAACGATGTCTAAAGACTGTTGACATCCAGTGGAAGCCATGGGAACTGCAATCTGGGTCCTAACCCATTAGATACTCTTTAGGCATTCAATTGAAAACCACCCACATCAAAAAAAGCCCACTTCCTGGATGGATTACAGACATTATTTTAACAGTTTTGGAAACTTTAGAGTGTTTTCCATCCAAATCCAATTAATTGCATATCCTAGCTTCTGGACCTGAGTAACAGGCAGTTTTCTTTGGGCACGTCATTCATCCGAATTTCCAAATACTGCTCCCTGTCACTAAAAAGTTAAGATGGGAAGAGAATCAGTGAAATAAATCTCTGAAGTGTAGGTGATTGTCTGTGGTATATTGCGCAGATGTTCTGTGTAGGGCTGAGGTGGACATGGATGGTTGCTCCAGTTTTTGTTCTGACAGCGCATTTTCTCCCCATAAGTACGCTCTGCCCTTCTTCACCGCAATCAGGTCCTCAAACTCAGTGGAGCACCAGCTTGGGGAGGTCATTGGGTCCGCCTCCACATCAGACATAATGTCTTCAGTTGCCCCTCAAATCACTGCCTCTCTTGAGCAGAGAGCTATTTTAGGCGAGTGAACAAAGCCTGTGAATTTACAGGACAGACCAAGTTATTCTGTCCAATAAGCAAAAGATCCTGAACACTGGAATCTCAAAGAAAAAAAAAACAAGTCTCAACTTTTCAAAACTCAGTATGTTATTTCAAATGTATGAACTGGTTAACACTTATAAACTAACCTATGTCTGGCAATGCCGTCTATGCTTTTTAATGTCCGTCTCCGATGCTCTGTCTGGGCTGTCCAACGACAGATGCCTCTCTATTTCAGTACAATAACAGGTTGACGCTGCATCTGAGGAGATAGTCAGTGTGGTGTATTAGCAATGGTTGTATGCCAGTGGAGGTCGGTGACGTTTAAGATGAGGGAGTACACTTTTTTTATGAGCATGGCCTCATTTATTTTACAGCATATTGGATGATTGTCATTCATATTCCATTCACCCAACTCAATGTAAGATGAATAGGTTTAGGCTTTTACACAATACAAAATGTTTCCCTATACCAATCAATTGGTTGCTACAACCTATCCTGTACATACATCTGCCTGTATTTATTGAACTGAACCGGCAGAGGTTTTCTTTGTTGTGATTGAGTGGGGGGCAACAGCTGCAGGCAAGTTTCTTACAGATGGGTGTGTCTTGGTGGTGGTAACAAAGACACACACAAGAAACAACCACATCAAACCACACCCCCTTGCCAACTCACATTTGGCCTCTGTCATGGCCTCCAGCATTTCTTGAGGAGCCTCCACTGTTATTTGCATCAAAATCTTTGAGAAGATTGTATGACGTACTGTAGTGCTATATTAAAGTCAGTCCATGTCTTTATGGGACTAGCTATATCACCTTCAAAATCTGCATTGTTTATACTTTTACATTTACATTTACATTTAAGTCATTTAGCAGACGCTCTTATCCAGAGCGACTTACAAATTGGTACTTTTGATACTTAAGTATATTTAAAACCAAAGACTTTTAGACATTTACTCAAGTAGTATTTTACTGGGTGACTTTTACTTTTACTTGAGTCATTTTCTATTAAGTGTTCTTTACTTTTACAGAAGTATAACAATTGGGTACTTTTTCCACCACTGGACATTTGAGGGTTAGGCTACTGTTGAATGAACATGAGAATAGACAGCATTTGATTTATCAAGCTATAATTTACTTTTGATAAGACACGTTATTGACATTTTGAACAAAATGTTTCAGTAATTTCGATTGTTGGTATGGACATTTAGTTAGAACCTTGTGTGTATAATAATATTATTATTATTGTGTGTGTATGTAAGTTTGCACGTGTGCATTGGAAGAATTGTAAATTCATTTTCAAAGGCTACGGAGATTGCATTGCAAACTTTTCAGATGAAATGTGTCCATATAGTGGTCTTTAAATGCCACCTATTGGTTGTAACTGTGGATACTACATCGATCTAAGACTGAGCTGTGTGTCATTTTGTCGGATGATGTAAAATATGCCATCATCGGAGGCTTGTTTATCTTGGCTACATTGGTATTCACGTTTGATTTTAAAAAATTACATTTAGGTTAATAGCCTATGTCACTCTGGTTGTCGGAGCTACTGAATAAGTTGGATGGTGGGCTTCAATGTTTATTTGTGACTAAATCTAGTATTGATAATAGCCAGTGCTTACTCAGTCACAGACCTCACCACATGTCACTGTCTCGATCTCAACACAGTATTCAAGGTTTACTTTGTCTCACTCAGGAATGCTTCATTGCTCCAATCCCCCCACACACCTTTGGGAAGATGAGGTGTTGTGCTAATATTTGTTTGGAGGTTGGGCTAGTTTGAGGTTACTTTAACTTAGAATGGTTTGATTGGCCAGTGGTGGTCTGCAATTGTTTGAAAAATACACCAACCAATAGGTAGTAATGCAATGAAAAAGTATTTTCTGTATAGTTTTCTAATTTTGGTTGGGCATATTATTTTGTTTTAATGTTACTGCTGAAACACTATGATAAACATAATAGTTTTTCTTGAGTGTATTTTTAACAAAGCTGAGACTTAACTTAAATCCAAAGTGTAGGAATACAGGTGAAATCAGTCATTGATACAGACGCAGTGGCGTAGCACGAAGATCAGAATGCAGTTGATGAGTTAGAATCCCAGGGGAGGATAGGTTGAATAATAATTACTGTATAAATAAACATATACAATGTAATCATGTTTGTCAAATATGTCATTTGAAGTCACTATATCAAAAGCACTGTACTTGTGTGACCATGTGAAATATCACGTGTGCAGTGTTTTTTTCGTAAGGGGTGTAGTCTATCGTGGAAGTGTTTTGAAATCTGCCACACCCCCTTTGAATATGCACATGTTTTGTTGGAGGAGAAAAGCATGCGCATGTTTCAAAACAATATGCTGCTTAGCTATAAAATGACTTGCACAACTACTTAAACTTTTTTTTTTATTTAAAACAAAATGTAATTTAGAAAATGCTCTCTTCCAGAGCGATTTACAGGAACAATTAGGGTTAAGTACCTTGCACAAGGGCACATCAACATATTTTCCACCTCGGGAATTCAAACCATCAATATTTTGGTTTCTGTCCCAAACTCTTAACTGCTAGGCTACTTGCCGCACTTTACACATTTTTGGGGGGATCCAACCATGTAAACGTAATATGCTTGACGACACGTGAGTGGAGAAGTGTCACATTTCATACAAGCACATTTCCATCCACATTGCCTCTTATGGCTGCCTGTCCTCGATTACATTTGACCTTTTTTCAAAAGGAGGTGAGAGAGGACAGAGTAGAGAAATCGCAGGAGTTTAGCAAATCCAAATGAGAAAAGGCTTTTGAAGGAAAACCTTAAGTCCCCTCCCCCCCCTTTTGGTGCCTGATAATAATAAAGGAATGAGTTGTATTTGGCTGCTCACTTGGGACTACCGTACACATCAATGGGTTTAAAATGGAGGTGCTGAATTCTCCCAGCAGCCTTTCATTATTATAATTGCCATGTCTTTCCGTCATGTAGGCAGACACCTCCGAATGCACACTCTCACAGGACTTGATGTGGAAATGTGCTATGACTATCCACCTCATATTTGAAGCAATGGTGTAGTCACATTAAATCAGCGAAATCACTCAGAGATTATTACATTTGAGTCATGTTCACTTATGCCAAATAAACTGCAAAAAGCTAACTCTATAGTGCATGAACACATCATAGTTATGCAAGCTGGGATAGATTCAGCTAGATTCCCTATTTAAACTACCCTCAAAGTGTTAGCTATTTCCACTGCATTTTATAAATATTAGGCCACCGCCTGTAGTTCAATCAATTTATCAAGACACACCGCACCATTTTCTCTGCCGATGTTGTTCCCTCACTCTGGTGACCAAGGCTTGTGAAATGGACTGCATGCTAGGTGCTGAGCAGGGGAGAGAAAGAGATGGCCGTGTGAGAAATTAAGGAGGCTGATGAATTACATGAGTAGACTGTACTGTCTATGAAGAGTAACTGCTTTCCCATGGATAGGAGAGAAACCTAATTAATGGCAATGATCATTAACAGACTCCCATTTAATTGGACACAAAGGTAGAGGCAGCAGCCCCATTATCCCCCTGGTAATTGAGAAGTGTCCTTCCTTTCATCTCCAGCCTTAATGCCATCAAATACCACTCTTGATTGTCCAATATACAGCGAGCTTGGGGAACCCACCAACTGTCTGAACGGTTGTTACGTCGGGCCAAGGAAGTGTGTTGCTTCTAAATATGAGCTGACTGCTCAATGAGGCTGCAGACAGGAGTGGTAGCCATCCGGCAATACAACACAGTATTATTATTAATAGTCTTCAGTCACTATTTCAAGACGGAGGAAACAATAATAAGAAAGTGGAATTTGCCATTACACAGTATTATAGTAATTTAGTTTGAAAGTAATATAAGGTATTGACAGTAAAATATCTTAGTTAATTTGATCAGGGGCACAACGTTGGTTTAAGAAGGGGGGCAAAATTATTATAATTGTTTTCATCCAGTTGGACAAATACTCCCAAACACAAACCTACCCAAACGCTCGGAGGCGTACATATGGTTGTAAAGTACACCTTTGCCTCTTTTTATATTACATTCCAATGATAAAACTGGGGGGGAACAAAATGCAATTTCAGAATGTGTGTGGGTCAGGGGGGGGGGTTTGAAAGTTGCACCCCTGCATTTGATAAAGATTACGAATTGGAAGTTTTTTTTATTTGTGTATCACAACTCAGTAGGCCTATATTCAGAACTATTCTGGCCAGAAGCACGCCTCTATCTCTCAGGCTAAGCACACAGGTGGCTTCATCAGGGACCAGCTGGATTGTGCTAGAGGTTTTACTATCATTCCAATACATTTGATAATCCCTACATACAGCATGGGAGACAAATTCAAATAAAAAGTCTATTGGAGCCACATGGCAATGGCAGAATCAAAACGGGAGCCTGAGATTGTTGAATTACAGTCTGGCAACCCCGATGGCCTGGGTGACTGGTCCAAGATGGGGTTATGCAGCATGCTGTCGGGTGTCTTGGGGATTTGGAGAATTTGGACATGCGCACACACTACACGCACCCACACAACCACATAAACCACATATCTATAATCTAATGGGTTAAAAACAGAGCATAGTGTGTTGATGAAATTGTTATGGTCGTTGTGGAGGCATTATCTGTGTGGGTTCATTTTCTCTGTGGATTATTGGAAAGCAGCACAGCTGTAAGGTGGTAGTAATAGCAACAGATGCTATTTATTTTAGACTTACATGCCCAGTGTGGGTCACACACAGCTTGCTATTGACGTAATCATATATACTGTACATTATTTGATAAAGAGCCACATGTATGGCATAACTACAAAAAACAAAGGCACTTTTTTTCAGAATGTTGATGTTGAACAGCCTTTATTGTCGTGGCGTCTTTGACTTAGAAGACAAGTGCTGGTCCAGTGCTACTACTTTGGTTATAGATGTGGCATCACTAGCGGGCGCTGTTGGTACTATTTCTGAGTATTTAAATCTTGTTCTGTTATCTGAATTAGTCATTTTAATCTAGATTGGTTTACCTTGGCAACAGACCATTTTAAGAATATTTGTCTTGACTTTAACCTGACTCAACTGATTGCAAAACCCACACAGATGAATGTAAAACGAATCCAGCAAACTTGTCACTGATTGACCTAATTCTGACAAATAGCCCCCACAAGTACAAGTCCTGTAGTGTTTTTGCTAATGATCTCTGTGATTACTGTCATATTGCATGTATTAGAGATACAGATTAACATTGATGCCTGTATAATTATGAATATTGTTTTTTGTCCCCTTGATATGTATTACTCTAACTTCTCCTCTATCAGCTGCATGCCTGACCCTAAATTAGCTCTAGAACATCTAGTTGTATCTCTCTGGCAGACAAACACGCACCATTTATACACCTTAGAGTAAAAAAAATAAACAAATCCTTGGTTCTCTGTTGAACTTTGAGATGTAATTTCCACAGCAAATTATCAAGTGTTAAATCAAAACTGAGAGTGTTTAATTTAACACTGGTCCAGTGTCTATACAGGTCCACACTTTTCAGTGTTAAATTCACTAAATGCTTGTGTGTAAAGCTTTATTTGCATTTCAAGTGACTTGAACAAGTTAACACCCATGACTGTATTTGTTAGTGACCGAGACATGTTTGCTGCATTCGTTCAATTCCAGTCTTTTGGCCTTCACCAAGTGAGATCATAAGAAAATGTGTTATCATTAAAATAGAATTATTTAAAAGTCATGAACATTCAAAATCATGTATCTCATGAAATGTGATAAAATGACTGTTGCTTCTACATTTAAAGAGTTTGATTATAAAGTCAAACACTTGGATACGTTTGCAGAGGGTCAGGTTTATATAGCTAGATAGCTACTCTACTGGTGCCAAAATTTGACTGTAGTGTTTCAGCAAATATGTATTTAAAGTTGACCCTATTTCCCCTTCCATTTGTGTCTGGTGTTAGCTAGTTACTGGCTCATGAATATACGTTCCCCGCCCACTCAGCATCTCTTCACAAACTTCTTGGTAGTTAGCCATGAGAGAAAAAGGACTTCTCAAAATGACTGTTCAGGACCTTTAACACAATACAACACATATTTCATGAGGCCTTAATTTGAGGGCCTAGTTTAACCTCATGCTAGCTTTCAACGTGATTTGTAATTCCTATTGGAATCCAGCCAGAGTAGGAATATCTAACATTTTGATTTTTTATGACTGCTGAGTTGGGAAGATTAAAATATGATACTTCCTAAATAATCTAAATTGGAGCAACCATTTCAGAAATGGGTGCAAAAAATCCAAGTAACAGATTGGATAAGTTTAGAAAAATGTATGTTATTTATATTTGGGTAGCATAAGATCAATTAGACAATCAATGTACATGAAAAAACATAGCTATTGAAACAAACAATTTAAAAACTCTACCTACAATAGAGAATGCTGGGAAATATGATAATGATGGGCAGAGTTTTGATTTATCTCTGGTTATTAACACCAACACTGGGGTTCTTATGCATCAATGAGTGTTAATTTAACATCTGAATCAACACTAGAAATGTTACACAGAAAAAAATCAACAGTATATAACACTGGCCAATTTGCTGTGTTATGACGAGAAATCAAGCCAGTGCCAAGGCAAGGAAAACTGACTCTGTACATGCAATTAAGAAAAACAGTATATGCTCCTCCTCGATTAAGAAAGCTAAATCATGCTACTTTCTAAGTTCAATCTCAGACTCTGCTGGTGATCCATCAACATTTTGGACAATAGTTAATGCACTGAAGCGTGGAAATTAATCTCCTTCCCTGCTTAAGCAAGTTGTGTTAGGATATAGCATCTTTAGTGATATAAATTAGATAAGTGTTGCCTTTAAACAACATTTTATCTCTGCAAGACTTTTATTTAAAATAAATGGTGGTTTGTCCCATGTCTGTCAATTAATCAACTACTCTCCCCCTTCCCAACCTCTAGTTGGCATGATGGAAGATTCATGAACTTGTAGTGAATCTTTGTTTTCATTTTAACAACTCTTTACTTGGCTGTGAATGTACCATCAACGAGCTTACGCTTTCTATGTATTTCCCAAGGTGTCTACAGCATTGTGACGTAGTTTTACGCATTTCTGTTGAACAATAGCCGTATGGGGGCACATTGCTTAAGTGGTCACATGGTGGCTCCGAGAGAGATTCTCGCGTAAAAGTGCATAGGTAGCCATTACTCCAATCGGTCCTAGAGAAAAATAAATTGATATTATGGAGCTAATTTAGAAAAGATTTTGGCGTTGTGGTGACCGCAATTTCCGGGCGATTTCTCAGCCAAACGTGGAGAACAAATGGAGCTGTTTCGCCTACAAAAGAACTTTGGCTATCTACCTGGGAGTCTCGTGAGTGAAAACATACGAAGTTCATCAAAGGTAAACGATTTAATTTAATTGCTTTTCTGATTTCCGTGACAAGGTTGCTTGCTGCTAGCAAGGCATAATGCTATGCTAGGCTATTATAAACTTACACAAATGCTTGTATAGCGTCGGCTGTAAAGCATATTTTGAAAATCTGAGATGACAGGGTGATTAACAAAAAGCTAAGCTGTGTTCCAATATATTTCACTTGTGATTTTCATGAATAGGAATATTTTCTAGAAGATTTATGTCCGTTGCGTTATGCTAATTAGTGTAAGATGATGAAAACGGTCCCGTTCACGGGATGGGGTGTCACTAGAGGTAAAAAAATGACCACGGTATTTCTAATGTACAATCTTCAAATTGAATCCATAAAAAAATAATAAAGAAACAAAAGGTCAGCCTTACCAATCCTCGCCTTCCCCTAAATCAACCTGATATTACATTCATATAAAGTGGCTTTCGAAAGTCTTCACCCCACTTGGCATTTTTCCTATTTTGTTGCCTTACAACCTGGAATTAAAATTGATTTTTTTGTGGGTTTTCATCATTTGATTTACACAGCATGCCTACCACTTTGAAGATGCTAAATATTTTTTTTTGTGAAACAAACAAGAAATAAGACAAAATAACTGAAAACTTGAGTGTGCATAACTATTCACTTCCCCAAATCAATACTTTGTAGAGACACCTTTTGCAACAATTACTGCAAGTCTCTTGGGGAATGTCACTATAAGCTTGGCACATTAAGCCACTGGGATTTTTGTCCATTCTTCAAAGCAAAACTGCTCCAGCTCCTTCAAGTTGGATGGGTTCCACTGGTGTACAGCAATATTTAAGTCGTACCACAGATTCTCAATTGGATTGAGGTCTGGGCTTTGACTAGGCCATTCCAAGACATTTAGATGTTTCCCTTAAACCACTTTGCACGTTTGCACGTTGCTTTAGCAGTATGCCTAGGGTCATTGTCCTGCTGGAAGGTGAACCTCTGTCCCAGTCTCAAATCTCTGGAAGACTGAAACAGGTTTCCCTCAAAAATTTCCCTGTATTGAACACCATCCATCACTCCATCAATTCTGACTGGTTTCCCAGTCCCTGCCGATGAAAAACATCCCCACAGCATGATGTGCTTCATTATGGCGATGGTGTTCTCGGAGTGATGGGATGTGTTGGATTTGCACCAAACATAGCGTTTTCCTTGATGGCCAAAAAGCTAAATTTGAGTCTCATCTGACGAGAGTACCTTCTTCCATATGTTTGGGGAGTCTACCACATGCCTTTTGATGAACACCAAATATGTTTGCTTATTTTCTTCTTTAAGCAATGGCTTTTTCTGGCCACTTCTTTAAAGCCCAGCTATGTGGAGTGTACGGCTTAAGGTTGTGGACTTTTGAACTAATTGTGACTTCTGAAGGTAATTGGTTACATCGGGGTATTTTAATGGCTTCGTAGCAAAGGGAGTGAATACAAATGCACACACCACTTTTCCATTTTTCTTCTCACTTTTTCCATTCAATTGCACTTTTAATTTCACTTCACCAATTTGGACTATTTTGTGTATGTCCATGACATGAAATCCAAATAAAAAGCCATTTAAATTACAGGTTGTAACGCAACAAAATAGTAAACATGTCAAGGGGGGATGAATACTTTTGCAGGCACTGTAGTCCAAAGTTCCATATTGACTAAATAGAAAATGGATAAGTTCATCATTCCCATTCTGCATGACCATAACTCCAACCTTATTTGAAGTCCATATAGTCCGCGGTTCAATAATGCATGAATAAAAACATAAAAAAGTTGTTAACCTCTTGCTCCTACCTGGCACACAGGCGTCCCATCTAGAGCTCTGGAAATGCAAATGCGCTATGCTAAATGCTAATTGTATTAGTTAACTCAAACGTTCATTAAAATACACATGCAGGGTATTGAATTAAAGCTACACTCGTTGTGAATCCAGGCAACAAGTCAGATTGTTTAAATGCTTTTCGGCGAAAGCGTGAGAAGCTATTATCTGATAGCATGTAACACCCCAAAAGACCCGCAGGGGACGTAAACAATATAATTAGCATAGTCGTCGCTACACAAACCGCACAAATAAAATATAAAACAATCATTACCTTTGACCATCTTCTTTGTTGGCACTCCTAGATGTCCCATAATCACTATTGGGTATTTTTTTTCGATTAAATCGGTCCATATATAGCCTAGATATCGATCTATGAAGACTGTGTGATAAACGGAAAAAAATAGCGTTTCATAACGTAACGTCATTTTTTTAAATTCAAAAAGTCGACGATAAACTTTCACAAAACACTTCGAAATACTTTTGTAATGCAACTTTAGGTATTAGTACACGTTAATAAGCGATAAAATTAATCAGGAGGCGATGTCAATTCTATAGGTGTCCGTCTCGAAAAAATGTCTGGAGAGAGCTCGACCAAAACATCCGGTCGGAGACCTTGAGGGAATCGGTTCCCTTGATTCGGTTAGACCAAGAATCAAAGCTGAATCAAATGACAAGACTCTAGACAACGTGTGGAAGCTGTAGGCACTGCAACCTCGGCCTCATTTAATTCGGTTCACTTTGAACAATTCCTGGAAGTAGCGCAAGGATATTTATTTCCATTTTCAGTGATCAGATTTTCCTGCACTTTTCGATGAAACGCACGTTCTGTTATAGTCACAGCCGTGATTTAACCAGTTTTATAAACATCTGAGTGTTTTCTATCCACACATACTAATCATATGCATATACTATATTCCTGGCCTGAGTAGCAGGGCGCTGAAATGTTGCACGATTTTTAACAGAATGTTCGAAAAAGTAGAGGGTCGACTTAACAGGTTAATGCAAAAAAATGGTCTTTGTAAAAACCAATGAATCCATATTTCTACTGTGTAATGCGGTGCAAATATGTATCGGGGAATACTTCATCAGGAGGTAGCTGCACTCACAGCCACGTTGTAATCTTCGAGTCATTGAACATTTGATTATTTACATTTAATTTATCGACCACTAGACAAACATAGTGCTTCTATGCTCGGAACCTTTTGAAAGTGAGGTACAGGGCATGTCGTCTCTCCACTATTTCATGAGGAAATTGTTAATTAATAGAGAATGGGGTGTTCTTCAAGGCAATTTTAATTTTGTAGTAGGTTAGCATAGCTACGATTGGATGTAGCTATGCATTTGAACGTAAACATTTATTTTTTCTCTGACTGCTTTCTGGAACATTTTAACATTCATGTGCCTTAATAACAAACTTGTATTCCATCCATAAATACAAATACATTTCTTAAATTACGAGCCAAGCTGGTTTAGCCATGGAAAAAGGCAGGAACCTTCCCGCTAGCCATGAATGGATGGGCTGGAAATTCCGGAGAGCTTGCTTCTGCCATGTAGCTTGCTTCTGTCTATAACGTGAGCTGTTCAGTATGTGTTGACAGTCCTGTTTTTGAAAGATATAGCGTTAGCCATCGAGAACTATAAGATGTTTGTTACTTTTCTCAACAACATTGACACCCTGTATTTTGCAGGCTCTATCGAAAGATCAGTTGGAAAAAGGAATGGGCTACAATCTGCACACGCATGGTCAGTGTTAACCGGAATGACATGACACAACAGTGGCCAAACAAAATGTAGCTACAAACAAGTTAGTTAAATGGTTCCAGTCTACTGTGAAGCATTCATCTGTGTTTACAGGTAAGAGTCTAGCTACATTTTCAGATATAAGTGTCACGCCTCCTCCCGCTCTTCCCCCCTGGCACTCGAGGGCGCCAGGTTGCCCTGCATCACATACTCCTGCCATCATCAATTACGCACACCTGCATTCCCTCATCACTCCATCAGCGATTTTGGACTCACCTGAACTCAATCACATGTTTATTACCTCCCCTATATTTCTCAGTTCTCCAGCACTCTTTCCCCGCTGCTGCATCGATTGTAATGTGTCTTTGTTACCCGTGTGCTGACGCTGTTCCTGTCTCGTTCTATGTCCTTTCCCTATAAATGTTTGACTTCCCGTACCTGCTTTGCCTCTCCAGCGTCATCCCTTGACAATACGTTTCTAATTTTGTCAGAAAGTAATTTATATTGCAAGTTAAAGCGTACTCTAAGTTAGCTAGCAAACATTAGCTCCACTGGAGAGCCAGGCCCAGCCAATTAGAATGAGATTTTCCTCTCCAAAAGGCTTTATTATGACAGAAAAACTCCTCAGCACCCCCCTTTGACGATACAGCAGATGAAGATGCTGGACATGAAGTTCGTGGGCTGTCATGGTTAGGTATGCGGTTGTATGCGGTTGTGAGACCAGTTGGATGTACTGCCGAACTCTTATGGCAGAGAAATTAAGATGATATTCGCTGGCAACTGCTCTGGTGGACATTCCTGTAGTCACTTTTTTGCTTATTACATGATTCCATATGTGCTATTTCATAGTTTGTCTTCAAAACTATTCTACAACGTAGCAAATAGTAATATGAAGAAAAACCCTTGAATGAGTAAGGGTGTCCAAACTTTGACTGGTACTGTACCTTCGGTTCTGATCTTGAATCGGATTCCCCCAGGGAAGAAGGCACCGGAACCTCTGGATCCAGGGCGGCGAAGCTGTTTCTGGTCTGTTTCCGGGCCCAGGCTTAACATCTTTAAGGAGTCCCCTGTTGCCACGGTGAGTGACATATCTCCATGGCTAACTGGTAGGATCGAGAACAGGAACGTCCACCAAGTCACCCAGGGCATCCTAATTTTGCACATATCTTAAAAACCCATTGCTATGAGATTTCGAAATTGAGCTTAGGTGCATCCTGCTTCCATTGATCATACTTGAGATGTTTCTTCAACTTAATTGGAGACAACCTGTGGTAAATTCAAACGATTGTACATGATTTGGAAAGGCACACACTTGTCTATATAAGTCCCACAGTTGACAGTGTATGTCTGAGCAACAACCAAGCCATGAGTTCAAAGGAGTAGTGCTCCGAGACAGGATTGTGTTGAGGCACAGATCTGGGGAAGGGTATCAAAAATATTCTGCTCTATTGAAGGTCCCGAAGAACACATTCGCCTCCATCATTCTTAAATGGAAGAAGTTTGGAACCACCAAGACTCTTCCTAGAGCTGGCTGCCTGACAAAATGAGCAATCAGGGGAGAAGGGCCTTGGTCAGAGAGGTATCTATAAACCCAATGGTTACGCTGACAGAGCTCCAGAGGTCGTCTGTGGAGATGGGAGAACCTTCCGGAAGGACTCTCAGACCATGAAAAACAAGATTCTCTGGTCTGATGAAACCAAGATTGAGCCCATTGGCCTGAATGCCAAGTGCCAGGACTGGTGGAAACCTGGCACACTCCCTACAGTGAATCATGGTGGTGGCAGCATCACGCTATTGGGACAATATTTTGGGCCTGCCTCTGACACCGCCTACTACAGTGGGACAAAAAAGTATTTAGTCAGCCACCAATTGTGCAAGTTCTCCCACTTAAAAAGATGAGAGAGGCCTGTAATTTTCATCATAGGTACACTTCAACTATGACAGACAAAATGAGAAAAAAATCCAGAAAATCACATTGTAGGATTTTGAATGAATTTATTTGCAAAATATGGTGGAAAATAAGTATTGGGTCAAGAACAAAAGTTTATCTCAAAACGTTTTCTGTAAGTCATCACAAGGTTTTCACACACTGTTGCTGGTATGTTGGCCCATTCCTCCATGCAGATCTCCTCTAGAGCAGTGATGTTTTGGGGCTGTTGCTGGGCAACACAGACTTTCAACTCCCTCCAAAGATTTTCTATGGGGTTGAGATCTGGAGAGTGGCGAGGCCACTCCAGGACCTTGAAATGCTTCTTACGAAGCCACTCCTTTATTGCCCGGGCGGTGTGTTTGGGATCATTGTCATGCTGAAAGACCCAGCCACGTTTCATCTTCAATGCCCTTGCTGATGGAAGGAGGTTTTCACTCAAAATCTCACGATACATGGCCCCATTCATTCTTTCCTTTACATGGATCAGTCGTCCTGGTCCCTTTGCAGAAAAACAGCCACAAAGCATGATGTTTCCACCCCATGCTTCACAGTAGGTATGGTGTTCTTCGGCTGCAACTCCTCCAAACAGGACGAGTTGAGTTTTTACCAAAAAGTTCCAAGTTTGACTACAGTTTCAACTGTTCTGCCTTGTTATTATTCGACCATGCTGGTCAGTTATGAACATTTGAACATCTTGGCCATGTTCTGTTATAATCTCCACCCGGCACAGCCAGAAGAGGACTGGCCACCCCACATGTGCTCTCTCTAATTCTCTCTTTCTTTCTCTCTCTCGGAGGACCTGAGCCCTAGGACCATGCCCCAGGACTACCTGACATGATGACTCCTTGCTGTCCCCAGTCCACCTGGCCGTGCTGCTGCTCCAGTTTCAACTGTTCTGCCTTATTATTATTCGACCATGCTGGTCATTTATGAACATTTGAACATCTTGGCCATGTTCTGTTATAATCTCCACCCGGCACAGCCAGAAGAGTACTGGCCACCCCACATAGCCTGGTTCCTCTCTAGGTTTCTTCCTAGGATTTGTCCTTTCCAGGGAGTTTTTCCTAGCCACCGTGCTTCTACACCTGCATTGGTTGCTGTTTGGGGTTTTAGGCTGTGTTTCTGTACAGCATTTTGAGATATCAGCTGATGTACGAAGGGCTATAAAAATACATTTGATTTGATATTTTGGTTTCATCTGACCATGCTCTCTAGCAAACTTCAGACGGGCCTGGACATGTACTGGCTTAAGGAGGGGGACACGTCTGGCACTGCAGGATTTGGGTCCCCGGAGGTGTAGTGTGTTTCTGATGATAGGCTTTGTTACTTTGGTCTCAGCTCTCTGCAGGTCATTCACTAGGTCCCCCCGTGTGGTTCTGGGATTTTTGCTCACCGTTCTTGTGATCATTTTGACCACACGGGGTGAGATAATGCTTGGAGCCCCAGATCGAGGGAGATTATCAGTGGTCTTGTATGTCTTCCATTTCCTAATAATTGCTCTGACAGTTGATTTCTTCAAACCAAGCTGCTTACCTATTGCAGATTTAGTTTTCCCAGTCTGGTGCAGGTCTACAATTTTGTTTCTAGTGTCCTTTGACAGATCTTTGGTCTTGGCCATAGTGGAGTTTGGAGTGTGACTGTTTGTGGTTGTGGACAGGTGTCTTTTATACTGATAACAAGTTCAAACAGGTGCCATTAATACAGGTAATGAGTGGAGGACAGAGGAGCCTCTTAAAGAAGAAGTTATAGGTCTGTCAGAGCCAGAAATCTTGCTTGTTTGTAGGTGACCAAATACTTATTTTCCACCATAATTTGCAAATAAATTCATTATTACCAGGTGGTGATGCTACCGGTCAGGATGCTCTCGATGGTGCAGCTGTAGAACATTTTGATTATCTGGGGACCCATGCCAAATCTTTTCAGTCTCCTGAAGGGCTTGTTCGGCCCTCCTTTTTCTGTAGTCCATGATCAGCTCCGTTGTCTTGGTCACATTGAGGAAGAGGTTGTTGTCCTGGCACCACACTGCCAGGCCTCTGACCTCCTCCCTATTCACTGTCTCATCGTTGTCAGCGATCAGGCCTATCACTGTTGTGTAGTCAGCATGATGGTGTTGGAGTCCTTCATGGCCATTCAGTTATGGGTGAACAGGGAGTGCAGGAGGGAAACTAAGCACGCACCCCTGAGGGGCAGCTCGTGTTGAGGATCAGCGTGATAGATGTGTTGTTGCCTACCCTTATGACCTAGGGGCAGCCCGTCTGGAAGTCCAAGGTTCAGTTGCAGAGGGAGGTGTTTAGTCCCAGTGTCCTTTGCTTAGTGATGAGGTGATGGGCACTATGGTGTTGAATGCTGAGCTGTAGTCAATGTACAGAATTCTCACATTGGTGTTCCTTTTGTGCACGTGTTCCTCTAATACCATAGAAGAAGAACACGACTGGGGGAGGTTTTGCATAGGCGAGTGAATACCATATCATAACCCAAAATTGAAGGTTGCATTACTCCATTGTTTATAACAGGAACATAAACCATGTATAGCTTCAAAAGCTGTTGACTACCTTGTCTCAGTAGGCTTATATATCAGGCTTGGTCAAATGTAGAGTTAAGGAGCGCTTTTGCAGACACAGACTACACATAGTCCTGGACTAGAAACAGGTCTGAACTTAATCTGTGTCAGCTAAAACCTCCCCATAATGTTTAAATGAGTGGAATGGGATTATATTGTACATTAGCAAGTACATTATTTGGGTAAACATACTATAAGAGTATGTATTAGCCTGTTTGAGAGAAGGTTTGAACCCTAATCAACCAATCCAATGTGAGTACATATGTTGTTGAAGTACAGTAGATCAATAAACACACAGTACTCTTGCAGTCAAGCTGCTTATGCTGAAAAGCATGGTTAGTGCATAGGTCAAATTAGCTTTTGAATTTCCATTTTTTTTGGGCTTCAGACAAATGCTAATATTTCACTTAAAACATATTTATTGTATTAATAAGATATTTGGCATGTGCCAAGGTCAAAGTTGATGTTAATGCATTATTGACATATCATCTCATATCGGACATCATATTGACATATACTGTAATATCATATCATATTGACATTATCTTTACTCATATTCACAGTATGTAAACGATATAGATATTCTGCCATAAATGTATTTTCCTGTCCGTCCATCTTAGAACAGAGATACAGTGTCTCGTCCTGTCCATCTCAAACCAGAGCTGCAATACAACCGTCACTACAGCAAACTCTTACAAGACAGCACAGATCTGTGCCTCCACAGTCTTCTGTGATTTAGGTAGAGAAGCCATGTAGTCTCTACTGTACCACTTCTTCAAAAGTGCTGATCCTGATGTAATATTGACAGAGTCTGACTCAGCCAGGTTCTTTTGGGGTGACATATTAAGGACATTCTACTTTCCTCAAACCTTTTCTGCAATCTGAAGCACAGGCTAAATATAGCCGATACCAAGGCCCCACTTGTACAGTGTGTCTGCATTCCAAATGGTACCCTACAGGTAGTGGACTATATAGGGAATAGGGTGCCACGTAGTAAGTGTTTGTTATGACATATTCATGGCCCATTAGTGTCGAATGTTACACCTGACAGCGAGGAAATACAGGTTTGTGTCATACATTCAAATCAAAGGAAAGTGATGGAATGTGTTAGATTGTCTGTTCCAATCAAACATGTATTCATCTCTAATATTGTGTTAAATCAATGTTTTAATCTCTAGCACAAACTGAATTAAGGATTAATCTTTCCATGAAGGTTAAATAAATTCTACAATTTCATGCTGTTCTCTTAAGCTGGGGTCGACAATATCTTATCCAATGTGTCAGTATGTTTTAAAATTCAATATATCGTCTTGGCTGGCATAAATAATGCATCATGGGCTCTCACAGTAAAGCGTATAGGAGGTTATAAATATAAAACATATGAGTTGTATTGGAAAGGCCCAGACTCAATGGCACCCGTCAACAGCCAGAGAAAGGTTGTTGATGATATCAGCTCTGTCCTCCACAGAGGCAAAGCAGGAGTCAGGTTAATACATAGAGCAGGGATTTAGATTGGAGAAACCATGTCAGATGATATCAGAGTCTCCTTTATTTGTAGTTGGACTTATGCATAAAAAGGAAAGGTTTTCCAAATGTTCAGCATTGATAAAATATTAATCGTACACTGAGACATCATGATCATAACTAGTAGTTTAGTGGAAGGAGGTTTGTAAATGTGGGGCACACTGAAAAAACTACACTAAAAAATAAAGGTTCTTAAATGGTTCTTCCTCAGGTCTTAAAGGGATACTTCAGGATTTTGGCAATGAGGCCCTTTATCTACTTCCCCAGAGTCAGATGAATACCATTTATATTTTTCTGTGTCTGGTATTAAGGAAGTTAGAGGTAGTTTCCTGAGCCACTGCTAACTAGAGTTAGCACATTAACTGGAAGTGTATGGGTATCTACTAGCATGCTCCTTGAAGAACTCTTGCCTGACATATGACTTTTGAGTTAAGTGTGGGTTTATTGATGTGGCATCTACGGTTCATCAGAATTCTGAAAGGTTCTTGAAATGTATAAAAGCCTACAGATTTGTCCCTTTCGTAGCACACAGCAAATTTGTCAGTGTTAACAAGTGCACATTTTTCAGTGTAATATTTCTAGTGTTGATTTAAGAGTTATATAACACTGTAAATAGTTAAATTATTACTCAGTGGTTTAATAAAAAGCAGTGTTGGGTCTTAATAACCAGAGTTGAACTAAAACCATACCCATCATTAACATATTTCCCAGCATGCTCTATTGCAGGATGATTTTTAGAATAATTTCTTACAATGTCTATGTTTTTGCATTGATTTAAATAACATACATTTTTTAAAACTAATTCCAATCTGTTACATGCACCCATTACTGAAATGCTTTTTAGATGTTTAAAGGTATTCTCATATATTAGTCTTCCCAACCTTGGTAGTCATCTGGAATGAAGTGTGGTTGTGATGGAACTTCCAAATGTTGGATATCCCCACTCTGGCTGGATTCCAATAGGAATTGCACACCAGTTTGCAAGCCAGCATAATGTGAATTGCAGGCCTGATGTGTCCCACAAATTATGAGTTTCCGGCCACTAATTTAGGCTAAAACTAGGCCCTCAAAAGAAGGCCTTTAGAAATATGTATTGTGTTAAAGCATTGTATTGTAATGACAACGTATGATTTTTTATTTTTTTTCACCTTGTGGGCCATTTTAGAACAAGTTCTCATTTACAACTGCGACCTGGCCAAGATAAAAACAACAGAGTTACACGTGGGATAGACAAAAGTACAGTCAATAACACAATAGAAAAATCTATATACAGTGTGTGCAAATGGTGTAAGGAGGTAGGGCAATAAATAGGCCATAGTTACAAACTAATTACAATTTAGCAAATTAAACACTGGAGTGATAGATGTGCAGATGATGTGCAAGTAGAAATACTGGTGTGCAAAAGAGCAAAAAAGTTAATAAAAACAATATGGGGATGAGGTAGGTAGTTGGATGGGCTATTTACAGCTGGGCTGTGTACAGCTGAAACGATCGGTAAGCTGCTCAGATAGCTGATGCTTAAAGTTAGTGAGATATAAGTCTCCAACTTCTGCGATTTTTGCAATTCGTTCCAGTCATTGGCAGCAGAGAACTGGAAGGAAAGGCGTCCAAATGAGGGGTTGGCTTTGGGGATGACCAGTGAGATATACCTGCTGGAGAACGTGCTACGGGTATGTAGCATGTACATAAGATGTCACATGGTGAAGGCCACAGAACAGAACCATGTCTCTGTCACTAACAAAAGCAGTTATGGGTGGTCCTGGTAACTCTAAAATTCATTTGAAATGCACCAGGGGAAATATGCAAAAAGGCTTAACTCAGCAGCAGGGATATTACATTCCGGTCCGGAAGGCCGAAACAGCTCTGGTTTTGGATTTTTGTGATGTGCTTCAAAGAACCATCCCATTCATGGTTCTTCATAGACCTTAAATGGTTCCCCTATGGTATCGCTCTCAGGAGCCTTATTATCTTCCAACTTGCACCTTTACTTTTAAGAGTGTAGGTTAAGCATAAAGTTTTTATCAATTTGATCTATAATCACTTATGTGAATACATGCAAGCAGTTTCAGGCATGGTAAAGGTTTTGGAAAATAAATATACTATTCTGTGGCCTATGTTCAAATCAAATCAAATTTGATTTGTCACATACACATGGTAAGCAGATGTTAGTGCGAGTGTAGCGAAATGCTTGTGCTTCTAGTTCCGACAATGCAGTAATAACCAACAAGTAATCTAGCTAACAATTCCAAAACTACTACCTTATAGACACAAGTGTAAGGGGATAAAGAATATGTACATACAGATATATGAATGAGTGATGGTTCAGAGCGGCATAGGCAAGATACAGTAGATGGTATTGAGTGCAGTATATACATATGAGATGAGTATGTAAACAAAGTGGCATAGTTAAAGTGGCTAGTGATACATGTATTACATAAGGATGCAGTAGATGATATAGAGTACAGTATATACGTATACATATGAGATGAATAATGTAGGGAACATTATATTAGGTAGCATTGTTTAAAGTGGCTAGTGATATATTTTACATAATTTCCCATCAATTCCCATTATTAAAGTGGCTGGAGTTGAGTCAGTGTGTTGGCAGCAGCCACTCAATGTTAGTGGTGGCTGTTTAACAGTCTGATGGCCTTGAGATAGAAGCTGTTTTTCAGTTGTGTAGTATCCTTTGTACTATGGTGTAAAATGTTTGTTCAGTATGATTTGACTCTGGTAAAGTGTTCTGTAACGTCATGTGGGGTTAGTAGCATACCTCCCATGAAATATGTCTTTATCTGGTCCTCGATTTTGTGTTGTAGATATGTGGTAGTAGAGTAGAGGCCTGAGGGCACACACTTAATGTGTTGTGAAATCTGTTGTCAATGTATTGTAATGTTTATAAAATTGTATATCTGTTTTTTGCTGGACGCTAGGAAGAGCTAATGGGGATCGTAAATCAATAAAATACAAATATTCCTCTTGGTGTGAAACCGGTAAGCCAATGCCTTATATTAGGAAAATACTGTATGTATAAACTTCAGTATAAATGTACCAATGGAAAACACATAGAGGATATGAAATGGTAAACTAGGAGAAAAAAAGAAACAGTGAGTAAAGAAGGGTATGCCTTGTTCATTAAGTTACATTACAGTTGTCAATGGACAAATCTTATGTATTTTTCCTTTTTGACCTGTCATTGACTGCCATCCAGTGTTTATCATGGTGAACTGCTGGGATGCAAGCAAAGACAAAGGAGTTTATCAGCATCATTTCCCTTGTTTGCTTCTCACTAACGGTTGCTTTTAATATTGTAATATTATGAAAGCAGAATAAATAACATAAACAATCACGGTTGAAAATCCTAGACCTAGCCCTTAGGATCAGGTTGGCCCAGAACAGAGGGTTGACCCCTTTTGTCAATACATTTTCAGTCAATAAAAAAAAAGATGTCAACCAATTGATGCTTAAGTCAATACACTCAAATCAATGGGAAAAGATGAGACTTACAGACAGACAGACATGTATGTCTATCTCTATACGGTATTCTCTAATCCCCCACCCCCTGTCTCGCTCTTCTTTCTACCACCTCAACAGACAGGATATTGATGCAGTCAGGCCGGCCAAACTATCTCTATTCTTTAATCTCCACCTCTCCATATTCCCACAAGGAGTTGAGTCAGCAGTTGAGTCAGTCTCAGTCGGAGTTGCATTAGCCTAAGTAGGAATTTCCTCAAAGACTCTTCTTGATGCCGTGTATTCTCATTCTATCCCAACTCCCTGTCTTTTCATTGTTTCTTAGCTTCCTTTGATACTTTCCTAGATCCATTTAATTTCTTTCTATCCTACCTTGGTTTCATTTTCTCATTTCCTCCCCTCTCTTACCCTATTGGTTTTAGTGACAGGATAGTTGGACTTGGACTTGGGGGGAATCTGCATGCAATTATGGTATGGTTACATGGGGCAGCAGTGTAAAATGTCCATATTCTCTTCTCCTATTCAAAATAGGGATTCAGAGGTGAAGACCAACATGTGCATCCTAAACTGCCAATGCACACTTTCTGCCAATATGAAAGTGATAATTATCTAACATGTGTACAACTCTTGTGTACAACTCCTTTCAGCAAGAATAGGAGTAGCCTATCTGTAACCACACTGTTAGCATATTCATCATATATTTATTACTCACATTTTCTAAATAAAAAAACTCAGCAAAAAAAGAAACAGCCCTTTTTCAGGACTTCCTGTCTGACTGATGTGCCCCAGGTAAACTGCCTGTTACTCAGGCCCAGAAGCCAGGATATGCAGGATATACAGTGCTGTGAAAAGGTATTTGCCCCTTCCTGATTTCTTATTTATTTTAACATTTATCACACTTAAATGTTTCAGATAATCAAACAAATGTTTGTATTACACAAAGATAACCCAAGTAAACACAACATTCAGTTTCTAAGTGATCATTTTATTTATTAAGGGAAAAAACCTATTCGAACCTTTATGGCCCTATCTCACAAAGTAATTGTCCCCCCCCCCTTGTTAAATTATGAATTTGCTGTGGTTAATCACATTGTTTGGAAAGCTGAGTTAAATTTCACTAGTCACACACAGGACTGATTACTGCCAGACCTGTTGAATCAAGAAATCACTTAAATAGAACCTGTCTGACAAAGTGAAGTAGGCCAAAAGATCTCAAAAAGCAAGACATCATGCCATGATCCAAAGAAATTCAGGAACAGATGAGAAACAAAGTAATTGAAATCTATCAGTCTGGAAAGGGTATTACCTTTCCAGGAGTGGCCAGCCTACTAAAATTACCCCAAGAGCACAGCGAAGACTCGTCCAAGAGGTCACAAAAGAACCCACAACAACATCTAAAGAACTGCAGGCCTCACTTGCCTCAGTTAAGGTCAGTGTTCATGATTTAACCATAAAAAAGAGACGGGGCAAAAATGGCATCCATGGCGAAAACCACTGCTGATAAAAATAGCAAAGGCTCATCTCACTTTTGGCAAAAAAACATCTTGATGATCCCCAGACTTTTGGGAAAATATTCTTTGGACTTATGAGACAAAAGTTGAACTTTTTGGAAGGTGTGCATCCCGTTACATCTGGTGTAAAAGTAACAGAGCATTTCAGAAAAAGAACATCATACCAACAGTCAAATATGGTGGTGGTAGTGTGATGGTCTGGGGCTGCTTTGTTGCTTCAGGACCTGGAATGACTTGCTGTGATTGATGGAACCATGAATTTTGCTCTCTACCAAAAAAATCCTGAAGGACAATGTCCGGCCATCATTTTGTGACTTCCGGTGCCGACAGAGATGGCCGCCTCGCTTCGCGTTCCTAGGAAACTATGCAGTTTTTAGTTTTTTACGTGTTATTTCTTACATTAGTACCCCAGGTCATCTTAGGTTTCATTACATACAGTCGAGAAGAACTACTGAATATAAGATCAGCGTCAACTCACCATCAGTACAACCAAGAATATGTTTTCCGCGACGCGGATCCTGTGTTCTGCCTTACAAACAGGTCAACGGAATTGATTCCATGCAGCGACCCCCCAAAAAAACGACTTCGTAAAAGAGGGAAACGTAGCGGTCTTCTGGTCAGACTCCGGACACGGGCACATCGCGCACCACTCCCTAGCATTCTTCTTGCCAATTTCCAGTCTCTTGACAACAAGGTTGATCAAATCCGAGCAAGGGTAGCATTCCAGAGGGACATCAGAGACTGTAACGTCCTCTGCTTCACGGAAACATGGCTCACTGGGAAGACGCTATCCGGGGCGGTGCAGCCAACGGGTTTCTCCACGCATCGCGCCGACCTCAAGCTGAAGCGCACTTATGTTCTGCAGCAGGACAATGATCCAAAACACACCAGCAAGTCCACCTCTGAATGGCTTACAAAAAACTAAATTAAGGTTTTGGAGTGGCCTAGTCAAAGTCCGGACTTGAATCCGATTGAGATGCTGTGGTGTGACCTTAAAAGGGCGGTTCATACTCAAAAACCCTCCAATGTGGCTGAATTAAAACATTTCTGCAAAGAAGAGTGGGCAAAAACTTCTCCACAGCAATGTGAAAGACTCATTGCAAGTTATCACAAACGCTTGATTGCAGTTGTTGCTGCTGAGGGTGGCACACCCAGTTATTAGGTTTAGAGGGAAATTACTTTTTCACATAGGGCCGCGAAGGTTCGGAAAGCTTTTTTTCCCTTAACCTCTTACTCCTACCCCCTACTTTTTCGAACATTCTGTTAAAAATCGTGCAACATTTCAGCGCCCTGCTGCTCATGCCAGGAATATAGAATATGCATATGATTAGTATGTGTGGATAGAAAACACTCAGACTTTTATAAAACTGGTTAAATCACTGCTGTGACTATAACAGAACGTGCGTTTCATCGAAAAGTGCAGGAAAATCTGATCACTGAAAATGGAAATAAATATCCATGCGCCACTTCCAGGAATTGTTCAAGAAGAACCAAATTAAATGAGGCAGAGGTTGCAGTGCCTACAGCTTCCACACGATGTCTAGAGTCTTGTCATTTGATTCGGCTTTGATTCAACCTGATGTTTTGGTTGAGAAATATCCAGACATTTTTTCCAGACGGACACCTATAGAATTTACATTGCCTCCTGATGAATTTTATCGCTTATTAACGTGTACTAATACCTAAAGTTGCATTACAAAAGTATTTCGAAGTGTTTTGTGAAAGTTTATCGTCGACTTTTTTAATTTTAAAAAATGACGTTACGTTATGAAAGAAGATGGTCAAAGGTAATGAATGTTTTATATTTTATTTGTGCGGTTTGTGTCGCGACGACTATGCTAATTATTTTGTTTACGTCCCCTTGCGGGTCTTTTGGGGTGTTACATGCTATCAGATAATAGCTTCTCATGCTTTCACCGAAAAGCATTTAAAAAATCTGACTTGTTGCCTGGATTCACAACGAGTGTAGCTTTAATTCAATACCCTGCATGTATATTTTAATGAACGTTTGAGTTTTAACTAGTACTATTAGCATTTAGCGTAGCGCATTTGCATTTCCAGATGTCTAGATGGGACGCCTGCGTGCCAGGTAGGACCAAGAGGTTAAATAAAATGATCACTTAAAAACTGCATATTGTGTTTACTTGGGTTATCTTTGTGTAATATTAACATTTGTTTGATGATCTGAAAGATTTAAATGTGACAAATGTGAAAAAAAAAAAGATATCAAGAACAGGGCAAATACTAAGTCACAGCACTGTAATTGGGGCTAGGGTCCTTTTTCCGAATTTCTGCATGACTGAGTAAACTGCCTGTTACTCAGGCCCAGAAGCCAGGATATGCATATAATTGTAAAAATGTTAAAATAATGTATCAGACTATAACACAATTGACATGGTAGGAGATAATCCAAAGGAAAAACCACCCAGAATTTACAAAATTTGAGAGCCCATGCTTTTACAATGGAACGTATAGGGTCATATCCAAATCCAGCTCCTATATTGCACTACCTATGGCTTCCACTAGACGTCTACAGTCTCTGTTCAAGGTTTCAGGCCTGTTTCTTCCCAAACGAGGAAGCATTTTTAGAGTTTTAAGCTTTTAACCGATATAAGACACTTGTATGTACCTAAATGTTTAATATCCATGATTTGTATGATTATATAAAGTGGCCATTGTTTAAAGTGGCTAGTGATACATTTATTACATCAATATTTTCATTATTGAAGTGGCTAGAGATGAGTCAGTATGTTGGCAGCAGCCACTCAATGTTAGTGATGGCTGTTTAACAGTCTGATGGCCTTGAGATAGAAGCTGTTTTTCAGTCTCTCGGTCCGTGCTTTCATGCACCTGTACTGACCTCGCCTTCTGGATGATAGGGGGGGTGAACAGGCAGTGGCTTGGGAGCCTGTTGTCCTTGATGATCTTTTTGGCCTTCCTGTGACATCGGGTGGTGTAGGTGTCATGGAGGGCAGGTAGTTTGCCCCCAGTGATGCGTTGTGCAGACCTCACTACCCTCTGGATAGCCTTACGGTTGTGGGTGGAGCAGTGTCCGTACCAGGCGGTGATACAGGATGCTCTCGATTGTGCATCTGTAAAAGTTTCTGTCTTTTCGGTGACATGCCGAATTTCTTCAGCCTCCTGAGGTATAAGAGGCACTTCTGCGCCTTCTTCGCTACGCTGTCTGTGTGGGTGGACCAATTCAGTTTGTCCATGATGTGTATGCCGATGAACTTAAAACTTTCCACCTTCTCTACTACTGTCCCGTCAATGTGGATAGGGGGCTGCTCCCTCTGCTGTTTCCTGTAGTCCACAATCATCTCCATTGTTTTGTTTACTTTGAGTGTGAGGATATTGTCCTGACACCACACTCCGAGGGCCCTCACCTCCTCCCTGTAGGCCGTCTCGTCGTTGTTGGTAATCAAGCCTACCACTGTTGTGTCGTCTGCAAACTTGATGATTGAGTTGGCGGTGTGCATGGCCACGCAATCATGGGTGAACAGGGAGTACAAGAGAGGGTGGAGAACGCACCCTTGTGGGCCCCAGTGGTGATGATCAGCGGGGTGGAGATGTTGTTACCTACCCTCACCACCTGGAGGTGGTCTGTCATGAAGTCTAAGACCCAGTTGCAGAGGGCGGGGTCAAGACCCAGGGTCTCGAGCTTGTTGACGAGTTTGGAGGCTACTATGGTGTTAAATGCTGAGCTGTAGTCGTTGAACAGCATTCGTACATAGGTATTCTTCTTGTCCAGATGGGTTAAGGCAGTGTGCTGTGTGATTGTGATTGCGTCGTCTGTGGACCTATTGGGGCGGTAAGCAAATTGGAGTGGGTCTAGGGTGTCAGGTAGGGTGGTGGTGATATGATCCTTGACTAGTCTCTCAAAGCACTTCATGATGAAGGAAGTGAGTGCTATGGGGCGATAGTCATTTAGCTCAGTTACCTTTGCTTTCTTGGGAACAGGAACTATGGTGGCCCTCTTCAAGCATGTGGGAACAGCAGACTGGGATAAGGATTAATTGAATATGTCCATAAACACACCAGCCAGCTGGTCTGCGCATGCTCTGAGTATGCTGCTGGTATACCGTCTGGGCCAGCAGCCTTGCGAGGGTTAACACGTTTAAGTATTTTACTCACGTTGGCTGCAGTGAAGGAGAGTCTGCAGGTTTTGGTAGCGGGCCCGCAGGTTTTGGTAGCGGGCCGTGTCAGTGGCACTGTATTGCCCTGAAAGCGAGCAAAGAAGTTGTTTGGTTTGTCTGGAAGCAAGACATCCTGTCCGCGACTCGGCTCGTTTTCCTTTTGTAGTCCGTGATTGACTGTAGACCCTGCCACATACCTCTTGTGTCTGAGCCATTGAATTGCAACTCTACTTTGTCTCTATACTGACGCTTACCTTGTTTGATTGCCTTGCGGAGTGAATAGCTACACTTTTTGTATTTGGTCATGTTTCCATTCACATTTTCCTGATTAAAAGCCGTGGTTGCCACTTTAAGTTTTGTGCGAATGCTGCCATTAATCCACGGTTTCTGTTTGGGGAATGTTTTAATAGTGGGTACTGTCAAGGCCCCTCCTCTGCAGTGCAGGGGTGGTTCCTCCTGCAGGCAGAGGAGGGTCGATAGTGATTGGAGTCACCTGGGCTCAGTGTATTTAAACAGGGTATTTAAACAAATACCATTTGTAAAGCATCATTTCTCCCCTTTCCAACAAAATCCATGCCTAGACCTCCACGCTGCCCGTTTCTGCATGATTCAAGAAGGCAATGAGCTCCGTCGGGTATTTAAAATAAATGGCAGATGGGGAAGCGAAACTAACACGTGATAGTGAGAAAGATGGACGTAGTGTGGGGAACTGGCTTTTTTTTCACTCGATCTGTCCAACTTATCACCTTATCACCTCTAAAATACTATAAAGAGTTTATATAATGTGTCATTATATACCTATTTGAAGGTTTGTTGAATTTGAATCTGTTTTTTTGTGATCTTCAGAAGTAAACAGCGGCTTTTGAGAGTCATGATCGCTTGCAGTGATGACGCAAAAAATGACTAGATGTCCACCTTACCCCCGTCATTGTCCATTTCTTGTTTTAAACAATGAGAGAAGTGCTACACACTGTGGAGAGAGATTGTAAGACAGAAATAGTTGCTTTATGCGTGCTGTATGTTACAGCATGACACGTCACGATGTAACGGAGGGTCAGTTTTTTAAACTTTTCTCCCATACTATAGAGCCATTACCATGTCGATCAATGTTTGAATAGGAACGTAGTTCACACCCCAGATTTTGAACTCAACACAGTCACAACAGTCCGATTAGTTTTCTTTGCAGCCTCGTTTGAATGTCGCGGTTGCGCACATTTGTATGGAATGGGGTGAAATTACGAAATGACCCAGGACAAATTAGCTAGCAACAGCAAGCTAGCTAAATAGGACAAATTAGCTTGCAAGTGCAAGCTATATTGCCATAACTGTTAATTGATGCTTTCGACCTGTCCCCAAATTATTGCAATTGGTTCAGAGTTTGTTTTGATATTTTAACCTACGTGTCATGATCACGTTTGGTATGGGGAAACAAAATAAATGTATGCCTGATGGCGCACGCGCTAAGCCTGATTGAGTTCTGTGTAAGATATGTCTTCCAATGGTGCAAATGCTGTAAACATCCAAAGATTATTCAACTTGAATAAACATGTATTTTAACCCAATAATGGTAGAATTGAAAAAGTTTAAACTCCCTAAAAACCATTGTTTTTGCGAACAATGGACAGCCAATGAAAAATGCGCTCTTGCAACAGCTGCATAGTGCAGATTCCAGCCTATGGAAATGTTTGAGGGAGTTCCTGCCTTCTAAACTCCGTGGTGTTGTACCTCAAATGGTAAAACATTTATTTTATTTAAGAAGACATGGAGTTGGGCTTTTATTGCTCAATCTAATTTGTGCTGTTTAACAAAAAATGTTCCATCGGCCTAACGCAGTTCCATAGACACATGCTCAAACACGTACACTTTTGATAGACTTAAACAGACGTACATTTTCGAGATATCAAAGTGTTGACATCAAAAACATGAAAAAATAGGCTTATAGGAAATGCTAACCCACTGTTCCTAGGCCGTCATTGAAAATAAGCATTTGTTCTTAACTGACTTGCCTAGTTAAATAAAGGTACAATAAAAAAAATTAAAAAAAATAAAAGGGAAGGGAAGCTTCAAATTAATCAGATTACCTTACTGAATATAATTTTGGACACACACATGGAGGCCTCAGAACTATTGGAGACCAGCAGAGCTCTTTATCTGGCAGTAAAGCCTGGCAGGAAGGCAACATTGTCTTGGCTTTCTGTCCACATGACTGGCCTCTCCTCTTGGCTGCTGGCCCACAGACATTTGGCTTCCCCACAGCAGACACCAAACTCTCTTTCTCTCTCCCCCTTCTGTCTCTCTCCCTCTGTCTCTCATTATTTAAGCGCTCTCCCTCCATCGTCTCTCTCTCGATTTCTCTTTCTCGTTCTCTTATTCTCTTTCTCTCTATTCTCCCCTTCTCTCTCTCTCCCCCACTCTCTCCCCCCTCTCCTCCAGTCTTTTATTCCTCTCGGTTTGGCTCTCCCACCAAATCCTTTTTATCCCCATGCATACCCCTTCTTTCCCTTACTCTCATTTGCCTCTCGCTCTCACTGGCTAGTTGCCTGAAGAACACTGCAGTTCTTTGTGTGCCCCAGTCAATCTGTTCCTTCATTTTGGCTCAAACAGTTTGGTCTGTAGGAGGTGGGCTTCATGATAGGTTATGGACAACCGCACAATAAAATAGCTTACACAGAAGGGTGGCAAGTTCTTTTGTGCACGGGTTGATAGCCTCTTTGATTTGAGTTGGGGTGGGGGTGGTTAGGGTTATTGGCTCGATTCAAAATGGTGGGGGGTGGAGGGAATCACTGGCTCAAGTCAATTGCGGGGACGGACTTGAAAGGTGCATACCGAGGGGCATATGACAGCTTATTGTCCACTGTTTTCAGTGTCTATATAATTGATGGCTCTCAGCTCTGCCAGCTCTGTGCACAGTGATATTGTGTGGTTTGTGCTCTGTCTGGCCTGGTTAATTGAACACATAATGGCCCTATTTGGATACGCTAATGAGAATGAAGCTTAACTACTGTCAGAGATGAAACCAGAGTCAACCTCTGGAACACAATATGCTGGTAATGGCAGAAGGTGTAGTTGCAGGCATTAGCTGTAGAGGGTGGCAACCCTTTGTCATTGTGTAGTCTAATATATGACACTGGCATCATAAAAAGGCACCTCAGAATTTAATGTGTGGGGGGGGGTGATTTTATTCATCCCCATTTGAATTTGTGATCTTAACACTCGGTTTGCACCTATGCACACACACCACACACTTGAGTCTTTTGTGTACCACTGGCGGTATGAGTTTTGATGAGGCAGGATAGATGTTGCCATTTTCCCTTAGGCTGTGAGCACTCGTACTCTGACATAAGTGTTCTCTGGTCTGTTGTTTGGAAAAGGGCTCTCTTTTATGGGTTGAAGGAAAGGTCAAGTCTGATTCAGGAATGTAATTCCAGGATATAGTAGTATTAATGTGCATGTATGTCAAAGTAAGCAGTTCAAGTTAGCTTTTGGATGGGTGAACTGTTGACACTCGATTAATGAAATCAAATTCATTAATTTATTCATAATATTAATGATACCATTAATACAAATTGGATCAGTGATGCAAGTCACATTTTCGCCCACGGAGTCCAACCTAAAGTTTTTAGCTGTTTGGGTATGGTAAACGAACTGCAAACCTGCTTGAACAGGTCATTTTATCATTAAGATTAACTTTGCTTCCCTCTAAAGTTGATACAGTACTATGCTGCTATTTTCTACCAAAGAGTTTTTTTATTTGAATGAGTGTTCCTTGCCATCTTTGCTGACATTGATGTCTTTAAATGCAGTCATTCAGAGCCTCGAAGGTCCACTCTGCAGGATTTATGCTGACTTCCCAATTTAAAAAGTACCGTTCTTCTCTAGGACCCCTTCACAAAACTCCTCAGACAATCAATATGCTTGAGTAAATATTGAACAGCCTCACTGCATGTTCTATTAACATATTTCCAGAAACCAAGTCCACAGCCTAAATAATGAGTATATGACATTATTGGGCAGGTCTTAATGACCTTAATTTTTTTCCATTGGTCATGTACCAAAAGTTGACAGCTCCAAATCAACAATTTTGTAAATGATTAGCATAATTAGAAATGCTCAAACACATCTGTGTGTTTAGTTAGGGGTGACACGTGTTGCTTTTAACACAATCACTGTGTTGGCACATTTGTGTACTTTATCCAACACATGTCAATTCCTGCAATTAATGTATTAAAAGCTTTAATCCATCCAAAGTGTGTTAGATTATTGACCAATCACATAGTGTGTCCGAAGTCATCATGCATCTACACTTTTGAAACGGATGTGTTAAAAACAACTTATTTTTAACACATACTGTATGTGTGTCTAGTTATGGAGGACGCATGTTGTGTTTAAGACAATCAAACATATAAACACATATAAACACATGATTTGTCAATTTTTCAACACAGTGATTATGTTGAGACTAACAAGTGTTATCCCTAACTACACACACGGATGTTTTTAAAATATATATTTTTAATTCCACTCCTATAAATGGCCAATTTCATTGCTCGGAATAATCAATGCCATTAACTTCTTGACGCTACCCATCCCTGTCGCGGGATCATTTTCGTCAGCAACCGCTGAATAGCATAGCATTCAAATAATATTACTAAAAAATATTAATATTCATGAAATCACATGTGCAATATTGCAAAACACAGTGTATCCTTTTGTTAATCCACCTGTCGTCTCAGATTTTGAAATTATGCTTTACAGCGAAAGCAATCCAAGCGTGTGTGTAAATTTATCGATAGCCTAGCATAGCATTATGTACACTTAGCATCAGAAAGCTTGGTCAGGAAAATCAGAAAAGCAATCAAATTAACCGTTTACTTTTGATGAGCTTCGGATGTTTTCACTCACAAGACTCCCAGTTACACAACAAATGTTCCTTTTGTTCCATAAAGATTATTTTTATACCCAAAATACCTCTGTTTGTTTGTCGCATTATGTTCAGAAATCCACAGGAAAGAGCGGTCATGACAACACAGACTGAAATTCCAAACAGTCTCCATAATGTCCACAGAAACATGTCAAACGTTTTTTATAATCATTCCTATGTAGTTTTTAAAATATATATTCGATAATATATCCTGTTCAGGATACCACGGTTTACTGCCCCTTCTGGAGGATTTGGGTACCCATATAAAACATGATACATTTTTGTCAAAAGTTGCTAATATATGCAAATAAAAAATATTATCGAATAGAAAACACTCTAAAGCTTTTAAAACCGTTTAAATTATGTCTCTATGTAAAGCAGAACTCTCAAAATCTGCATTTTCCCAAACTATCTCTTCTCATCTGAAAAGTTGGGTCACCTTTGACCTCATCGCAAACACCCTCCCCAAACAGTTACAGCACCAGGAACAGTCTCCATGTGTTCAGCGTGATCTCAGCTTTCAATGGGGCTTCTCATTGTGAGAATCGCCCGCTCGCGAGAGTTTGAGCACGTGGTAAGCTCTCAGTCACTCAAAAAAACCTGTGCGCAATGGTCAAGTCCTCTCTCTTTTCCAAGATCGATTGAACGGTGCTTGTGTTTCTGTTTGTTCTCAAAATTGCTGTACACCTTTATAACATGTTAAAGCTTGATTATGAAGTTAGTTTGACAAGTTTACTCGACATATTATATATACTTTCGAAGTTTTGGTGCGCAACCACTTCAATTTTGACTACATTTTTACCAAAATCAGGCTATTTTGAGAACCGAAAGACGCAGACTTGAAAACTGAACGCTAATTTGGTGAGTATAATCCCTTACAGGTCGTTTGATGGAAGAATAACAAAGGTAAGGGAATATTTAATGTATTAATTTTGGGTTTCTGTCGACTCCAAGATAGAGGAGTCATTATGCTACTGTGGGAGCGCCGACTCCATATTATAGTCTAGTGAACGCAAAATGTAACGTTAAAATTAAATGTAACAATGCAATTGCATTTAGAAGAAGTGTATCTTGCTATACATATGTAAAACATGCATATTTAGTCAAAGTTTATGATGTGTATTCCTTGTTAGCTGACGTTATCTGCCGGGGCTATCGTCATTTCTCAGGACATTTGGGTAGCATTTTTGAACGATGCATATACTACCCACCATTGCGACCTGTATGCTCTCGTTGGTTGGCCCTCACTTCATATTCGTCGCCAAACCCACTGGCTACAGGTTATCTACAAGTCTCTGCTAGGTAAAGCCTTGCCTTATCTCAGCTCACTAGTCACCAAAGCAGCACCCACTCGAAGCATGCGCTCCAGCAGGTATATCTCACTGGTCACCCCCAAAGCCAATTCCTTCTTTGGTCGCCTTTCCTTCCAGTTTTCTGCTGCCAATGATGGGAACGAACTGCAAGAATCACTGAAGCTGTAGACTTATATCTCCCTCCCTAGCTTTAAGCACTAGCTGCCAGAGCAGCTCACAGATTACTGCACTTGTACATAGCCCATCTGTAAACAGCCCATCTACCTCATCCCAATGCTGTATTTATTTATTTATCTTGCTCCGTTGCACCTTTGCACCCAGTATCTCTACTTGCACATTCATCTTCTGCACATCTAACATTCCAGTGTTTAATTGCAATATTGTAATTACTTCGCCACTGTGGCCTATTTATTGCCTTAAGTCCCTTATCTTACCTCATGTGTACTCACTGTATATAGACTTTTTGTTTTCTACTGTATTATTGACTATGTTTTGTTTATTCCATTTGTAACTCTGTGTTGTTGTATGTGTCAAATTGCTATGCTTCATCTTGGCCAGGTCTCAGTTGCAAATGAGAACTTGTGAAATAAAAAATAAAATAAAAGTGTGTGATAAATGTCATGCTGCGCAGGGTACACTGCTTTTCCCTATGATCTAACCTGTATGGTTATTGGGGTGGAATGTTTAGGATCCTCGCTCAAGTTCTGGACACATCAATTGACCCAGACTCGCTTCTGATCATCCTGGGAGTGTATGAAACCCTAAACAGATCAACTTTTTAGGGATAGTGGACAGCATTTTTACTTTGGATGAATTGCGTGCCCTTAGTGAACTGCCTCCTACTCTGTCCCAGATGCTAATATATGCACATTATTATTACTGTTGGATAGAAAACACTCTGAAGTTTCTAAAACTGTTTGAATTATGTCTGTGAGTATAACAGAACTCATATGGCAGGCAAAGTGGAAATTCTGGGGCAGGATGATTTTCAACTCATCGCCTATTCAGATCCCGTTAAGATATGGATCTGTTCGCACTTCCTATGCCTTCCACTAGATGTCAACAGTCAGTAGAACATGGACTGAACCCTCTTGTGTGATGTGGGCCAGGATGGCAGCTATTTGAGTCAGTGGTCTGGCAGAATGCCAGTTCCTGGTCATAACAACATCCTGAAGATTGATTCTCTACTTATTTTGACCACTTTATTCGACCTGGAATAAAACATTTTGAAGTTTTCATCCGAGTTCGCCTGGACTGGCGCCAGAGTTTGTATATGCGAACTAAACGTGCTAGCAAAAGTAGCTAATTGGACACTAGTAATGGACATTATGGAACAAAACAACGATTTATTGCGGAACTAGGATTCCTGGCACTGCATTCTGATGAAAGATCATCAAAGGTAAGGGAATATTTATGTAGTTTATGTAGAATAGTTTATGTAGTTTATTGTAGTTCACTCATAGTGCAAGTTATCTGAAACTTTGCATATACACTGCTGCCATCTTGTGGACACTATTGGAAATACAACTAGAGTGATGGTTAGAACATATACCTTTCTCTTGCATTTCAAAGATGGTGGTAGAAAAAAATAAAAAATCATTCTTTGTATTTTCTTCTACCAGATCTATTGTGTCATATTCTCCTACATTCAATTCACATTTCCACAAACTTCAGTGTTTCATTTCATATGGTACCAAGAATATGCATATATTTGCTTCAAGGGCCTGAGCTACAGGCAGTTAGATTTGGGTAGGTCATTTAGTTTAAAATTGAAAAAAAGGGGGCTATCCCTAATAAGCAATGGCATGTCCTTCCCAGAAGATGGTGCCAGATACTGAGCAATGCTTCCTCTTGCTATTGGACCAGCTAGTGATATTTGCAGCTGTGGGACTAGATATGAAGGTTGCATGGTAATTTGTGCCAAGCAATGGTTTGGCTATTTAAACAGCAATTTCATTATTCATGCATTTGCATCTCTCCCCCATTCATATTATATTCCCTTTATTTTCTTGTCCCCCCTCTTTTTTTTATACACTTTCAGCATGACATCCTCCCTGTCAAAATAATGTGCAACCAGCTTTAGCTGGGAATGGCATGATAGGCATGTAATTGTCTCCGTAATCATCTGAAATGCGATGAATACATATCACTCCGGCATGGAGAGCAGCACACACTACAAAAACAGCAATTACAATCTTCCCCCTAAGAAAATTGCCCAGATGGGCACCAATTTGTTTGGTAACTAAGACGCCTATTCAGAAGTTTCTTATGCCTGTAATTATAACAAACCACTCAGTGTGCCCACGATGGATATAGTCCCTCTGTATTGGAGAGTAGTGTCTATTATTTATTTTTCGCATTCACGTCATGTCCTTTCCACTTGCACATACCTGAATAAAATCAGGTGATTTCAATGTTAGTAATGTTTGTACATGACAACCAAAGATAGTTCCCAATTGGCACCTTATTCCCTATATTAGTGGACTACGCTAACTAGGGCCCATCAAATGCAATAGTACTCCAAAGGCTATATGATTCATACAGTTACTTCAGATAGAGAATTAGCTCAGTGTCAAATACAGGGGATTCATAATGTAATAGGGTTAATTTGTGGGAAATTACCACTTTCAATTACACTGAATGAGGATTATTCCCAATATGGCATAGCAGTGAAGACGTGTTTTGTTCATGTCTTGTGTACTTTTGTATTTTTTGTATCTATATTTCAATTTTATTTTCCATCTCTTTTCGATTTTTAATTTGTTTATACCTTCCGGTAACCTGCCTCACCCAATGTGATACGGTATCGCTATTATTTTACATTTTAGAACACATTCAAGAACCTCCAGAAGATAACCAGCTAATTAGCTATTCAGTCATTGTTAGACACTGCGAGCGGCTTTTACCTTCTACACAGATACCAGCCATGTTCTTAGCCTGGATAATACTCTACCAGTATCAGACCTCCAGAAGCTAACCAGCTAATTAGCTATTCAGTCATGGTTAGACACTGCTAGCGGCTTTTACCTTCTACACAGATACCAGCCCTGTTCTTAGCCTGGATAATACTCTACCAGTATCGGACTGTCTCTCCACAACAACGCCGGATTCCTGCCGTAATCCCTGGACGACTACTTCTGATCTTCACAGCTAGCTTGGAGCTAGCTAGCTCACAGCTTGCAGATAGCTAGCTCACCGTGGCACCCAGTACCGAAGCTATCCCTGAGGCCCACCTCCCGGCCTACTCAGCTGTTCACACGAACCCCACTCATACACGACTAGAGCCCGATACTCCACCGGATCCTTGCTGTAAACTCTGGACCTTGGCACCGGATCACCGCTGCTACCGATTGGCTATAGTGGCTAACGCCACTGCCACGAATCTATCACCAGTTAGCCGTGAGCCAGGAGCATCTCCCGGCCAGCAAACAAAATTCTACAATACCTCTTTCGCCATCTGGCTTGGATTCTCTGTCGACACGGCGCCCCACCGCACCACCACGACTGGTCTGCCGACGAATACTCCATCCGCTGTGCCTTCAACCGGCCTCCGTCGGAAGGCTACTAACTTTAAACGCCTTGTCACCTGCTAGCGTAGTGGCGGGTTCCCTGTTCCATCTACTGCTGCCCCCTGTACACTATGATCACTTGGCTACATAGCTGATGCCTGTTGGACTGTCCAATAATCACGGAACTCCATTCTGTTTATTTATTTTTTATCTGTCGGCCTCAGCCGCGAACTCAGGCTCTGTGTGTAGTTAATCCAACGCTCACTGCCTAGTCAACGCCATTTTACCTGCTGTGGTTGTGTTAGCTGATTAGCTGTTGTTGTCACACCTGTTGTTTTAGCTAGCTCTCCCAATCAACACCTGCGATTACTTTATGCCTCTCTGTATGTCTCTCTCAAATGTGAATATGCCTTGTATACTGTTGTTCAGGTTAGTTATCATTGTTTTAGTTTACAATGGAGCCCTTAGTTCCACTCTTCATACCTCTGATACCTCCTTTGTCCCACCTCCCACACATGCGGTGACCTTACCCATTACAACCAGCATGTCCAGAGATACAACCTCTCTTATCATCACCCAGTGCCTTGGCTTACCTCCGCTGTACCCGCACCCCACCATACCCCTGTCTGCGCATTATGCCCTGAATATATTCTACCATGCCCAGAAATCCGCTCCTTTTATTCTTTGTCCCCAACGCTCTAGGCGACCAGTTTTGATAGCCTTTAGCCGCACCCTCATACTACTCCTCCTCTGTTCCGCGGGTGATGTATAGGTAACCCCAGGAAGCATGTCCCCAGGCACCCTCATTTGTTGACTTCTGTGATCGAAAAAGATACAACTGCCAAAGGGGGAGGAGTTGCAGTCTACTGCAGAGAGAGCCTGCAAAGTAATGTCATACTTTCCAGGTCCATACCCAAACAGTTCGAACTACTAATTTTAAACATGAATCTCTCCAGAAATAAGTATCTCACTGTTGCCGCCTGCTACCGACCCCCCTCAGCTCCCAGCTGTGCCCTGGACACCATTTGTGAATTGATCGCCCCCATCTAGCTTCAGAGTTGTTCTGTTAGTTGACCTAAACTGGAATATGCTTAACACCCCGGCAGTCCTACAATCTAAGCTAGATGCCCTCAATCTCACACAAATCATCAAGGAACCCACCAGGTACAACCCTAAATCTGTAAACAAGGGCACCCTCATAGACATTATCCTGACCAACTGGCCATCCAAATACATCTCCTCTGTCTTCAACCAGGATCTCAGCAATCACTGCCTCATTGCCTGTATCCGCTACGTAGTCAAACGACCACCCCTCATCACTGTCAAACGCAGTTTTACTAGGGTAAGTTTGGCGGCGTGAGAGAATTAAATGACTATCGCCCGGTAGCACTCACTTCTGTCATTGAGAGGCTAGAGGATCATGATCCTTGAAAGGATCATATCATATCACCTCCACCTTACCTAACACCCTAGACCCACTTCAATTTGCTTAACACCCCAATAGAGCAACAGACGATGCAATCGCCATTGCTCGGCACACTCCGACAAGAAGAATACCTACGTAAGAATGCTGTTCATTGACTATAGCTCAGCATTCAACACCATAGTATCCTCCAAGCTCATCATTAAGTTTGTGGACCAGAGTCTGAACCCCGCCCTGTGCAACTGGGTCCTGGATTTCCTGACGGGGCACCCCCAGGTGGTGAAGGTAGGAGCCAACAACTACACTATGCTGATCCTCAACACAGTGGCCCCACAACTGTGCATGCTCAGCCCCCTCCTGTACTCCCTGTTCACGCATGACTGTGTGGCAAGTCACTCCTCCAACTCAATCATCAAGTTTGCAGACAACACAACAGTAGTAGGCCTGATTACCAACAAGGACGTGACCGCCGACAGAGCGGTGAGGGCCCTGGGAGTGTGGTGCCAGGAAAGAACCTCTAACTCAATGTCAACAAAACAAATGAGCTGATCATGCACTTGAGGAAACAGCAGAAGAGCACACCCCTTTCCACATCGATGGGATCGCAGTAGAGCAGGTGGAAAGCTGCAAGTTCCGTGGCATACACAACACTGATCTAAAATGGTCCACTCACACAGACAGTGTGGTGAAGAAGGCGCAACAGTGCCTCTTCAACCTCAGAAGGCTGAATAAATTTGGCTTGGCACCTTAAACCCTCACAAACTTTTACAGATGCACAATTGAGAGCACCCTGTCTGGCTGTATCACCACCTGGTACGGCAACTGCACCGGCCGAAACAGCAGGGCTCTCCAGAGGGTGGTGTGGTCTGCCCAATGCATCACCGGGGATAAACTACCTCCAGGACACCTGCAGCACCTAATGTCAACACCCAGTGTTGCGAAGGTTAACACCTTTAAATGTTTTACTCACGTCAGCCACGGAATAGCGACGGTGGCACTGTATTATCCTCAAAGTGGGCAAAGAAGGTTTAGTTTGTCTGGAAGCGGGGTATTGGTGTCCGTGACATGGCTGGATTTCATTTTGTAGTACGTGATTTCCTGTAGACTCTACCACATACGTCTCACGTTTGAGTCGTTGAATTACGACTCCAACTTGTCCCTGTGCTGCCTCCATCCACGGTTTCTGGCTAGGGTAGGTTTTAATAGTCACAGTGGTTACAACATCTCCAATGCACTTCTTTATCCTGTTAGTGAATAAAACGTCAGCTTATTTTTCCTGCAAACACATGCTTGTGAATATTTCCTGATAAATCTTTCCCGGACTAGCTGTCTTGGTTTTCTGATTACTTGATTTTATTTTATCCCTTTGCGCGCCAATCCCTTTAGCAGGATCGAATTGACAACATCCATTGAAATTGCAGAGCGCCAAATTCAAACTACAGAAATATCAATATTCAAGATTCACGAAAATATAAGTATAACACATCAAAATAAAACTTAACTTAATCCAGCCGCAGTGTCAGATTTCAAAAAGGCTTTATGGCGAAAGCAGACCATGAGATTATCGGAGGACAACGCCCTGCATACAAACACATGAAAATAATTAGCATCCGGGCAGACACAAAAGTCAGAAAAAACGATATAATAAATGCCTTTGAAGATCTTCTTCTGGCACTCCAAAATGTCCCAGAAACATCACAAATGGTAGTTTTGTTCAATAATGTCCTTCTTTATATCCCCAAATTGTCCATTTATTTGGCGCGTTGATTCAGAAATACACCGGTTCCAACTTGCCCAACATGACTACAGAGTATCTAATAAGTTACCTGTAAACTTGGTCGAAACATTTCAAACAATGTTCCTAATCCAACCTAAGGTATCCTAAAACGTAAATAATCTATAAAATTTAAGACGTAATAAACTGTTTCTAATACCGGATAAAAACAACGTGAAGCACGTTCCAGTTCACGCGCACCAAAAGACTAAAGCCCTTCAGAGTGACACCTACAAAGAACAGCCCTACTTCTTAATTTCTCAAAAGACGTCGAACAATTTCTAAAGACTGTTGACATCTAGTGGAAGCCATAGGAACTGCAGCAGATTCCTGTTAAATAGGGCTTCCCATAGAAACCCAATGGAAAACAGTGACCTCAATTGTTTTTTTCCCTTGATGATTTGTCCTCAGGGTTTCGCCTGCCAAATCAGTTCTGTTATACTCACAGACATTATTTTAACAGTTTTAGAAACTTTAGAGTGTTTTCTATCCAAATCCTAGATTCTGGGCCTGAGTAATAGGCAGTTTACTTTGGGCACGCTTTTCATCCGGACGTGAAAATACTGACCCCTATCCGTAAGTAGTTATAAACACACTCACCGAGTCAGTGCATAGGTTGCTGTTCTTCTCTGAGGCTGACTGGAACATATTCCAGTCTGCGTGATCAAAACAATATTGAAGCTTGTCTTCCGATTGGTCGGACCAGCATGGAATGGTTCTCGTGACTGGTACATCCTGTGTGAGTTTTTGCCTGTACAACGGAAGGAGCAAGATGGCGTTGTGGTTGGATTTGCCAAAGGGAGGGCGGGGGAGGGCTTTGTATGCATCACAGAAGTTAGAGTAGCAGTGGTCAAGGGTGTTTCGCAATATGATGGAAGAATTTAGGTAGACTTGTTCTCAAATTTGCTTTGTTAAAATCCCCAGTTACAATAAATGCAGCCTCAGGATGTATGGTTTCCAGTTTGCATATATTCCAGTGAAGTTCCTTGATGGCCGTCATGGTGTCTGCTTGAGGGGGAATGTACACAGCTGTGACTATAACTGACGAGAATTCTCTTACATTTACATTTACATTTAAGTCATTTAGCAGACGCTCTTATCCAGAGCGACTTACAAATGGGTGCATTCACCTTATGACATCCAGTGGAACAGCCACTTTACAATAGTGCATCTAAATCTTTTAGGGGGGGGGGTGAGAAGGATTACTTATCCTATCCTAGGTATTCCTTAAAGAGGTGGGGTTTCAGGTGTCTCCGGAAGGTGGTGATTGACTCCGCTGTCCTGGCGTCGTGAGGGAGTTTGTTCCACCATTGGGGGCCAGAGCAGCGAACAGTTTTGACTGGGCTGAGCGGGAACTGTACTTCCTCAGTGGTAGGGAGGCGAGCAGGCCAGAGGTGGATGAACGCAGTGCCCTTGTTTGGGTGTAGGGCCTGATCAGAGCCTGGAGGTACTGAGGTGCCGTTCCCCTCACAGCTCCGTAGGCAAGCACCATGGTCTTGTAGCGGATGCGAGCTTCAACTGGAAGCCAGTGGAGAGAGCGGAGGAGCGGGGTGACGTGAGAGAACTTGGGAAGGTTGAACACCAGACGGGCTGCGGCGTTCTGGATGACTTGTAGGGGTTTAATGGCACAGGCAGGGAGCCCAGCCATTCCTCTTGGTAGGTAAAATAGCAGGGACTTGATTGTAAGGAATTCTAGAGTGGGTGAGCAGAAGGACTTGAGTTCCTCTATGTTGTTATGACTACACCATGAGTCGTTAATCAGAAATTATACACCCCCGCCCTTCCTTTTCCCAGAGAGGTGTTTATCTCTGTCGGATCGATGCATGGAGAAGCCCGGTGGCTGATCCAATTCCAACAACATATCCCGAGATTGTAATATTCTCTGTTTCACGGAAACATGGCTATCTCTGATGTCTCTCTGGAAGGCAACCCTTGCTCGAATTTCGTCTACCTTGTTGTTAATAGACTGGACATTGGCTAGTAGTATTCTTGAGAGCAGTGTGTGATTTGCCCGTCTATGGAGCCTGGCCATGTGGTCGCTTCATCTGCCCCTTCGGCTGTGTCATTGTTTTGGATCGCCTACTGGGAAAAGTCATATTCCTGGTTTTAATGTTGGTAAGTTGACGTTACTTTTATATCCAATAGTTCTTCCTTGCTGTATGTAAGAAGACTTAAGATTTCCTCTGGTAACAATGTAAGAAATAATACTTTGAAAAAACAAAATACTGCATAGTTTCCTAAGAGCTCGAAGTGAGGTGACCGTCTCTGTCGACGCCATACTCAGTAGCTCACAATATAAGACACTTCTTATTAATGGTATCTGTTGCTTTTATACATCTTATTACTCGAAAGTTGTCTTTATTCTCGCTCAAAAAACGAATGTGAATTATTTTTCAAATAGAAGTTTTCCCGTGAGAGACTAATGGTTAGCGTGATTGGATGTTAATTATTTGACTAGGCTACCTGTATTTGACATTGTTATTTCGCTGAACACTAGATGGTTTAATTTTATTTATTGCAGTGAAACGAGGCTACTCAGGCGAGAAAAAAACATCACCCAAATGTATAGCTCTGTTGGAAAATATACATGTACTGTTTGAAAATGTGGAGAAAAAAAAGAGAATAATAATGTATATTTAAAAAACCATGTGAATCACATTTTTATTTGGCTTACCGCCGATGGCATTGCGCGTACCCCAGTTTGGGAATACCTGATCTAGGGAAGTGGAGTCTTTTGTTTAGATGTGTATCGAGCTAGCTAGCTAAACAATGAACCATAATCCCAATCCATATAGTACTGACCCTGTACAATGCCATAAGAATCATCAGATCTTTATCCCTCTCTTTCACAGATGACATGGTTGCCCTTATTTTGAAGATGTAATCCGGAGACATGTGTTTTATACATTTGCAATCAAACGTCAGAACTTTATTCATCTCCTTATTATACTCTGCTTCTACCAGACATTTCATTGATTTCAAAACCTGGCCAACTTCTTCCGTGACAACAAAACTCTTGATCGCTGTTTCTTTTTCATCACTGTCATCAGAAGACACTACTTCAATTAAAATGATTTTACCTAAATCAGGGATTTCCTCATCGTCTGATTCATTTTCAGAGTCAGAGAGTCAGCATCGTACGATCATCCTCCAGAAAGTAGTCCATCACAACTTTTTCCCACTGTCCTTTGTCGATAGCGCCTGATAAATTCAAGGCAGCAATGTTATTGAGAGCATTAGCAACACATTTGGCTAATGTTATATGTTTAGAAAAAACTGCAGTAGAAAGGATTATCTACACATAGCGAGCAGCTCATTTTATAGACAGGAGATGGTACATGGCAGACCAATCTGAAACTCATCTCTCGGCATATTCAGCCCAATGATTTTCTCAGCCAATCATGGCTAACGGGAAGGTTCCTGCCTCTTTCTGTGGCTAAACCAACAAGGCACATACTTTAACAACTGTATTAATATCTACAGATGACACATGAAAGTTAAAATGTTCCAGAAGGCATTTTTGCCAAAAAACGCATCTCCTGTGAAGTTGTGATTTGCGACATATGCCTAGTTTTCTGAAAAGAGTCACAATTTGTAAAAATGTCCAAAACATAAATCAGTTAAATCAAATACGGTTAACTGCCAAAATGAAGGAAATTAAATAATTACAGGGTCTTTGGAAAGTATAAAGATTTTCCACATTTTGTTACGTTACAGCCTTATTCTAACATTTATTTAATAGTTTTTTTCTCCTCGTCAATCTAAACACAATACCCAATAATGACACTGCAAAAACAGTCAAAAAAATGTTTGTAAATGTGTGGTATGTATGTATGTATGTATATAAAATGAAATCACATTTATGTAAGTATTCAGACCCTTTACTCAGTTGAAGCACCTTACAGAATCAAGTCTTCTTGGATATTGTGCCACAAGTTTGGCTCACCTCTTTTGGGGAGATTCTCCCATACTTAATTGTTTACCTTTATTTAACTAGGCAAGTCAGTTAATAATACATTCTTATTTACAATGACAGCCTACCACAGCCAAACCCGGGAAACTGTGCACCGCCCTATGGGACTCCCAATCACGGCTGGATTTGATGTAGCCTGAGATGCAGTGCCTTAGACTGCTGCAGATCCTGCAGATCCTCTCAAGCTCTGTCAGATTAGAGTGGGAGCATTGCTGCACAGCTATTTTCAGGTCTCTCCAGGGATGTTCGATCGGGTTCAAGTCCGGGCTCTGGCTAGGCCACTCAAGGACATTCAGAGACTTGTCCCAAAGCCACTCCTGCATTTTATTGGGTGTGTGCTTAGCTTCATTGTCCAGTTGGAAGGTAAACCTTCACCCCAGTCTGAGGTGCTGAGCACTCTGGAGTAGGTTTTCATCAAGGATCTCTCTGTACTTTGCTCTGTTCATCTTTGCCTCGATCCTGACTAGTCTCCCAGTCCCTGCCGCTGAAAAACATCCCCACAGCATGTCACAACCATCCTTCACCGTAGGGATGGTACCAAGTCTCCTCAAGACGTGACACTTCGCATTCAGACCAAAGAGTTCAATCTTGGTTTCATCAGACCAGAGAATCTTGTTTCTCATGGTCTGAGCATCTTTAGGTGCCTTTTGGCAAACTTCAAGCAGGTTATCACGTGCCTTTTATTGAGGAGTTTAACATTTATTTCACCTTTATTTAACCAGGTAGGTAAGTTGAGAACAAGTTCTCATTTACAATTGCGACCTGGCCAAGATAAAGCAAAGCAGTTCGACACATACAACAACACAGAGTTACACATGGAGTAAAACAAACATACAGTCAATATTCAATAGAATATATACAATGTGAGCAAATGAGGTGAGATAAGGGAGGTAAAGGCAAGGCCATGGTGGCAAATTAAATACAATATAGCAAGTAAAACGCTGGAATGGTAGATTTGCAGTGGAAGAATGTGCAAAGTAGAGAGAAATAATGGGGTACAAAGGAGCTAAATAAATAAATACAGTAGGGGAAGAGGTAGTTGTTTGGGCTAAATTATAGATGGGCTATGTACAGGTGCAGTAATCTGTGAGCTGCTCTGACAGCTGGTGCTTAAAGCTAGTGAGGGAGAGTTTTTCCAGTTTCAGTTGTTGTAGTTCGTTCCAGTCATTGGCAGCAGAGAACTGGAAGGAGAGGCGGCACCATCCTGTCTCGGAGCTCTACGGACAATTCCTTCGACCTCATGGCTTGTTTTTGTTTTGCTCTGACATGCACTGTCAACTGTGGGACTTTGTATAGACAGGTGTGTTTATTTTCAAATAATTTCCGATCGGTGGACTCCAATCAAGTTGTAGAAACAGCTCAAGGATGATCAATGGAAACACCTGAAACACCTGAGCTCAAATTCTAGCCTCATAGTGAAGGGTCTGAATACTTATGTAAGGTATTTGTTTTTTTATTTGTAATACATTTGCAAAATATTCTACAAACCTGTTTTCGCTTTGTCATTCGGAGGTATTGTGTGTAGAATGCCGAGGAATTTTAGAATAAGGCTGTAACATAACAAAATGTGGAAAAGGTCAAGGGGTCTGAATACTTTCCAAAGGCACTGTAATCAAACTACCATGGCTAGTGGAAGAGATCTCAGTGACTTTGAAAGAGGTTGCAAAGCAGCATAGGAGGTTTAAACAGTTGTGGCGTGTGAGTATCTTTTTCTCAACCCGATTTAACACTTATGGGAGATACTGGAGTGGCACCTGAGACAGCATTTTCCACCACCATCAACAAAACACTCAATTATGGAATTTCTTGTGGAAGAATAGTCTCACATCCCATTAATAGAGTTACAGACACTTGTAGAATAGACACTTGTAGAATGTTTCTAAATAAACAGAAAAGTTTAGCAGAGCTACCTGAGGTTTCTGTCAATCCTCTTTATTGTTCATTTTTGAGATGGAATGACCCTGCATTCCTCTCCCTGGGTTTTATGATTACAAACAAAGCACTAGTAGAGTTTAACCTTCTTATATTAAAAATGTATATTAAGAAAAAAACGATTTATAATATATATATTACACAGTATAGTAAAAAACCTATGGTCCTCCATAGATAGGTATAGCAGAGTTCCAGCTGATGATGCTCAGTATCTTCTCCCTGGTGTGGTGTGTCCTGTCCTGGCACAGATTCAGTCTTCAGCTCTCTCGCACCGTAAAATCCGAAGGTGACCGTAGAATTGCTGGGGCTATTTTTCATCAGGACACTGAGTATCTTCATCCTGACTGTGCATCCTTGGGTGTTAGAAAATTGGCTTAGCTGAGTCATGGGGTATGAAAAGCACAGAGAAGGCACTGTGAAGTTTAGAGGGGTAGCGTTAGGCAAGAGGCAATATATGTTGCCTATGTTTTACTAGTGCGCCATATCCCTAAAATGTGACAGTGGAAAGTATAAAGGACTACCTCAGAGCTGCAAATAGAAAATAAAATGTTCTATTCTCAGAATATTGAAAACCATGGTCAATGCAAAATGCAATAAGGAGAGATTAGAGTATCCAACAAACTGATAGCTAATGCTTGTGCACCTTGCTTGCAAAAATGCCCCCTTCCTTGTAAACCAAACGCTTCTCTTACCTTGACTGGTCCTTCTAAAAACCAACCAACCTCAGAAAAGCCCATAACTCAACATTCCCAATGACTAGCACGGCAGTGTCTTTAAGAATGTATTTATTCTTAAGAACAGATGAGTCTTGCGTTTAACAGGACCATTGGCTTCCATGATGACTCGCTTGATTCATAGTTAATTTCCTCCTCCAGGACGCATCGCTGGACGCACCTCTTAACTCCACTCAAGTGTGAGTTCAACCTCTTAACAGGGGGAACAAAGGTTGCATCCCAAATGACATCCTATTTTCTAAATAGTGCACTACTTTCGACAAGAGTCCTATGGCCCCTGGTCAAAAGTAGTGCACTAAATAGGGAATGGGATGTAATTTTGTAAGTAACCACTGACGGAGGGGTCCTATCGGGAGTGGGAATGGTTTTAAGTAACCCCTCCATGCCTCAGGTGGTCCGCCTTACCTGACACAGCCTGTCACATCCCGTCCACATGCCAATACTTTACCTGAATTATTGATAAATATGGCCTAGGGGGTCCTTACCCATCTCTGAAAACATTATTTCCCTCTGCCATTCTTGAACCTGATGTATTATACAATGTGACATGGAAACTGACAATCACTTGTTCTCGTCAACTTCACAGGGGGTATAATAACATCCCAAATAAAGAAAGTTTTGGATGTAGTTATTTCAACGTGCTTGTGGTCTATTATTTACGCTGCCTGGTATGGCAACTGTACTGCCTTCAACCGCATGGCTCTCCAGAGTGTGGTGCGGTGAGGCCAATGCATCACCGGGGGTACACTGCCTTCTTTCCACTCTGCTACCATCTAGTGGACGGAGACAGTACAGGCGCATCAGAGCCAGGAACACAAGCTTGAGAAACAGCTTCTATCACCAGGCCATCAGACTGTTGAACAGCCATCACTAGCTACCTGCACCTACCTGCACCTTGAGACTAATTCCCCATATATATTGAGCTGTGGTTTCCAAACAGTTGGGTAGCAGTAGGGGTGTGGGGTTCCCGCTTCCCCCTTTTTTAAAGACCTCAGTTGGGATTTTAACCTACTCTTGAAAGTTGTAATAGTAAAATGCACAATGTGATGTAAGTGAGGCCAGAGTGAAAAAGTTTGAGAAATACTGAGTCATTGAACATTGGTTACTTCATATTCTGTTTATATACTATTGTCTACTCACTGTGTATGTACAGTATACAAAAAAATAGGGGTTCAACAAGGGTTCTTTGAAGATCCTCAAAGATCTTCGATGAACCTTAGGGTTCTTGGCACTGAAAATTGCCCCCAAAGGGTTCTTCCAAGAACCTCATAGGAGGTGGGGTTCTTGCAGGAGCCTAACTGCCCAACTGAAACATTTGGATTTGGATTTCAAAGGTCAGCAGGTGCAGGCACAACTGAAAAATGAAAAGATATCATCAATTAAATTTTTGTCCCTTGAATGATGTACATTTTTACCTTTACTTAACTAGGAAAGTCAGTTAGGAACAAATTCTTATTTTCAATGATGGCCTAGGAACAGTGGGTTAACAGCCTTGCTGGTTGGCAGAACGGCAGATTTTCAGCTTGTCAGCTCGGGGATTCGATCGTGGAAACTTTCGGTTACTAGTCCAACGCTCCACATTTATCACAAAAACCAAGATATTAAATCTGTTGTGTGCATGTTTTGTTAAACATCTGTATAATTACCATTTTTTTGAATTCACAGACTTCACCCTCCCTACACCTGTTATGAAAATAACCGGAAACCTGTTCGATCACCATGCACTGCAAAATCATTCTGGCTGTGGAAACGGAGAACATCAACACGCTGGGATTTCATCTCATCTTTGTCTTTTTTTAATCTGCTTTGCCACTAAAATCATAATAAATACTGACTTGTGTAATTATTTGTGTAATGTTTTACCCCTTTCATCTGTGCCTGGTGTTATCTAGTTACTGGCTAGCTAGGTCTTCAGTCAGCACGGAACAAAAGAAGGGGCTGCGATGTTCAAAACTCTAAAACAGTAATGTCAACACATCCGTCAGTGCTGCTGTGAATTGTATCACAAGAGACATGCCAAACAGATGCATACCTTTTTATTTTTTATTATAGGTGATATTATAGTTACAAAAAAGGCTATTTTACTTGGGAGTCAGAAAAACAGTTCATGACATTTAGTTTTAATGACAGCATTTACTTAGGAACTCACTTCGTGATAGCCACTGAATTAGAAATGAGTGAATTCAACAACCATCTAACAAGTACAAATACAGTCATGGGTGGTAATTACAATTCACTGGAAAGGCACACTGGGAAATTATATTGGAGGTTGGCTTAGTGGGAGTGTGGCTTTAAGCTAGTTATTATTGCTTACCCGTGAGTGGAAGAGATATACTATTTTAACTGTTCTACGGTAAAGATTATCTTATTGCCTCTGGACTGTTGTTGGATATGGTAACCATTTAGTCCTCATCAAATCAAATGTTTTTGGTCACATAGACATGGTTAGCTGGTGTGAGTGTAGCAAAATGCTTGTGCTTCTAGTTCCGACCATGCAGTAATATCTAACAAGTAATCTAACAATTTCACAACAACTCCCTTTTACACACAAGTGTAAAGGAATTAATAAGAATATGTACAAATAAATATATGGATGAGCGATGGCCGAACGGCATAGGCAAGATGCAGTAGATGGTATAGAGTACAGTATATACATATGAGATGAGTAATTTGGGGGGTGCTCCCGCTGCTGTTTCCTGAAGTCCACGATCATATCCTTTGTTTTGTTGATGTTGACGTTGAGTGTGAGGTTATTTTCCTGATACCACACTCCGAGGACCCTCTCCTCCTCCCTGTAGGCCATCTCGTCGTTGTTGGTAATCAAGCCTACCACTGTAGTGTCGTCTGCAAACTTGATGATTGAGTCCTTATCTCAGGTACAAAAATTGTCTGAGTTGGTTTCCCTGGACAGCATATCTTGCACTAACACATTTGAAGTATTTTGTTAATGATATCTCGCATGTACAGAATTTGTTTCATGTAAGATTTTGTATGTGGAGCAGCACTGTATTCGTTAATTAAATGGCAACTTATTTCTACATGTCTTCCTCAGTCATTTGCAGAAAGTTAAAGTGGATTGAAGTGGAATGCAACACATTGAGTAAAAATCAACACATTTTTTAACACATCTGTTTGTCTAGTTATGGATGACATGTGTTACTTTTAACGTAATGATTGTGTTGAAAAATGTACATAAATGCAACACAACATAGCGTCCCTGACTAGACACACAGATAAAAACACGACATATGTTCTAAGAAAGTAGATGCATGATGACTTTGGATCTGCAATTTGACTGGTTGATACTGTATGGTTTTCAGCTTTTAACACATTAATTCCAGGAATTGACACGAAATGTGTTGAAACATTTATTAAAATCATGTTGTGCCAACATGGTGATTGTCTTAAAAGTAACACAACATGTGTCATCCCTAATTAGACACAGATGTGTTAAAAAAAATGACATATTTTCAGAGTGGATTTCCATCGCTATTTGAAAATCAAGCCATGGACAATTCATTGTGCCCCATATTACCAGGGTTGTGTCCCAAATTTAACCCTATTCCCTTTTGTAGTGCAATACTTTTGACCTGATGTGGTAAACTATACTGGATAGAGAATAGGGTTCCATTTGGGACTTAGTACAGATCTTAAGGTAATGGCCAGTAACCGTGTGCCACGAATATCACCGAAGGTGGCTCCCCTTCCCGTTCGGGTGGCGCTCGGCAGTCGTTGTCGCCGGTCTTCTAGCTGCCACCGATGCCTTTTGTCCCTTTTCGTTTGGTTTTGTCTAATTGGTTTCACCTGTTCCTTGTTGTGGTTTTTGGGTTGGGGTTACTTAAGTTCAGTTTGTGCGGGCTTGTTACTGTTTATGTTAAGAGGTGTTATTGATTATTGTTGGGCTGTTGAGGTACCAGTTTGTACTTGGGTATGTGTATTTACGCCTGTGTTCTGTGTCACCCATTGTACATTTTCCTGTTGGACATTAAATAGTTTTCCCCCGAATCTTCTGCTCTCTGCGCCTGACTCCACACCCATCACTCTTCGAGCGTTACACCGTGTTAAGTCTTTGAAGTCACCTTGGCTTGTCTCTCTGCCCAAACATACCCTAGTATGGTCCGGTCTCTCAGTAGAGTCATGGAGTCCCCCTCTTTATCCTGAGCCTACACCTCAGATTGTGCTACAGAGATAATACATTCCTGGATATAGCAGTCATCAGTTCAATTTAAAAGGCAAAGGTAGATTGTTACTTGATTTTTACTCACTGTTTTTACAAGTAAATGAAACACATTATATACTCAGCAAAAAAAGTAATGTCCCTTTTTCAGGACCCTGTAAATCTGTACATCACACCTGCGGGACAGGTATAGGATGGCAACAACAACTGCCCGAGTTACATCAATCCCTCTATCAGTGCTCAGACTGTCCGCAATAGGCTGAGAGAGGCTGGACTGAGGGTTTGTAAGGCAGGTGCCTTGGTGGAAGAGTGGGGTAACATATCACAGCAAGAACTGGCAAATCTGGTGCAGTCCATGAGGAGGAGATGCACTACAGTACTTAATGCAGCTGGCGGCATTTTGACCCCCCCTTTCTTCAGGGTCACATTATTCCATGTCTGTTAGTAACATGGCTATGGAACTTGTTCAGTTTATCTCTCAGTTGTTGAATCTTATGTTCATACAAATATTTACACATGTTAAGTTTGCTGAAAATAAATGCAGTTGACAGTAAGAGGACATTTATTTTTTTGCTGAGTTTATATGTACATTTGAATGAATACTATTACTATAGACTCCCACAAGGTCCATAGCAGTCAACATGTGTATGATATGTGTATCATAAATCAATATACCATCTTGCTGGAGGAATAGTATTAGCATGAGAATGTTATCTACCCATGTTGTTTTTATTTTACCTTTATGTAACTGGGCAAGTCTGTTAAGAACAAATTCTTATTTACAATGACAGCCTAGCAACAGTGGGTTAACTGCCTTGTTCAGCAGCAGAACAACAGATCTTTACCTTGTCTTGACCCAACGCTCTAACCACTAGGCTACCTGCCACCCCATAAGCAATGGCACTTCAATAGGATCACAAATTATTCTATTGTGAAACTATCCATGACCACCCCACAGATATCCTTCAAAGTTTCAGATTGTGGCTGGTGTAAGGGGATGATTGAGTTTGTTACTGGAGTGATTTATGTTTGTAACTCTGAGAGCTATACATTGGATTCATCCCAATTGGCACCCTATTCTCTATATACATTAGTACCCTACATTTGACCTAGGCCCATAGGGCTCTGGTCAAAAGTAGTGCACTAGGTAGGGAATATTGTGCCATTTTGGGTCAAAAGCACTGGCTGTATTAGTTTTCATTCCACTCGTCTCAAAATATGCATGCAGATACAATATCCATAATTGGGCAAAGAAATTAAATCATGTTTTTTTTTGTCCACAAAGAGAAAGTCGAGAGTTATTGATCATACTGTATATGTAAAGTGGAACCTCCCTAGCAATACTCATATTGCTAATATACTACTGCCATCTGATTTACATTGCACCATAGTGGCTAACAATAAATTGAGGTGGTGGTTGTAGCTCATGCCTAGTTTCCCATACTTCAGATGTGAAAACGTTATATTTACAATGTGTTTGGTGTGCTGAATATTGTGGAACTTCTATATTATCAAATTCCACTGATATGATGTATCAACTTGTATTTTATAGAGGCCAAGGCGTTAACTGTGTGATTCATAAAATACTACTAATAAACCTTGAAACTCTATGAAAAATGTATGAAAATGTGAAGCTTCTTAATTTTTTTATTAAGAAAAGAAGTATAAAAATATAAATATAAAACAATATGACTTGGCATTCAAACAACATGAATTCAGTGTGTGACAGTTACCCTACAACGTACACGTCCTTATTACATCATACACCTACAGTATATGATGAAATGGATCCACAGAATAAACCTAACCAACCATTAACATGAACATTGCTTGCCAAACAAAGATGGCGAATAGGATATAGTATGTCCATCATGGAAAAGCATTTCATACATGTATCTATTTCAAATTTACTTTGCAGGAAATGCATTTTTTTTCTCCAATAAACATTGATAGTATACAAGACTATCTCACTCCTCAGTTACAAAACACATTGTCCATACCATTGTTCACAACATTTCTTAAAATTCAAAGGCATCTTTACTGATTATAACCAAAAACAGTAAAACCGTGAGGAATATCACCACCAGTAGTGAGTTTAATGTTTAATTCATGAATTCTACTTGACCAGCCATATGAATCAATGGATCGGTTGCAGGATAGTGTGTGAGAGAGATTATCAATACATGTCATTGATGATGGGCTCCGGTAGTACAGCCCTAACTGTAATCTAGGTTTCTCTCTCCGTGTCCTTCCCTATATACATATCCGCTAGTTTTTTGAACGCCGGTCCCCAGTTGCTTAGGTAATCGTACTCCTGGTCCCCCTCCGTAGCTCCAGACTCCAGGGAGCTGAGGGACTCGGCTAGCGAGCCGCTCCCCTCGTAGGCGTAGGTGGCAAGGGAGTCATACGGGGGCGCGGTGGGGTCCGAGTCGTTCTCATGGAGCCTCCCGTGAATGAAGTCTCTGACGTCGGCATTATCCTTTATAGGTGATGTCCTCCCGAAGGGAAACAGCATCTCTGGGATGATGTCCCTGCGCAGCTTCTTAGCGTCCATCACCTCTGGATTGCGCAGTGTGCCAATATCAAAGGCTTGGGTGTCCTCCTCTCCGCCCCCCTCATCGTTGTAGCTGACAACATTGTCTCTCACATCCTCTTTGGAGATGATCAGAGGCTCCTTCTTCCTCTGCTGCCTCCTCAGGGCAGCGAACAGCACCACGATCACTACACACACAGACAGACAGACAGAGAGATTAAAACTTGAGTATGAGATGGGAGAGAAGAAGAGTGTGCTCCGTCATTCATTAAGTAAACTCAGGAATACACACCGGAGAGAAAGACATTTGCTATCCGTGATAAATACGCTGCACTACCTTGGGCACTCACCTCCTTTTATTAAAGATTGAGCAGAACAAGCTTTTCTTTCGCTTTTCCCCTTAACATCAAATTCACTGTAGAAAATCTGTAGCACTTGAATTAGCCCTTTGTTTTTCTCATTCTCAAGACAGACTACCCTTACTCACATAATTAAATGCATCTTATTCTATTTTTATTCCTGAGCAGGACTTTAAATCCAAACTTACCAGCTGAAGGAGGAATTTGCATCCAGTGGCACTATGAGAACATTGGATTTATGTTGTTGCTCATTATTTTCATGAAAAAGGAGTAAATCGAGAGGAAAAACAATTCCCTTACAATGGGGCCTCCTCCTCATTCCCCTCCTCCTCCTCTTTCCCACCCCTCAGCAGGTGCTGTAGTACTCTACCTGCCTCCCACCCAGGTGTTAATTACAAAGGTCTCTGAAGGAGTGGCTCTTTAGAGGCCCAGTTACCAGGCCTTTCTGACTGATACCCCAGTGTTGGGTGGCATGGAGGGGTGTGGTGCAGTGTGGAGGAGGAGCGCAAACTGTTCCAGCTCAGCGCCTACTGCCTGCCTGCCTGTCAGAGGCGTAGTGGAGGTGAATTAGACAGCCTGTCAGAGGGGTTCAAGTGAGAAAACCATCGGATAATGAGCAGATGTCATGATATTTCACTCAAGAGGCAAACATGGGGTTCAACCTTCAGCACTTCCAATCTGAGTGAGCCAGAAGCCAGAGCTACAGTAGAGCTCTCTCCAGTGTCAGACAGACAAGTGAAGGGGGACTGTGAGAAGGAACAAGCACAGCATGCAGTGGAAGAAATGTCAATAGTTAATTTGCTAGCGAGGGATCAGTGGCTAGGCAAGGATGTGAGCAAGATTCAAGTTGGGTGGAGATCATGGAACAGGAAGAGAAAGGAAGAGAGCACAGATGAACAGGTGAACACATCAACAGATGAGCTGGGTCTCTGCATTATTGAGTGAGGAGGAGGAATAGCACACACACTCATTTATGCAATAAAACATGAGAACCTGTGCATTACCATGAATAACACTGGGCTGTTCTTAGCCATAACGCAAAGCAGAGTACACAAACAAAACTCAGTGGATTGGTATTTATGTTGCTATTAAGTCACTCATGACCTTTAATTGGATAATTGAATATTTCAACATCATTAATAGGCTCATGGATTATGCTGTTTAGATGGCACTGGGGTTATGCTTGGCCAAGTGCAATACCAGGTTCAAAGTCATCTTTTTGCCCATTACTTATTGATATCCCCTTGAACATAAGCACTACATATCTTTTGCTTTTTGCTGGGGAAAAAGACATGCACACTTTCTGTTTTGCACTTTGTGCTTTTACGTACTGCATTAGCTCACAAAGGAGGCTGAAGTGGTGCTTTAGGATGCCAGGAAATAGGATGTGACCTACTTTAGCAGGGAAAAACACAAATACCTTTTTGTCAAGTGGATATAACCAATAATAAAAGCTTTCATCCTGCTGCGCCATTTTCATGAGGAAACACACTATTTACACATGCAGCCGGCAAAGTAATGTCTCAGTGAGTGGCCCTACTTTAAACTTTCTTTAGTTGAAGAAGTTTGATGATGAAAGGAATAACACAAAAGAATAGCACAGAAGTAGCACAGAGGATTTAAGTGCTGTCGAAGGACTCACAGCAGAGAAAAAGAAGGAGCTAGCCAGTGCCTAACGGGTGCAAATGAAGTCCTTTCTCACTCCGTAGGGTGTTATCACATTATATTCCAGGATATTTGTGGCTACAGACCAGTTCATTACATGTTTAGTGGTAGAGTCCAACACAGCCTAGAATAATTGCTTCAGCTTTGTAATAAGTGACTTGGATTGCTGTGTGCTACTGTACAGTACTGTATGTTCAGAATTAAGAATAGTACTTAAGTTCTGACTCAGTTTGAGTTGGGCGTCTCCCAAATGGCACCATATTCCTATATTGTGCACTACATATGACCAAAGCCTTACGGGCTCAACACAGTGTGACGACCCTCCCACTCTGTCTGCCGAATGCTTTCTCTTTGCTCTTGTTTTCCCTAATAGGATGTCGGTGGGTGGAGCCGGGAGGGTTGTCAGCAAAATGGGACACTACCTGGTCCCGGGTGTGTCCCGGGGATAAATACACCTTTCTCCCCGTAGATTGTGTGGGAGAGTCTCCTCAAACACACTGGTGTTTTTTGTTGTGGCATTTTTGGGTGGCGTTTCTTGCGTGTGTGAACACCCCTCAATACCCCTCATTATCACAATCTTTGAACACATCCACTCACTTACACTATTGACTACTGACTACACACACACCATTGTTATTTGGATATAGTTTACTTTGTTTAATGAATACGTTTGTTATTTCTTTATTTCTGCGTTGTCTCTCTCTTTGTTACTGGCTACAAGCTGGTTCGTAACAACAGGGAATAGGGTGTAGTTTGTTACGCAACGGTTGACTTTACCAGTATGATTGATAGTGATACTTACTCAAGAGGATGATGACACAGAGCAGGATAGCCACCAGAGCTCCAGTGCTCAGCCCGGCAGACAGCAGAGCCTCTGTGTTGCAGGATTGCACGTTCCCCCGGCTGTCGCAGGCACACACGTTCACAGTCAAAGTGCTGGTGCTGCTCTGGATAGGGTAGTCATTGTCTGAGATCACCACGGGCAGTAGGTATGTATTCATCTCACGCTGGCTAAATCCTCCCCTTCGAGTGATGATCCTGGCTGTGTTATCTAAGGGGTGAATCGCAGAGGGAAGGAAAAGGGGATATGAGAAATGTAAGGTTGTTTCTAATGTTTAGAACAAATGTTCCCAGTAATGATTGTGACATTGCAGCTCCGTAGGTTACAACAAAGTAAAATTGTCAATACAACTCACACAACTAAGACCAGATAATGTCCAGATAAAAAGCACAAGGCTAACATTAGCTACCTTCATTGTCAATGATGGTGAAATTTGGATTGGAGAAGCTCATACTGAAGACAAACTTATGTCCAACAAGGGGCTCATCCGTGTCAACCGCACTTATTGTCTGAATCAGCTGTGGATAGTGAAACAAAAAGGAATGGGAAAACACATGTTTCGTCAGGCTTTTCTTCACCATTTGTAGTATTATGATGTCATACATCTACTGTACCTGTCCAGATTTGACATTTTCACAGACAAATGTCTCGTAATACATGGCAAATTCAGGTGCATTGTCGTTTACGTCCAGGACCCGTATGAACACTGGGACTCGAGTGGTTTGGCGGGGGTTACCTAAACAAGAAGTTTGAAAATGTGTTAGTTGGCCCATAGAGTAGACCCCCTCAAATTCATATCTGGACCTCAAAGCCAGTTACAATGCTTTTTAAAAAATGATTCCCCTCTAATCAGGGACTGATTTAGACCAGTGACACCAGGTGGGTGCAATTCATTATCAGGTAGAACAGAAAAACAGCAGTAGTCCGGAGCTCGTACAGTAAAATTGAAATATCCCTGAAGTTAACATTAGCACAGTTAACAAAAAAAGAACGTAAAGGAAAGTATTCCGACACCTTCACTTTCTTCACATGTTGTTACGTTTCATCCTTATTCTCAAAAAGGATAAACTTGTTTTGTCCACTCATCAATCTACACATAATACCCCATAATAACAAAGCAAACATTTTTTTTTAGAAATGTTAGCAAATGTATATATATATAAAAAACACATTGACATAGGTATATAGAGCCTTCACTCAGTACTATGTTGAATTTTGGCAGTGATTACAGCTTTGAGTCTTCTTGGGTGTGATGCTACAAGCTTTGCACACCTGTACTTTGGGAGTTTCTCCCATTCTTCTCTGCAGATCCTCTCAAGCTCTGTCCGGTTGGATGGGGAGTGTCGCTGCACAGCTATTTTCATGTGCTTCCAGAAATGTTTGATCGGGTTCAAGTCCGGGCTCTGGCTGGGACACTCAAGGACGTTCAGAGACCTGTCCTGAAGCTACTCCTGCGTTTTCTTGGCTGTGTGCTTAGGGTCGTTGTCCTCTTGGAAGGTGAACCTTCGCCCCAGTCTGAGGTCCTGGAGCATGTTTTGATCAAGGATCTCTCAGTACTTTTCTCTGGTCATCTTTCCCTCGATCCTGACTAGTCTCCCAGTCCCTGCCATGGAAGAACATCCCCACAGCATGATGCTGCCACCACCATGCTTCACCGTAGGGATGGTAATGTCCAGATGATGAGTGGTGCGTGGTCCCCTCCAGACGTGATGCTTGGCATTTAGGCCAAAGAGTTGAATCTGTGTTTCATCAGAACAGAACATTTTGTTTCTCATGGTCTGAGAGTCCTTTTGTTGCCTTTTGACAAACTCCAAGTAGACCATTGTGCCTTTTACTGAGGAGTGGCTTCAGTCTGGCCACTCTTCCACAAAGGCCTGATTTGGTGGAGTGCTGCAGAGATGATTGCCCTTTTGGAAGGTTCCCCCATCTCCACAGAGGAACTCTGGAGCTCTGTCAGAATGACCATCGGATACTTGTTCACCTCACTGATCAGTGCCCTTCTCCCCCAATTGCTCAATCAAGTTGTAGAAACATCTCACAGATGACCAATGGAAAACGAATGGACCAGAGCTCAATTTCGAGTCTCATAGCAAAGGGTCTCAATACTTCTGTGTTTTATTGTAAATAAATTTGCCCACAAAAATTAAAACCTGTTTTTGTTTTGTCATTATGGCGTATTGTGTGTAGATTGAAGAGTATTTTTTTTTTTTTTTGCAGTAGCATTGGAAAGACTCACATTGTTGCAGACTGATTATGCTACACAATTGCCTGAAACATTCATTCAGATATTAAGTTGTAGTTGCATGTTTATTTTAGTTTTCTCCTAATACTCCTAACGAGGCTCCCATTGGACAACTGGTTCTGATGAGCAGCCCTTTGAGCCAACTGAAACTGTGGGCATTGTCTGTGTGGACCTATGAGGCTGGAACAGGAGTTGTCCATCCTGGTTGTGACCACATATATGCAGATGTAGAAAGACTGCAGCAGAACACTGTGTATATAAACCAAACCGATGCCAGGTTGACGAAGCCAGGAAGTGTAGCAGCACTGATACATCCCAGGTCAGTGGGCTGGTGCCCGCTACCCAGGAAGATTTTAAGTAGACTTAGTCTATTTTATGTAGTGGAAGATACACCAATTATAGTGTCGGCTACAGTTCCACATTGGACTTGCTGCAGGGCTTGGTTGGTTGGCTATAGTGCTAATATTAGCTAAGTTATGTGGTAATTTAGCGTTATTTGCACATTTCACAATTTTTACTTCAATATTGCATAGGTTCCCTTTGTTGTTTTTATTTTATAAAGTTAAAACTCTTGATAATTTTGCACATTCTTGCCGGAGCGCACAAATCTATGGGACAAGGGGCTGGCCAGGTGGCCCTCAGCTGCCTGACATTTGGCAATAGTTGTCAGGATTGGGTTTTTAGAAGCAGTGTTCAGTTACTCAAAGGACAGGTTTTAGGAAAACAAATATGATGATGCCATTTTACCACAGGGCACGCTGTGTGCCTAAGTGTAAAGGTCCCAATGGTGATTTCAAGTATGGTTAATGAAAAGAGAATATTAAGGGGCTTTTAGGCGTTAAAGGAAAAAAAAAAGAAGTTTATCCAAGTAGGGGCTTTAAATGGGCAAAGCTAATCTGTCAGCGTGATCTCAGAGGAGTGCAACAGAGCCACTAAGGTATTTGCCTATTTAGATTGCCTGTATGGCAAACAGGTTTCTATACCCCTGTTGAGGTAACATTTACATAGTAGCAAATCATGTTTCTCTCAAATGTTGTGCATATATTTGTTTACATCCCTGTTAGTGGACATTTCTCCTTTGCCAAGATAATCCATCAACCTGACAGGTGTGGCTCATCAAGAAGCTGGTTAAACAGTATGATCATTACACAGGTGTACCTTTTGCTGGGGACAATAAAAGGCCACTCTAAAATGTGCAGTTTTGTCACACAATGCCACAGTTTTGAGGGAGCATGCAATTGGCATGCAATTGGGGGATGTCATGCTGCTGTGAACAATAAACTTTGATTTACTGTGGAATTGGAAAGACTCACATTATTGCAGACTGATTAGCCCACCCTGAAACATTGATGAATCCATGACATTGTATTTGCATGTTTATTTTAGTTTTCTTCCAAATTACTCGCTCCCGCCGTGAACACTGAACTTCCTAATGAGAATCCCATCGGACAATTGGGTCTGATAAGTGGCTCTTTGATGTGGACCTATTGGGTTGGGACAGGGGTTGTCCATCCTGGTTGTGACCGTATATATGCGGATGTGGAACGACTGGAGTGGAAAGCCTTGGATATCACTCTGAGCCGACGCCAGATTGACCAAGCCAGCCATCCTGAAGCCTGAAGTGTAGCAGCACTTGTGTATGAAGCCAAACTACACACTTCCTGGTCCGATCGGTTGGAGCCAGCTACCCAGGAAAATTGTAAGTAGACTTTGTCAATTCTATGTAGTGGAAGATGAACCGATTATAGTGCCGGCTATGGGTCCTTGCAAGGATTGGCTGCTGGGCTCGGTTGGTTAGCTATAGTGTGTTGATTTAGTGTTATTTGCACATTGCACCGTTTTTACTTGAATATTACACAGCTACCCTTGTTTTTTAACTTTTTTTTTCTTGATTTTATACGTTTAAAACTTTTGCCAACTTTGCACACTCGTGCCAGGGTGCACATATCTGTGGGACGAGGCGCTGGCCAGTTTTCTCTGTGTTTTAGAGCACGCAATCGCTACTGGGCTGCGGATGTCTTGTTGTCTTATCCTAATTTATCTGAGTTCCTTGGGCTTATAACGACACCTAGTTGGCGTAGTTCGGCCACATTACATTTAGACCTCGGCTTCTTGACACATGCATAGACATTTTTTGCAAAATAAGGTAAAGAAAAGGGATTATAATCTTACTTATTTCAGTTGCAACAACAGAGATGTTATGCCATTTGGACATCTCCCTGTCGAGGGCTTTCAGTGTTGTAATGGTGCCATTTACAGAATCAATGTTGAATAGTCTCTCCAGATCGGTATGGCGGTCAATGGAGTATCTGCAGAGAAATACAAATACATAATTTTGATTGTGTAAAAATATCAATATTTTTTTAATATATGCATAATTTACACATTAATCAAATTAAAGAATCTGGACATTATTTATTTCCCCATACAGTACGCTATTTGCACAAGGCTGTCCCTGTTTCTTGTGATCCATTACATTAGAGAATAACAACACCCGACTATGAGAAAATACATTACAAATCACACATTTTTGGTCCCCACAGTACATATCATTCCTCTCCTTCTGTTTCTTTTGTCAAGAAATTATGAATCCTTATATACTGCTGTCTCATTTATCACTGTCAACTTACATATTCCACTGACATTTCATAATTTGCAACACAATCCTCCCATGCTGCACAAGCAGAGACCGGGTTGTCTCCATGAGGGAGACAGACAGACAGATACACAGACAGAAAAATACACAAACAGACAGGCACGATATGTGTGGAATGGCAGAACAGAGCAGTGTGAATTGATAGAGCAAATGAGGCTCTTTCAGTTTGACTTTGTGCCGCTACCGCACTGGGCTAGTTTACATAATTATGTGGATATAAACAGTGTCTGTATTCTCTTCACAGTGCCACAAACTTCCGCTGGGAAATCACCAGGAGGGACCCATGAATAATTTGCTTTTCTTCCAACCTCCCTTCCTCTCTCCCCACTCCACACTGACACTCGGATACACGGATGGATTAGATTTAGCCAAGCGAACCATATTTCCGCCCCCCAAAAAAACGTATTAGAAGAAACTTTGAATTGTTGTTATAGACTTGATACCACACCAATAATCATTTGTTTCTCTTGCTGTGTTTATTCTTACACCATATCCATCCATTAGGTCATAAAACAATCAAATGACCTCAAACGGCTTTATTCAGCAGCAGAACATCAAATCTACTGAAGAGCCCTTTTTCCAACAATGCAAAGTAAAAAAGTACAAAGAGTCAAAAATAAAAATAGTAACACAATAGATAACAATAACAAGGCTATATACAAGGAGTACCGGTACAGAATCGTTGTGCAGGGATATTAGTTAATATGTTCATGTAGGTGGGGGGGAAATAACTAGGCAATTATGATAGATAATACATAGAGTAGCAGCAGTGTATGTGAAGTGTGTGGGTGTGTGTGTGTGTCTGTGGGGAATCCTTCTGATGTGTGTGTGTGTGTGTGTGTGTGTGTGTGTGTGTGTGTGTGTGTGTGTGTGTGTGTGTGTGTGTGTGTGTGTGTGTGTGTGTGTGTGTGTGTGTGTGTGTGTGTGTGTGTTTAAAAAAAAAATCACCTTTATTTACCCGGGTAAGCTAGGTGAGAACAAGTTCTCATTTGCAACTGCGACCTGGCCAAGATAAAGCATAGCAGTTCGACACATACAACAACACAGAGTTACACATGGAATGAACAAAAGATACAGTCAATAATACAGGAGAAAAAAAAGTCTATATACAGTGAGTACAAATTAGGTCAAATAAGGGAGTTAAGGCAATAAATAGGCCATGGTGGCGAAGTAATTACAATATGGCAATTAAACACTGGAATGGTAGATGTGAAAAAGATGGATGTGCAAGTAGAGATATGGTGGTGCAAAAGGAGCAAAATAAATAAATACAGTATGGGGATGAGGTAGATAGATAGGCTGTATATAGATGGGCTCTGAACAGGTGCAGTGATCTGTGAGCTGCTCTGAAAGCTGGTTCTTAAAGCTAGTGAGGAGGTAGGAATCTCCAGCTTCAGTGATTTTTGCAGTTCGTTCCAGTCAGTGGCAGTAGAGAACTGGAAGGAAAGGCGTCCAAAGGAGGAATTGGCTTTGGGGGTGACCAGTGAGATATACCTGCTGGAGCGTGTGCTACGAGTGGGTGGTGCTATGGTGACCAGAAAGCTGATATAGGGCGGGTATATCCTCAGAATTTTAGTATATGTAAATGTTTGGGTAGAATCCAGTGAGTGCATAGTCAGTGCAAGAGAGTGAATGCAAAAAATGATGAAATCAAATTTTATTTGTCACATACGCCAAATACAATAGGTTTAGACCTTACTGTGAAATGCTTATTTACAAACCCTTAACCAACAATGCAGTTCAAGAAATAGAGTTAGGGAAATATTTACTAAATAAACTAAAGTATAAAGCTAAATAAAAAGTAAAAATAACGAGGTTATATAGAGGAGGTACCGGTACAGAGTCAATGTGTGAGGTTACAGGTTAGTCAATGTAATTTCTACATGTAGGTAGGGGTTAAGTGACTATGCATAGATGATGTCAATGTAAATAGTCCGGTTGACCATTTGATTATTTGTTCAGCAGTCTTATGGTTTGGGGGTAGAAGCTGTTAAGGAGCCTTTTGGACCTACATTTGGTACTCCGGTACCACTTGTCGTGCGGTAGCGGAGAGAACAGTCTATGACTTGTGAAATTGGAGTCTTTGACAATTTTTTGGGCCTTCCTATGACACCGGCTAGTATGTATGTCCTGGATGGCAGGAAGCTTGCCCTCAATGATGTACTGGGCCGTTCGCAATACCCTCTGTAGCGGTCAGGTGCCGAGCAGTTACCATACCAGGTGGTGATGCAATGGGCCAGGATGCTCTCAATGGTGCAGTTGTAGAACTTTTTGAGGATCTGGGGACACATGCCAAATCTTTTCAGTCTCCTGAGGGGGAAAAGGTGTTGTCGTGCTCTCTTCACAAATGTCTTGGTGGGTTTGGACCATGATAGTTTGATGGTGATGTGGACACCAAGGAACTTGAAATTCTCGACCCGCTCCACTGCAACCCTGTCGATGTTAATGGGGACCTGTTCAGCCCTCCTTTTCCTGTAGTCCATGATCAGCTCCTTTGTCTTGTTCACATTAAGGGAGAGGTTGTTGTCTTGGCACCACACTGCAGTGTGGGTGAACAGGAAGAACAGGAGGGGAATAAGCATGAACCCGTGAAGGGCCGCAGTGTTGATGATCAGCGTGGCAGATGTGTTGTTGCCTATCCTTACCACCTGGGGTGGACCGTCAGGAAGTCCAGGATCCAGTTGCAGAGGGAGGTGTTTAGTCCCAGGATCCTTAGCTTAGTGATAAGCTTCGTGGGCACTATGGTGTTAAATGCTGAGCTGTAGTCAATGAATAGGATTATCAAATACAGTTGAAGTCGGAAGTTTACATACACTTAGGTTGTAGTCATTACATTTTTTTTCCAAAAACTCCAAACATTTCTTTTTAACAAACTGTAGTTTGGACAAGTCAGTTAGGACATCTACTTTGCATGACCCATGTCATTTTTTCCAACAATTGTTTACAGACAGATTATTTCACTTATAATTCACTGTATCACAATTCCAGTGTGTCAGAAGTTGACTGTGCCTTTAAACAGCTTGGAAAATTCAAGAAAATTATGTCATGGCTTTAGAAGATTCTGATAGGCTAGTTAGCATACTTTGAGTCAATTGGAGGTGTACCTGTCAATGTATTTCAAAGTCTACCTTCAAACTCAGTGCCTCTTTGCTTGACATCATGGGAAAATCAAAATGAATCAGCCAAGACCTCAGAAAAACAATTGTAGACCTCAACAAGTCTGGTTCATACTTGGGAGCAATTTCCAAATGCCTGAAGGTACCACTTTCATCTGTACAAACAATAATATGCAAGTATAAACACCATGGGACCACGCAGCCGTCATACCACTCAGGAAGGAGACGCATTCTGTCTCCTAGAGATGAATTACTTTGGTGAGAAAAGTGCAAATCAATCCCAGAACAACGGCAAAGGACGGCAAAGGATGCTGGAGGAAAAAGGTACAAAAGTATCTCTATCCACAGTAAAACGAGAGTCCAATACTGACATAACCTGAAAGGCCACTCAGCAAGGAATAAGCCACTGCTCCAAAACCGCCATAAAAAAGCCAGACTATGGTTTGCAACTGCAGATGGGGACAAAGATCATACTTTTTGGAGAAATGTCCTCTGGTCAGATGAAACAAAAATATAACTGTTTGGCCATTGTAAAAATGGTTATGTTTGGAGGAAAAAGGGGGAGGCTTGCAAGCCAAAGAACACCATCCCGACTGTGAAGCACGTGGGTGGCAGCATCATGTTGTGTGTGTGCTTTGCTGCAGGAGGCACTGGTGCACTTCACAAAATAGATGGCCTCATGAGGTAGGAAAATTATGTGGATATATTGAAGCAACATCTCAAGACATCAGTTAAAGCTTGGTCACAAATGGGTCTTCCAAATGGACAATGATCACAAGCATACTTCCAAAGTTGTGGGAAAATGGCTTAAGGACAACAAAGTCAAGGTATTGGAGTGGCCATCACAAAGCCCTGACCTCAATCATTTAGAAAATGTGTAGGTAGAACTGTAAAAGCGTGTGCAAGCAAGGAGGCCTACAAACCTGACTCAGTTCACCCAACGTATTGTGGGAAGCTTGTGGAAGGCTACCCATAATGTTTGAGCTAAGTTAAACAATTTACATGCAATTCTATCAAATACTAATTGAGTTTATGTAAACTTCTGACCCACTGGGAATGTGATGAAAGAAATAAAAGCTGAAATTAATCACTCTACTATTATTCTGACATTTCACATTCTTAAAATTAAGTGGTGATCCTAACTGACCTAAAACAGGGTATTTTTTACAAGTGTTCATTTTGAAAAACTGAGTTTAAATGTATTTGGCTAAGGTGTATGTAAACTTAATCCTCTGAATGAACAGCATATATAAAATAGATGCTGATACAGATTAGTTCAGTATAATATGTGTAACCGAGTTGGATTAGTAGCATCGCTCCTCTGCATGACATTCCTCCACATGTGCCATTGAATTGTTAGCTTTATACTGTTAAGCAAGCAGCGTGACCCTCATCACACAATCACTTACTTGACTGGGTTGTTGTCAGCATCGAGGTCCTTGGCTGACACCACACCAACAAAGCTACCAGCGGCTGTATCCTCATGCACCTCGATGATGTAAGGGTTCCTGCTGAACACTGGCGGCTCGTCCACATCCTCTATTGTCACCCGCACCATGGCGTCATCTTTGAATGGAGGGTTGGGACTGTACATGAACCTGGGATCCAGATAGGTGTTGGTCACCTCCACTTTAAATGAGAATGTCTTTTTTCTCTCATAATCCAGTTGCTATGAAGAAAATGAAACAGATGAAACAATAAATTATTCAATAGAATGAATATACTATCCTAACTGTAAGTCCTTTCATAACTGTAGGTTTATACTTTAATTGATAAACTTGGTGGATTCTTGGTTGAAGTAAAAATGAGTGAATGAGTAAAATATAGTGGAGTTCCCCCACCTACAGTGGCTTTCAAAAGTATTCACCCCCCTTGGCATTTTTCCCATTTAGATTTTCGGGGGGATTTGTATCATTTGATGTACACAACACCCCTTCCACTTTGAAGATGAAAACTATCTTTTATTGTGAAAAAAAAACAAGAAATAAGACAAAAAAATTGAAAACTTGTACGTGCATAACTATTCACCCTCAAAGTCAATGCTTTGTAGAGCCACATTTTGCAGCAATTACAGCTGCAAGTCTCTTGGGGTAGGTCTCTATAAGCTTGGCACGTCTAGGCACTGGGATTTTTGCCCATTCTTCAAGGCAAAACTGATCCAGCTCCTTCAAGTTGGATAGGTCCGCTGGTGTACAGCAATCTTTTAAGTCATACCACAGATTCTTAATTTGAATGAGGTCTGGGCTTTGACTAGGCCATTCCAAGACATTTAAATGTTCCCCTTAAAACTTCTTATGGCTGAGATCCCGCTAACGGGATCGATATGACAACAGCCAGTGAAAGTGCAGGGTGCCAAATTCAAACAACAGAAATCTCATAATTAAAATTCCTCAAACATACAAGTATTTCACACCATTTTAAAGATACACTTCTTATTAATCCCACCACAGTGTCCGATTTCAAATAGACTTTACAGTGAAAGCACCACAAACGATTATGTTAGGTCAGAGCCAAGTCACAGAAAAACAGCCATTTTTCCAGCCACAGTGGAGTCACAAAAATCAGAAAGAGATAGAATTAATCACTAACATTCAATGATCTTCATCATAGGACTATGTTTTTTTCGATAAAGATCATATTTATATTAAAAAAAGATCAGTATAAGTTGGCGCATTATGTTCAGTAGTTCCAAAAACATCCGACAATTTTGCAGAAAGCCACATCAATTTACAGAAATTACTCATCATAAATGTTAATGAAAATACAAGTGTTATACATGGAACTGTAGATACACTTCTCCTTCATGTTACCGCTGTGTCATATTTAAAAAAAACTTTACGTAAAGAGCAAACCATGCAAAAATTCAGTACGGTGCTCAGAGACCAAAACAACCCAAGCAGATATCCACCAAGTTTGAGTCAACAGAAGACCGACATAAATATTCACTTACCTTTGATGATCTTCATCAGAATGCACTCCCAGTAATCCCAGTTCCACAATAAATGTTTGTTTTGTTCGATAATGTCCATAATTTATGTCCAAATTGCTCCTTTTGTTAGCGCGTTCAGTTCACATATCAAAATTCATGAAGCGCGTTCACTAGGAACAGACGAAAAGTCAAAGTTCCGTTACAGTCCGTAGAAACATGTCAAACGAAGTATGGAATCAATCTTTAGGATGTTTTTAACATAAATCTTCAATAATGTTCCAACCGGAGAATTCCCTTGTCTGTAGAAATGCAATGGAACAGAGCTCGCTCTCAAGTGAACGAGCGTCACCAGCTCGTGGCTCTCTGGCAGACCTCTGACTCATTCCCCTCTCATTCCCCCCTCCTTCACAGTAGAAGCATCAACCAAGGTTCTAAAGAGTGTTGACATCTGGTGGAAGCCTTAGGAAGTGCAACATGACCAATATCCCACTGTATCTTCAATAGGGAATGAGTAGAAAAACGACCAACCTCAGATTTCCCACTTCCTGATTAGATTTTTTCTCAGGTTTTTGCCTGCTATATGGGTTCTGTTATACTCACAGAAAACATTCAAACTGTTTTACAAACTTCAGAGTGTTTTCTATCCAAATATACTAATGATATGTATATATTAGCTTCTGGAACCAGGTAGCAGGGCACCTCTGGGACCAGTATACTCTGGGCACCTCTGGGCACCTTATTCATCCAAGCTACTCAATACTGCCCCCAGCCATAAACATTTAAACCACTTGAGTGTTGCTTTAGCAGTATGCTTATGGTCATTGTCCTGATGGAAGGTGAACTGCCATCCCAGTCTCAAATCTTTGGAAGACTGAAACAGGTTTCCCTCAAGAATTCCCTGTATTTAGTTCCATCCATCATTCCTTCAATTATGACCAGTTTCCCAGTTCCTGCCGATGAAAAACATCCCCAAAGCATGATGCTGCCACCACCATGCTTCACTGTGGGGATAGTGTTCTCGGGGTGACGAAAGGTGTTGGGTTTGCGCCAGACATAGCGTTTTCCTTGATGGCCAAAAACCAAAATTTGTGTCTTATCTGACCAGAGTACCTTCTTCCATATGTTTGGGGAGTCTCCCACATGCCTTTTGGAGAACACCAAACATGTTTCCTTGTTTTTTTTCTTAAACAATGGCTTTTCCTGGCCACTCTTCCCGTAAAGCCCAGCTCTGTGGAGTGTATGGCTTAAAGTGGTCTGCTGTGGAGCTTTGCATCTCCTTCAGGGTTATCTTTGGTCTCTTTGTTGCATCTCTGATTAATGCCCTCCTTGCTTGGTCCGTCAGTTTTGGTGGGCGGCTCTCTCTTGCCAGGGTTGTTGTGGAGCCATATTCTTAAAAAATAATAATAATGGATGTAATGGTGCTCTGTGGGATGTTCAGAGTTTCTGATATTTTTTTATAACCCAACCCTGATCTGTATTTCTTCACAACTGTTTGGAGAGCTCCTTGGTCTTCATGGTTCCGCTTGCTTGGTGGTAGCCCTTGCTTAGTGGTGTTGCAGACTCTGGGGCCTTATATACTGAGATCCTGTGACAGATCATGTGACACTTATATTGTACACAGTTGGACTTTTTTAAAACTAATTATGTGTGTCTTCTGAAGGTAATATGTTGCACAATATCTTATTTGGGGGATTCATAGCAAAGGGGGTTAATACACATGCACACGCCAGTTTTGTTTCATTTTTTGAAAGAAGTAATTTTTTTACATTTCACTTCACCAATTTGGACTATTTTGTGTATGTTGCTTGAAATCCAAATAAAAATCAATTTCAATCACAGGTTGTAATGCCACAATTAGGAAAAACACCAAGGGGGATTTATATTTTGCAAGGCACTGTATCTTTATACACTATTCAGGTTTATATTGTTCATTCTCAATGCCTACAGTCTTAGAAAATGTGGTCTTTTTTTAACACATCCTTGTGTCTAGTTAGGGATGACATGTTGTGTTAAGTTGACGCCACATGATTTAATATATAATATAATAATATATGCCATTTAGCTGACGCTTTTATCCAAAGCGACTTACAGTCATGTGTGCATACATTCTACGTATGGGTGGTCCCGGGAATCGAACCCACTACTCTGGCATTACAAGCGCCATGCTCTACCAACTGAGCCACAGAAGGACCACCAGGATTTGTTTACATGTTTCAAAATACTTTGTGTCAATTACTGCAATTAATGTGTAAAAACTGAAAACTATACAACACACCCTAGATGTGTTAGATTATTGACCAATCACATTGCAGATATGAAGATAAATTACATTTCTCTTGCTAGAATTATCCAATCAGTTAGATTTTTTTTGCATCCATTACTGAAATGGTTGTTTAAGTTTAAGTAGTCTCCTCATAATGTTTCTAACCCTGGCTTTCATTCCATAGCAATAGGAAGTAGGGGTGCTGAGGATGCTGTTGCACCCCCTAAAATAAATAATAATACAAAAAAATAAAATTAAAAGTTAGTCACAAAAGAAGTGCACTGGACCTTTGCAACTCCTGTTTTAATGGTCCAATAGAGTACCACAGTACGAGTCATAATACCCATAAAACTTTGCGGTCAAACAAGGAAATGGTTCCAATCGCTTTTCGACCATTCATTTTTCCCATAGGGGATTTTAGAAACACTTCAAATAAAGGCTTTGTTTCGTGTAGGCTAACCATGGTGGGACGTTTTGATAACCGTGTAAAAACCTTAGGACAAGGTGACTTATCTGCCACCCAAGGCGAGACAAAATTATTGCTGTATCTTGCAAAACAAGAAAAGTCTCAGTAAGCAAAATTACGTTAAAAAGATTTCTAAAATATGCATTTTCCAGAATTTGAAGATTTGAATGAAAGTCGAAAAGACGTCTTCAGACATTGAAATCAGGTTTATTTTCAGTTCTGAATCGAAGTTGAAAATATGTATTTTCCGGATGTTGAAAATATGTACATTTTCAGCTCTGAATGAAAGTTGAAAAGAAGTAATTTATCTGTTTGGACCAAATCTGAACTAAACATACTGTAGATGTTTATGTTTGGGTCAAATCAAGGCTGGTCCAGACCGGACCAAAAAAAGACTGCTAGTTTGGACAGGACCAAAAAAATACATCCAAAAGATGTTGATGTTGATTACTGTTACCAATCAATTTGGCTGCTCTGAATATCATCTACCCAGCTACTGTACATCAGGAGTTATCCTGAGCCTATTTGCAATGTGTTTACATAGCGGGAAATGTAGAATTAATTTTTTTATCGCTGTGTCAGAACATCAACAATTGACGGAAACAAACAATGATCATGACAATTTATCCCACGGGGTGAAACTCCTGGAGAGCAGTTGTGAGTACCCTGATTATCCATTAAATATTGACCATTTTACTTCAAAGTATCCTGTTTTTAGGATATGTTGTTTGTTAACATGTCAGCACATTTTTGGATTTGATTGGGTGCCATTTAGGTGTAAGTCTATTTGAATGGCGCAAACTGTATGATGGTCTCCCGAGTCGCGCAGTGGTCTAATGCTTTGAACACACCGACAGCGCCATTGCATTTTGGTACACCAGAATTACATTAATTTCCAATGAAACGCTGTGTTTCCCTTGCAGCATTGAGTTGTCGAGGCAGTTGCAGTGCGTTCGGTGTGGTGCATATGTTAGATTTATCGAAAGTTTGCGTCAAGCTGAATGCATAGACGGCTTGACAGAAATGGTATCAGAACTGCTATCATTTTTCATCTGAGCCTGTGTATTCAGTACGTACGCACCACTTAGGTTCTTCAATTTACATAATTCGCTGAGGCTCTGAAAAGCATGGCCCTGGCTAAGAAAGGAAAAGCTAAACCTGGATTTCAAAAGTCTCAGACTCTTTATTCAAATCCCAAGGAGGAATAAGGGTCTCTTGACAGTGAAAATAATTAAGTACTTTCGTGAAGATGATGATAATAATAGAAGACGGTTTTAGTTCAGAGAGAGGATCACTCTGTCTGCACACAAAGTGGTATCTTGTGATTTGAAGCAGTGGGGTCATAGGCGATTAAAACATGAGAACGTTGCACTCAGGAGTTTAGGGGCTACCTTTTTCACTCTGATAATGCCCTCCTGTGTATTTTGGTCAGTGATGATGGTGAATATGTCCTGTCCGTCTCGGTCGACGATGCTATACTGCATCTCAGCATTCCGCCCCACATCCGCATCGTTAGCCTTGATCCGACCTATGGCAGCTCCTACTTCAGCTGACTCCAGAGTGCTCAGACGAAATGTATCTGGGGAGATGAGGAAAAACTATGATTTAAAAAAAGAACAGAATAAGCACTGCCATTGTTTGTGCAATTTTCCTTGTGTGGGAATGTCTGGCAATGTTGTCATTATCAAATCAAATCAAAATGTATTTGTCACATACACATGGTTAGCAGATGTTAATGCGAGTGTAGCGAAATGCTTGTGCTTCAAGTTCCGACAATGCAGTAATAACCAACAAGTAATCAAGCTAACAATTCCAAAACTACTACCTTATAGACACAAGTGTAAGGGGATAAGAATATGTACATAAAGATATATGAGTGAGTGATGGTACAGAGCGGCATAGGCAAGATACAGTAGATGGTATTGAGTGCAGTATATACACATATGAGATGAGTATGTAAACAAAGTGGCATAGTTAAAGTGGCTAGTGATACATGTATTACATAAAGATGCAGTAGATGATATAGCGTACAGTATATACATATGAGATGAATAATGTAGGGTATGTAAACATTATATTAGGTAGCATTTGTTTAAAGTGGCTAGTGATATATTTTACATCATTTCCCATCAATTCCCATTATTAAAGTGGCTGGAGTCGAGTCAGTGTGTTGGCAGCAGCCACTCAATGTTAGTGGTGGCTGTTTAACAGTCTGATGGCATTGAGATAGAAGCTGTTTTTCAGTCTCTCGGTTCCAGCTTTGATGCACCTGTACTGACCTCGCCTTCTGGAGGATAGCGGGGTGAACAGGCAGTGGCTCGGGTGGTTGTTGTCCTTGATGATCTTTATGGCCTTCCTGTGACATCGGGTGGTGTAGGTGTCCTGGAGGGCAGGTAGTTTGCCCCCGGTAATGCGTTGTGCAGACCTCACTACCCTCTGGAGAGCCTTGCGGTTGTGGGCGGACAAGTTGCCGTACCAGGCGGTGATACAGCCCGACAGGATGCTCTCGATTGTGCATCTGTAAAAGTTTGTGAGTGCTTTTGGTGACAAGCCGAATTTCTTCAGCCTCCTGAGGTTGAAGAGGCGCTGCTGCGCCTTCTTCACGATGCTGTCTGTGTGGGTGGACCAATTCAGTTTGTCTGTGATGTGTACGCCGAGGAACTTAAAACTTACTACCCTCTCCACTATTGTCCCATCAATGTGCATAGGGGGGTGTTCCCTCTGCTGTTTCCTGAAATCCACAATCATTAGTTGTGGGAATCCTTCAGAAAGGATTATTTCGTACAGATGGTTCTCTTTGGGACTATGATGCCAGTCCGAACCATAGGCTACATACAGTACATAGAACAACATCTGCTTTTTGAAAGGACATTAAAGGTTCAGTACAGTGGTAGGAAATAGCTTATTGGTTATGTCTTAAAACCTTATCCGACATTGACTAGACAGAGATCATAAGTTATTGTTGATAGGCCTACAAGCTAGAATAACCTTTTGCACAGTTATAAAGCACATACATGTACATGTACTGTACAGTACAGCATTGTGTGCGCCTAAATGAAAAACAGGTCAACAAGGAGAGCGGAATTGAGTCTTACGGTTGGCAAAGCGGGGTGGGCTGTCGTTCTCATCAGAGAGAGTGATGCTGACGGTGGTGGTCCCTGATAGTCCCCCCATCTGGCCAGCCATGTCTTTAGCCTGGATCACAACCTGGTAGTTCTCCTTCGTCTCCCTGTCCATGTTGGGTAGGGCTGTCCTGATAGTACCTGAGTAAGAAAATAGACTACTATCAGTATAAATAAGTACGACTGGTGTATGATTGGTCAAGTTTAACATGACTTAAAAATAATTTACAAGGACAAGATCTACTTAATTTTGAATAAACAATAATCTGTATTGCCAGTAATAAGTATGAACACAACATATTACAAATCTTGTTGAGTTATTAAATGAAGGCATCAAAAGCTGAACACCAATGTATACAGCTGAAGTCGGAAGTTTACATACAATTAGGTTGGAGTCATTAAAACATATTTTTCAACCACTCCACAAATTTCTTGTTAACAAACTATAGTTTGGCAAGTCGGTTAGGACATCTACTTTGTGCATGACACATACACAATTGTTTACAGACAGAATATTTCACTGTATCACAATTCCAGTAGGTCAGAAGTGTACATACACTAAGTTGACTGTGCCTTTAAACAGCTTGGAAAATTCCAGAAAACGATGTCATGGCTTTAGAAGATTCTGATGGGCTAATTGACATCATTTGAGTCAATTGGAGGTGTACCTGTGGATGTATTTCAAAGCCTACCTTCAAACTCAGTGCCTCTTTGCTTGACAACATGGGAAAATCAAAATGAATCAGCCAAGACCTCAGAAAAACAATTGTAGACCTCCACAAGTCTAGTTCATCCTCGGGAGCAATTTCCAAACCCCTGAAGGTACCACATTCATCTGTACAAACAATAATATGCAAGTGTAAACACCAGGGACCACGCAGCCGTCATACCACTCAGGAAGGAGACGGATTATGTCTCCTAGAGATGAATGTACTTTGGTGCGAAATGTGCAAATCAATCCCAGAACAACAGCAAAGGACCTTGTGACGATGCTGGAGGAAAAAGGTACAAAAGTATCTGTATCCACAGTAAAACGAGTCCTATGTCGGCATAACCTGAAAGGCTGCTCAGCAAGGAAGAAGCCACTGCTCCAAAACGTCCATAAAAAGCCAGACTATGGTTTGCAACTGTACATGCGGTGAAATGTCCTCTGGTCTGATGAAACAAAAATAGAACTGTTTGGCCATAATGACCATCATTATGGTTGGAGAAAAAGAAGGAGGCTTTGAAGCCGAAGAATACCATCCCAACCATGAAGCACAGGGTGGCAGCATCATATTGTGGGGGTGCTTTGCAGCAGGAAGCACTGGTGCACTTCACAAAATAGATGGCATCATGAGGTAGGAAAATGATGTGGATATATTGAAGCAACATCTCAAGACATCAGTTAAGGCTTGGTCATAAATGGGTCTTCCAAATGGACAATGACCCCAAGCATACTTCCAAAGTTGTGGAAAAATGGCTTAAGGACAACAAAGTCAAGGTATTGGAGTTGCCATCACAAAGCCCTGACCTTAATCTTATAGAAAATTTGTGGGCAGAACTGTGCGAACTGTGTGCGAGCAAGGAGGCCTACAAACCTGACTCAATTACACGAGCTCTGTCAGGAGGAATAGGACAAAATTCACCCAATTTATTGTGGGAAGCTTGTGGGAGGCTACCTGAAACATTTGACCCAAGTTAAACAATTGCTACCAAATACTAATTTAATGTATGTAAACTTCTGACCCACTGGGAATGTGATGAAAGAAACTAAAGTTGAAAGAAAACATTCTATCAACTATTATTCTGACATTTCACATTCTTAAAATAAAAGTGGTGATCCTAACTGACCTAAGGCATGGAATTTTTACTCGGATTAAATGTCAGGAATTTTGAAAAACTTTAAGTTTAAATGTTTTTGGCTAAGGTGTATGTAAACTTCGGACTTCAGCTCTATTTACACCACACCAACAGTTCACGGCCGACATTAACCCACAAATAAATTATCATTGCTTGATTCAAGAGAGGAAACCTTTGATTCACCTTCAACTCACTTCTCATTCACAAAAAAACACCCCATACTGAGTAGTGCTGAGTCTTTTTTTTGCAGAGAGATAATATGCACACAAGATACCTCATTTCAAGTGTTTGCATGCCCATTTTGCTTGTTGGGAATATTTTACCATTGTCTGAATCCACTGAGAAATAGGGTTGACCCTGTAGAATACTGTACACAAGCTTGGCACTGTTCCCGTATGTTTGATCGTCAGCATCTGTCGCGGTGACTTGTATAACTGACGTGCCTGTGGAGGAGAAGATAGAGATCATGCACATATCCATAATGGGGAACCCAACTCAAGTGGCTGTGCCCCTACACAGTCATGTGAAATCCATAGATTAAGGCCTAATTAATTTACTTCAATTGACACATTTTCTTATATGAACTGTAATTTGAAATTGTTGCACATTACTTTTACATTTTGTTCAGTGTTGTTAGCTAGGGTTTGAAGTAAGTGTATCTACCTGTCAGTTATAAACTCACACACACACGTTGAGATTGCGTGCTACTGATTAAAAACAGACAAGTCAAAAACTCTCGTGCTTGTGCAGCATCTCCCCTCTCCCCACACATGACTCAAGTTCAGTCAAAATAAACAACATTTGACTAAATAAAAATGTATTGAAGCATTGTTTACTAATGGGGAATGCAGTCAGAGGCTATACAGGTGGTTCAGATTACAGTCCCCCAGTTCTCTCTTTGCTGAAGTCATATGTGCACGTTTCAGTGCCCAACAGGTCATAGATCTGATTTTTTTCAGATCTCCACGAGGAACAAGAGAACAATGATTTAGAAGAGGAAGAAGAAGAAGATGGGGAAGAATTACAACCCAGAGCATGATGCATCATCTTCAGATGAAGAAGAAATCCCCCAAGCTGAATGACAGACATTTTTGCCAAAGAACAGCAAATCATCATGCTCCTTGTCCCCATATGACAACCAGGGCAGGATGGCATCACACGATGTCATAAGGGTGACCCCAGGGCCCACAAGACATGCAGGAACCCATGCCCAGGACATTGTAATGGCATTCCTCCTCTTCTGAGGAGTAGCAGCGAGAAGGATCTCAGGACCAATGCTCAGCCTGGTAAGTGTCCATAACGTTAATTATAAGATATAAACTGAACACTATGAAATAAAAAACAATAAATGTGAACATGAACTGAAACCAAAACAGTACCATGTGGCAACAAACACCCACAACTCAAGTGAAACTCAAGTGAAACCCAGGCTACCTAAGTATGATTCTCAATCAGAGACAACTAACGACACCTGCCTCTTATTTAGAACCATACTAGGCTGAAGTCAAAACCCCAACATAGAAAAACACACATAGACTGCCCACCCCAACTCACACCCTGACCATACTAAATAAAGACAAAACAAAGGAAATAAAGGTCAGAATGTGACAGACATTGCCTCAACATTCTACATGTTCATCAAACCAGCCATCGAAAAAATAATCCTGGAGGTTACAGGGTGGCAGTGTAGCCTAGTGGTTAGAGCATTGGACTAGTAACCGAAAGGTTGCAAGTTCAAATCCCTGAGCTGACAAGGTACAAATCTGTCGTTCTGCCCCTGAACAGGCAGTTAACCCACTGTTCATAGGCTGTCATTGAAAATAGGAATTTGTTCTTAACTGACTTGCCTAGTAAAATAATAATATTTTTTAGGGTTTCCGTAAATATGGAGACAACTGGAAAAGGATGGATGAGATTGACCATCGTGCTTACATAGGGCTGCTAATCTTAGCGAGTATGTATAGGTCTTGAAGCAAGGCTACATGCAGTCTCTGGGATGCAGAGATTAGAAGGCTGATTTTCCGTGCAACGATGCCACTGAAAGTCTTTCACACTTTGTCAAGACCTGCAAGACGTGTGAGAGAATCTAGCGGCCATAAAAGTGGTCTGGGAGAAGTGGGTGGAACGTCTGCCATACCTCTACAACCCTGGGCCTGAAGTAACAGTAGATGAGCAACTGGTTCCATTCAGAGGTACATTAGTATTTTCATATCTGTAATGTAAGTGATTTTCACTGTTAATTATATTATGTATTGCTGTAATATAATTGATTTATGTGATTGTTTTCTGGGACACTAATATGAATTACTGATAGTAATCTCTTTTGTCAAAAGTCCTTTCAGCAGTATATGTCCAGCAAGCCAGCAAAGTATGACATCAAGATATGGGTGGCCTGTGACGTACAATCCAGCTACGCTTGGAAGATGCAAGTCTACACATGGAAGAACCAGGGGATGCGGGTTGTGCTTAATGTGACAGATTGACTGAGGGGGTACAATGTCACGTGTGACAATGTCTTCACCTCTCATGAACTCAGCCAGCAGCTCCTGAAGAGGAAGATCAACATGGTTGGCACAGTTAGAAAGAACAAGCCTAAGCCCCCTGCAATCCTCGCAACAAGGAGGAGAGAGGCCTTCCCATCAAAGTTTGCCTTCAACCCCCATCACCACTCTAGTTTATTACCTCCCAAAGAGGAACAATAATGTCGTCCTCTTGAGCACACTGCACAAAACGGCTGAGATCAGTGATCATGAGGACAGGAAGCCAGCCATCATCCTGGACTACAACCACAACAAAAGACGCGTGGACAACCTGGACAAGGTGATTTGAACTTACAGCTGCAGGAGGATGCAGTACCTTTAGAAATAATAATAAAACTCTGGAGAGACTGGGTCAGTAACCAACACTCTTAGTTAAAGTATTTATCTTCAACTTGCAATCTATGGATTCTATTTGATTAGATAGATTGAAATGGTATGTTAAACATCAGACCATAGTTGAAAGATATGTGTTCCATATAAATCAGAAGAGGGTGGCCGGCAGAGATAGGTGGGATGGTCTGATGGAGGCTGAGGGTTGGGATGTGGAGTTGTAGACAAGTGAGAGTGGAGTTGCTGGGCGGGGGATAGAATGACGGTCAAAGATAAAAGTAAAAAAAATTAAGTCAAAATAAAAAGTATGTTTGAATGACACTGCGGGGCAGGGTTACAGCTAATGCCTGTTTTCCTGAGGCTGATGCCACACAGCTGTTTGTACACATGCATATACACACACTCTCATTCAAAATGCACACACGTGCACATACATGGACACAAACACACATGTAAATAGTACCATACATGGACTCAAACATATTCAGTCGGCCTTGCTGTTAGAATTTTTGTTGTCCTTGATGTCTTTTTTTGTTGCATTGCTGTTTTCTGTTTTCCTTCGTATTTCTTTTTTTTTAAAATCTTTTGTTAATTTTGTTGGTTGTTGGTGCATGGGTGGGATAGTGGTGAAACTTACGCACTCCAAAAACTATGCCTAGAGTTTCTCATTCTATCACCGCATAATTCATTTTTGCTTTTGTTCAATGTCATCGATGCGAAAATGATCGGCTTCTTTTCACCGGAAGGTATGGGACACGACTTCTCCCACACCATAGGGACCAGCATCCCATGCTATTTGGATGGGCAATGACGGGTCAAAGTTTTGTCAGTGCAGATTTACGGAGTGTTTTCTTGGTTTTCATCAACACTTCCTCGCATTGTTTTGTCCATTTCCATGTTTTGTCCTGACAAAGCAACGGATACAGCAGCTTCAGCTTTGCTGCTATGCTTGGGAGAAAGTGTCCATAGCTGTTCAGTAAACCCAGGAAGAATGTAGTTGGCCCACGTTCTGAGGAGCTGGGGCGTCCAAGATAGCCTTGACCTTGGACAAAGCCTTGTGAAAGCCTGTAGTGTCAATGACGTGTCCAAGGTATTTAACCATGGATTGGAAGAATGCACATTTCTCCTTACAAACTCACAGTCCATAGTCCTTCAATCTCTGTAGTGTTGCATCCAAGTTCTGGAGATGATCCTTTTTGTTCCTTTCCAGTAACAAGGATGCCATCCAGGTAGCATTGGTCTTCTGGCAATCCACTCAGGGTCTGTTCCATCTCCTTTTGGAACAGCGCTAGTGCTATTGTGATTCCGAACGGTAGACGACAATACCTGAAGAGCCCATTTTGCGTCAGAACTGTCAGCAGCTCTTTTGACATTTCTTCCACATGCATCCGCAACTAGGCTTGGTAGTGGTTTATTTAGCTTTTGACTGTCGGCTAAATTGATGAATGGTAGCAGATACTGTTCAGCGGACAACACAGGGTTAACTGTGACTTTCAAAAGTCTCCACATATCCTGATTCCACCATCCTTGTTAAGGACTGGTGCGATGGGTGTCGCCCGTTCACTCACACTGACCGGCTCCAGGACTTTGTTTTTGACTAGAGCAGGGAATGTCAACTAGATTCAGCTGTAGGAAGAAAAACATTTATTGAGTGGATGGTCAGGGGGCTAGAACATTATAAGACATTTGTCGACGTCAAATTGACCGCAAGAAGCTCAAACAGATAAAATATTTGACTAAAACATAATGATTTCAAAACTTGCCAAATTTGTATACAAACATGTCTCTCTTATGTGTGGGAATACTGGGTAACAGAATATCATCATTAAAATCACATGGGGGTGATTTCCTGGTGTTTTTACAGCTTTTTATGGCTAACAATATTTTTAAACAATATGCGGTGTATATCTATTTTTTTTCCTCAGAAAATATGGGGGGGCCAAACAAAACCCTGCCTGCTTTCCGCCAGTTGGGGAACCCTGGACTAGAGCGTCCAAGTCAGCCTCGACTTTTGGTCTGATAGCATAAGGTACTGGTCGTGTTTTCAGAAACTTTGGTTTGTTGTCTGGCTTAATGCTGAGTTTCACTCTAATATACAGTATTTCATGAAACCCAGCTCTCCATTAAATACTTCTCCATGTTTCTTTAAGATAGGCCTGTGTCTCCATGTGTCATTGTGTGCACCGATGGCCAGTCCAGCATGATTTTCTCTAACCACAAACATCCCAGTAGTGATGGACAGTTTCTTTTCACAATATAGACTGGCATTTTTTCAGTTTATCCCTTTATCTGAACCGTGACCTCAGTGATGCTTCTCATGGCGACAGATTCACCCATATAAGTCTTTAATATGAAGTGTGCTGGCTGAAATGCAAGGTGTTCCAGTGTCTTTTTGTCAAACTGTGTCTGACACAAGAGATACAGCTGCCCGTGTCAATCTCTATATGCACCGGCTGCCCCTCTAGCAAGGGAGAGACATAGTAGCCGTGCAACCCCCCAGCAACAGTCAGTATATTCAGTGTGACTTCCTCTTTCTAATTGGTCACTTGCTCAACAGCCTAAACATGTCTATTTTTCCCGTGTTGGAATATCTCTTTGTTGTTTTCAGTTTTACACGTTTTCTCTGAGCTCTTTTTGTTTCTGCCACCTCGTTCGACATGGCACTTTTTTACCACAGACTCATCAATCTATGTCATTATGCCAGCAAGTAGGCGCCTGATATCATGCTTTGACAAAGTGGAAGCATGTGCCTTGATTTCCCTCTCCTGATTTTCAGTTGCAACTTGGTGCACATTTCCTGATGAATACAACTGTTGAGCCTCTTTTGCAGCTATTCCCATGGACACACTGACTGTAATAGCTTTTGCAAAGGTCCGATTACTTTCAGTCAATAGCTCACATACTAGTCTGTCTCGAATGCTGTCATTTACAACATCAAACTCACAGTGCACTGATTTAATTTAGTTCACTATTTAATGCAGCAGCAAACACGTGTCTCTGATTCTCCCTATTCCTGAGTCCTTCTGTGGAACCCTTCAGCAATAACTAGTGATTTGGTGAAAATGGTCCTTCCAGAATTTCCACAATATCTCCACACGTTGTGTTACCTTGCCTGTAGCAGACTGCGGAGTAAATTACATTTCTTTGGCCCCATAATACTAAATAATTTAGGCACAATTTTGTCCTCATCAATGTAATATGCAAGAACAAAATATTCAAACTGTTCTGTATATGAGCTCCACTGCTCAATACTTTCATCAAATGTTTCCAACCATTCCAGCCACAAATCCAGCCACTGTTAACCTCAACATCCTCTCTCTGGAATCAGTTAATGATTCCATCATTATGTGAACACGATAGTGACGATTATTTGCCATATTGGCAAATAGGTTTTTATTTAACTTGCAATTACACATTCTATTAATTTGTGGGCTCATAATTGGAAATGTATTCCAGTTTGCCCTTTTGCCTTTTTAAGGCTTTTTTGTATTTATGCCTACCTGCTTGTTCATCTATATTATCTTAATTAAGTTCAGTGCAATGAGGCAAAACCTTCACTAATGATTCAACCTTCCACTATTACATGTAGATTTTATGGTGTCAATTACATGATTTGATTTCCAGTTCATTATCTCTGCCTTTGTTAACTAAGTTTAAAAAAATAATTGTCAGTCACATTTCTTCATGGAAATACAGCACCACAAAAGGACCAGCTCAGACAATGCAGTTGTTTTTACTCACCTACATCTGACATCTCTGGGACACTGGCGAAATAGATGTCTTTTGAGAACTTTGGCTCATTGTCGTTGATGTCGTGGATCTTGATGTTAAATTCAGTATCAGCCTCCAGTGTCTTGTTGGTCCTCTTGTCCACCACCTTAGCGTGTAGTGTGTATATGGCCCTCTCCTCCCTGTCCAACCGCTTAGTGGCGTGAATGTCACCTGAGTTCTCATCTATTAGAAACAAGCTCCCCACCCCGTCTCCAGTTAGAATGTACTTCACGTTACCTTCCCCTCGGTCCATATTGGAATGCAGCTGTGGATAGAAAGAAGGAAAAACCATGTGAGAGATTTATTTTGAGATGGAGAGAGCATTCAGCGTCAGTCAGGAAATTTGAAATGTACAAAAAACTAAAATGCCAAGTACAGTTGGCAGGTTTATGTAAATAACAGATTCAACACTAAATTCAACATCTTTTTACATCTGCCTTGGATTAGTCTCTCTGGACAGATATTCATATACAGCCAAGCTAGCTATAATAATAATAATAATAATAATACTAATAATAATAATAATATACACCATTTAGCAACTATCTTGAGAGTTTGATTATTGCTCACTATGTTGGCCTTGGATACATTCAATTCACAAACATTTGATTTCAGAGTTTATATACTCTTGGCTGACGATTACCATCCCTCACAATTTATTTACTTAATTTGAGAAATGGAAAAACAAGAATGCTAGCACAAGCATGTTAGCTCAGAGACTGAAAGGCAATCGTTCTTGTTTGGATCTTATTTGGTTCTTGTATGGACCATATATTGCAACATAAATGGGCCTCACGGGTGGCGCAGTGGTCTAAGGCAGTGCTAGCCGTGCCACCAGAGATTCTGGGTTCGAGCACAGGCTCTGTCGCAGTCGGCCGCAACTGGGAGGCCCATGGGGCGGCGCACAAGTGTCGTCCGGGTTAGGGAGGGTTTGGCCATCAGGGATATCCTTGTCTCATCACGCACTAGTGTCTCCTGTGGCGGTGCAGTGCATGCTGACCAGGTCTCTAGGTGTACGGTGTTTCCTCTGACATATTGGTGTGGCTGGTTTCCGGGTTGGATGTGCGTTGTGTCAAGAAACAGTGCGGCTTGGTTGGGTTGTGTTTCGGAGTATGCATGGCTCAACCTTCGCCTCTCCCGAGTCCGTACGGGCGTTGCGGTGATGAGACAAGAAAGTAACTACTACCAATTGGGGAGAAAAAGGGGGTAAAATAAAAATAAAAAACATGAATGGTTGCTCAGAGACTGCTCTGTTTGGCACAGAACATCCATCTTGAATCTTGCATTCCAATGGATTCTTAGCAAAGTGAGTGTGTACTTAATGCTTCTTATCCTGCAATGCTTCTTATCTTAATTGTAACTTGCAAGTGGCCACACCGGGAGGCCGATGGGTCGGCGCACAATTGGCGCACAAGTGTTGTCCAGGTTAGGGAGGGTTTGGCCATCAGGGATATCCTTGTCTCATCATGCACTAGTGTCTCCTGTGGCAGTGCAGTGCATGCTGACCAGGTCGCTAGGTGTACAGTGTTTCCTTCGATATATTATTTTACCCCCTTTTTCTCCCCAATTGGTAGTAGTTACTTTATATCGATATATCGAAGGTGTGCCCTGTCTGATCAAAATAATAATATTCTGTGGGTAATTTTAAGCGGACAACCCATGAGTCCTGTATTTGATGTTACAACACCCACATCAACATACCCCCACATAAAAAAATACTATGCTATTCACTCGAGTGTATTTGCAGATTTTAGTATTTATATTATAATAGTATTTACAGTTAACTATAGAATGAATACTGTAGTATACTGTAGTGTTTTTGCAGACAATACTGTAGTGTTTACTATAATGTTTTTGCTTTATTATGTGCAAGCTTTCTCCTAGAGGAATATTCAAAGTCCACAATTTCCATAATCTGTAGCTAGCTCACAATAGGTTCTATTCAAGTAGTTCAACATTCCTGCACTTTTCTATAATGTGTAGTGTACACAATATAGGGTCTACTTGGCAAAAAATCAAATCAAATCAAAAGCATGATTCTCACTTATGGGTGACACAAATTGGGATATGGGGGAGGGGGCAGGGTATATGCAAATGTTTACTGTAGTATTTAGTATAGTTAGAAAAGTTATGTGTTTTTGCACACTTTACTGTGGTATTTACAACAGTGTTTTCTTTTGTGGATACTACTGTAGTATTCCTACTACTGTAGTATTACTTTCCCGTGGTTTCCTTAAAATCAAATTTAAAAATCCAATTCACCCTTCTACTATCTAGAAGTCACCACTAGCCGGTCTCCGCCCAGTAGCCTGCCCTGAACTTAGTCACTGTTACTAGTAGGCTACCACCCAGTACTCTACACTGCACCCTAGCGACTGCTGCCCTATGTATATAGTTATTGAGCACTGGTCACTTTAATAATGTTTACATACTGTTTTACCCATTGCATATGTATATACTGCATTCTAGTCGAGGCTCATCCTATATCACTACTGATGTACACACCTTTTCCATTCGTATACTGTCTTTACTGTCTATACACGCCATCATATATATATATATATATAAATACAGTACCAGTCAAACGTTTGGACACACCTACTCATTGAAGGGTTTTTCTTTATTTGTACAATTTTCTACATTGTAGAATAATAGTGAAGACATCAAAACTATGAAATAACACATATGGAATCTTGTAGTAACCAGAAAAGCATTCTCTCAACCAGACAAAGCAACAAAACAAAGCATTCTCTCAACCAGCTCCATCTGGAATGCTTTTCTAACAGTCTTGAGGGAATTCCCGCATATGCCGCTTTTCCTTCACTCTGCGGTCCAACTCATCTCAAACCATCTCAATTGGGTTGAGATCATGCAATTGTGGAGGCCAGGTCATCTGATGCAGCACTCCGTCATTCTCCTTCTTGGTAAAATAGCCCTCACAGAGCCTGGAGGTCTGTTGGGTCATTGTCCTGTTGAAAAACAAATGAAAGTCCCACTAGTCGCAAACCAGGTGGGATGGCATATCGCTGCAGAATGCTGTCATAGACATGCTGGTTAAGTGTGCCTTGAATTTTTAATAAATCAGCGACAGTATCACCAGCAAAGCACCATCACACCTCCTCCTCCATGCTTCATGGTGGCAACCACACATGCAAAGATCATCCGTTCACCTACTCTGCATCTCAAAGACACAGCATTTGGAACAGAAAATCTCAAATTTGGACTCATCAGAACAAAGGATAGATATCCACTGGTCTAATGTCCATTGCTCGTGTTTCTTGGCAGAAGCAAGTATCCTCTTCTTATTGGAGTCCTTTAGTAATGTTTGCTTTGCAGATATTTGACCATGAAGGCCTGATTACCGCAGTTTCCTGATTCACGCAGTTTCCTCTGAACAGTTGATGTTGAGATGTGTCTGTTACTTGAACGCTGCGAAGCATTTATTTGGGATGCGATCTGAGGTGCAGTTAACTCAAATGAACTTATCCTCTGCAGCAGAGGCAATTCTGGGTCTTCCTTTCCTGTGGTGGTCCTCATGAGAGCCAGTTTATTTATAGTGCTTAATGGTTTTTGCATCTGCACTTGAAGAAACTTTCAAAGTTCTTAAGATTTTCCGCATTGACGAACCTTTGTCTTAAATTAATGATGGACTGTCAATTCTTTTTGCTTATTTGAGCTGTTCTTGCCACAATATTTACTTGTATTTACATTTTTTAAATACTTTTTTGGTTATTGCATGATTCCATATGTGTTATTTCATAGTGTAGTGTCTCACTATATTCTACAATGTAGAAAATAGTAAAAATAAAGAAAAACCCTGGAATGAGTACGTGTGTCCCAAATTTTGACTGGTACTGTATATACACTGCTCAAAAAATAAAGGGAACACTTAAACAACACAATGTAACTCCAAGTAAATCACACTTCTGTGAAATCAAACTGTCCACTTAGGAAGCAACACTGATTGATAATACATTTCACGTGCTGTTGTGCAAATGGAATAGACATCAGGTGGAAATTATAGGCAATTAGCTGGACACCCCGAATAAAGGAGTGGTTCTGCAGGTGGGGACCACAGACCACTTCTCAGTTCCTATGCTTCCTGGCTAATGTTTTGGTCACTTTTGAATGCTGCCGGTGCTTTCACTCTAGTGGTAGCATGAGACGGAGTCTTCAACCCACACAAGTGGCTCAGGTAGTGCAGCTTATCCAGGATGGCATATCAATGCGAGAAGTGGCAAGAAGGTTTGCTGTGTCTGTCAGCGTAGTGTCCAGAGCATGGAGGCGCTACCAGGAGACAGGCCAGTGCATCAGGAGACGTGGAGGAGGCCGTAGGAGGGCAAAAACCCAGCAGCAGGGCCGCTACCTCCGCGTTTGTGCAAGGAGGAGCAGGAGGAGCACAGCCCACTACCTCCGCCTTTGTGCAAGGAGGAGCAGGAGGAGCACTGCCAGAGCCCTGCAAAATGACCTCCAGCAGACCACAAATGTGCATGTGTCTGCTCAAACGGTCAGAAACAGACTCCATGAGGGTGGTATGAGGGCCCGATGTCCACAGGTGGGGGTTGTGCTTACAGCCCAACACCGTGCAGGACGTTTGGCATTTGCCAGAGAACACCAAGATTGGCAAATTCGCCACTGGCGCCCTGTGCTCTTCACAGATGAAAGCAGGTTCACACTGAGCACATGTGACAGACGTGACAGAGTCTGGAGACGCCGTGGAGAACGTTCTGCTGCCTGCAACATCCTCCAGCATGACTGGTTTGGCGGTGGGTCAGTCATGGTGTGGGGTGGCATTTCTTTGGGGGGCCGCACAGCCATCCTCCATGTGCTCGCCAGAGGTAGCCTGACTGCCATTAGATCCTCAGACCACTTGTGAGACCATATGCTGGTGCGGTTGGCCCTGGCTTCCTCCTAATGCAAGACAATGCTAGACCTCATGTGGCTGGAGTGTGTCAGCAGTTCCAGCAAGAGGAAGGCATTGATGCTATGGACTGGCCCGCCCGTTCCCCAGACCTGAATCCAATTGAGCACATCTGGGACATCATGTCTCCATTGCACCACAGACTGTCCAGGAGTTGGCGGATGCTTTAGTCCAGGTCTGGAAGGAGATCCCTCAGGAGACCATCCGCCACCTCATCAGGAGCATGCCCAGGCGTTGTAGGGGGGTCATACAGGCATGTGGAGGCCACACATACTACTGAGCCTCATTTTGACTTGTTTTAATGACATTACATCAAAGTTGGATCAGCCTGTAGTGTGGTTTTCCACTTTAATTTTGAGTGTGACTCCAAATCCAGACATCCATGGGTTGATAAATTTGATTTCCATTGCTAATTTTGTGTGATTTTGTTGTCAGCACATTCAACTATGTAAAGAAAAAGTATTTAATAAGAATATTTCATTCATTCAGATCTAGGATGTGTTATTTTTGTGTTCCCTTTATTTTTGAGCAGTGTATATTCTGGACTCTGACATTGCTCATTCAGATATTTTTAGATTTTCATTATTTTATTATAATTTATTTGTGTGTTTTTTTTATGTTGTTCGGTATTACTTCGCTGATAGGAGCTAGAAGCAGAAGCATTTCGCTGCACCTATGATAACATCTGCAAGATTTGATTTGAGTTCAGATCATGGAATTCTGAACACATCATGCTTCTACGCTTCTAATGTGTCTATGGCGTTATATTTACATGCCATGATGCTTAGGTAGAATATGATAATAGCAAAACAACAACTTAATGAAAGTAGCTAGCTATCTGCTGTAACCCAATAACCTGTATAGCTAGCCAGGAAGCTAGCTAGCAAAGTTCAAGGGATTGCAAACAGGTTAGCATAACCATCTATATACTGTATCTAGCCTAACAAACTTTTGTTTTTCTAAATATTAGCTAACCGGATAGCATTTATAGGACCAGCAAAAACATGAATCATACACTAGGAAGGTATTTCCTCCAATGTTATAATGAAAAGGTGCCTCTCACTCCCAAATAGGGGAAATCATTGCATCACAAGAACACAATACAACATATATTCTTGTACTTTTGTTTCTGCAAAGTTTGGTCCAATGTACCATCTTAGTGCGTCTTTCTAGACTATTCATCATCTTGAAATAAATTAGCATTACTTCAAGTAACTGTGATGAGTGACTGGCTTGAAGCTCATTACTCCACTGCTGATACTACAGTGTCATAGGCTTATATTTAGCACTATATCTCATGGGCCATCACATCCTAAGTGACAAGCAGTGAGGGACACAGCATCATAATATTCATGAATATTAATATCAACACACTGAGGGAGAAACTCATTATTTTCTGCAATCTGAAAACCAGGATCAACAACAATGCAACTTTGGGAAGAAAGTGAGAAATATGCAAATGGACCCTATTCCATATTTAGTGCACAGCACTGGTGAAAAGTAGGAATAAGGTTCCATTTTGGGACGCTGATTATGAATACAGCTACAGTCTGAATAGTTTTACTCCTGATGTTCATTGCTGAACATTGAAGAATATGATAAGCCAATATAATAATTTCAACATAAAATGTACAGTGGCGACTCTTCAATTGTGTACAGAATCTCCTAAAGTACTTTGTTTTTACCCAGTGTTCTTTACTTTCCCACTGCACATTCCGCTGATGACTCTTGCAGTCTGTTTGTGTCCCAAATGGCACCCTGTTCCCTACATTTTGACTACTTCTGACCAGGGATATTTGGGATATATGGTATGCTTCTCAGACTCAATTGTTAACCCCAATAAGAGAGAGAATTGACAGAAAGAAAACAAAGAGGAAACCATCAAATGGAAGGGAAGAGAGAACTCCATACAATGGAGCCATGCTGTCAGGTCTGCCAACTAATTGGAGTTTGACAGTCGTCAGACAACACAGGACTAGGGGATTTACTATATACCTGCTAGCACTTATTGAATTAGACAAGTCAGAAAATACACAACACGCTCAGACGGTAAACACTAAAAGGTAATTATTGGAGGTCCGTTTATGGGCAATCTCACAAGCCACAGTGTAATCCGCTGTTTACAGTACACTGTCTGTCTGCCAGTCTGGATAACTGGCAGGCTGGCACACTAGTATGGAGTGGGCAATATACCCCTGTGCTGCATGTATTCATGCAGTATTATTGAGTCCAGTGATTTATGCAGATTTATACAGTCGATTCATGCAAAATTTGAATCTATTCATACAGTATTATGAAATTGATTATACAGTCAATTCTTGCAGCAGTATGGAATCGAATCATGTAATTCATGCAGTATTATTGATTAATCTAGTAGTATAGAGTCGATCCATGGATCCATGAGGAAAATAAGTGACAAAAGTATGAATTGCTATGGTATTTCCTATCTATGACCTAATGCCCCACATAGGCTATGCAGACACTGTAGTTTTTATGAACTTGTCCTTCAGAAATGCAATATTGTTTAATGAGTTTGGCAACAAAATAGAATACATATAATTCAATATGGATGCATTGAATGCGATTCGAGGTAGACACAGATAACTAACATACAGTATTGTATTTGCCCAAGTAAGGCTTGCCCTCTTGTGTTATCCATCAAAATTATCTCCAGCATCCTATCTGACTGTGTGGCTATTCTAGTACATGTGAAAGATGATACTACAACAATAAAATGGAGTTCCCTGCGCGTGCGATTACAACCAAGGAATTGTGGTCCAACCCCAAACCTTTACATACTGGCGTTTAACTCAGCTCATTGGCTATCTACCCAGCTAGATTTCAAGAAGATCAGTGGTCATTGGGCAGAAATATAGTCAATCAATGAAGCTTCGCTAAAACTATTGATGGGTCAGGTAGTTATTTATCGTTGTCTTCAAATCAGCTCACTCCGGTCAATTCTCCCTGCAAAAAACAAAAGTTGTTTGACTGTGTTGCGAACATCCAGAGGAATGCACGGAAACCCACCATGACTATATAAACAATTGTTTACATGGGCGAATCACGCCGAATGCTCCGTAAAGAAATGATAGAGATGGAATTCCCGGCACAAATAGTTTACAAAATGTTTAGATTTAGGTTATAAAAATGGATTTTATCAAAGAAAACGGCACTTCATTTGATCAATGGGATACTCAGGAAGAGAAATAAGAGCAAGATATCAGAATGTAAGTTATAATTTTACCTTCAGATGTGAAAGTCTAAAAACTGTCATGGCGGAAAATGTTTCTGTTCTTGATTGCTCTTCTCAAACAAAAGCATGGGATTTGTTCTCTGTAATAGCCATTTTAAATTGGAAAACGTAGTTTTATTACCAAGATTCTAATCTTTTGAAGGGTGTAAGACACTTGCATTTTCAAGAATGTTTAATGTTACGAAATTGTATTTTTAGTTGTCACTCTGAAATTTCCATGATGTTGGTCCCTGTACAGGGACAGCAGCCATAACAGGTTTTAACCTCGTGAGTGTAGGGGGCAGTATTTTGATGTTTGGATGAAAAATGCACCCAAATTAAACTGCCTATTTCCCAGGCCCAGAAGATAGAATATGCCTATATATGACAGATTATTTGAAAATTTGGATTTTGATATTCCCATGATGTCAAGCAAAGAGGCACTGCGTTTGAAGGTAGCCCTTGAAATACATCCACAGGTACACCTCCAATTCACTCAAATTATGTCAATTAGCCTATCAGAAGCTTCTAAAACCATGACATAATTTTCTGGAATTTTCCATGCTGTTTATAGGCACAGTCAACTTGTTGTATGTAAAGTTCTGAACCACTGGAATTGTGATACATTGAGTTATAAGTGAAATAATCTGTCTGTAAACAAGGTACAGGGTAAATGTCCTAAACAATTTGCCAAAACTACAGTTTGTTAACAAGAAATGTGCATAGTGGTTGAAAAACTTGTTTTAATTAGAACTCTTGCTCTATAATGCCCCTGTTGGAGAAAGTGCGTGCCCATAGTAAACTGAAAATATTTTTCCCCAAAATTGCTAATATATGCATATAAAAAAGATTATCGAATAGAAAACACTCTAAAGCTTCTAAAACCATTTACATTTTGTCTCTATGTAAAGCAGAACACTCAGGGCCTGCATTCTCCCAAATGCTCTCTTGTCATGGAAAAAGTTGGCCCAACTTTGACGTCATCTCACACGCACTTCCCAAACAGCTACCGCTCTGGGAACAGTCTGTACGTGTTCAGCGCGAAGCCTGCTTTCAATGGGGCTTCTCATTGTGAGAATCGCGCGCTCACTGGAGTTTGAGCGAGCCGAAACCTCTCGGCCAAGCGAAAAAAAAGGTGACTGTTACGCGCGCTCTGGCCGGGTGATGTATTTTCTTCAGGATCGATTAAACGACGTGTGTGTTTCTGTTCGTCCTCACGATTTCTGTGCACCTTTATAACATGTTAAAGCTTAATTATGAACATAGTTTGACAAGTTTACTCGACATATAATATGTAATTTCAACGTTTTGGTGCGAATCCACTTGAATTTTGCCTACATTTCGACCGAAGTGTGGCTATTTTGAGAACCGAAAGACTTGAAAACTAAACGCTGGTTTGGTAAGTATAATCCCTTCCAGGTCTTTTGATGGAATAACAGCAAAGGTAACGGAATATTTATGTGGTAAATTTGGGTTTCTGTCGACTCCAAGATAGAGGAGCGATAATGCTAATTTTGGAGCGCCGACTCCTAGTATAGCCTAGTGAACGCAACCTGTAACGTTAAAAATAAATGTAACACATTTAGAAGTGTATCTTCCTATACATATGTAAAACATGCATATTTAGTCAAAGTTTATGATGTGTATTCCTTGTTAGCTGACGTTATCTGCCGGAGCTATCGGCATTTCTCCTGACATTTTAGTAGCATTTTTTGAAGGATGCATCATTGTAAACAGAGATTTATGGATATATATTGCAGATTATTGAAAAAAATGAATGTACTGTGTAACATGTTAGATGATGAAGATTTCAAAAGGTTAGTGAAATGATTTTTCTTTTAATCCTGCGTTTGTTGATTGCATATTTTTTCCTACTTGGCTATGCAAATGAGCTATGTTTTCGCCGTAAAACATTTTAGAAATCTGACTTGCTGGGTAGATAAACAACTTGTTTATTTTACTTGTTAATGTGTGGAGGTTAAATATTTTTAGGAATATTTTTTCGCATTGTGCGTTATGCTAATGAGCTTGAGCCGTAGTCACGAACCCGGATCCGGTATTGGTAGACTATGAGGTTAATGACTCCGACGTAAGTGTATGTAAACTTCCGACTTCAACTGTGAGTGTATATATATATATATATATATATATATATGCAAACATTTCTAAACCTGTTTATGCTTGGTCAATATGAGGTATTGTTTGTAGATTGATCAGAGAAAAAACAATATTAAATCAATTTTAGAATAAGCCAATCATTTGTTGTAACAAGGTAGGGTTGGTATACAGAAGATATTTGGTAAAAGTCCATATTATGGCAAGAACAGCTCAAATAAGCTAAGAGAAATGACAGTTCATCAATATTTTAAGACATGAATGTCAGTCAATGCGGAAAACTTCAAGAACTTTGAATGTTTCTTCAAGTGCAGTCACAAAAACCATCAAGCGCTATAATGAAACTGGCTCTTAATGAGGACCGCCACAGGAAAGGAAGACCCAGAGTTACCTCTGCTGAAGAGGGTAAATTCATTAGTTTACCAGCCTGCGTGAATCAGGCCTTCACAGTCATTACTGAAAATAAACCACTTCTAAAGGACACCATTAAGAATAAGACACTTGCTTGGGTCAAGAAACACGAGCATTGGACATTAGACCGGTGGAAATCTGCCGTTTGGTCTAATGAGTCCAAATTTGATATTTTTGGTTCTATCACTTTGTCTTTGTGAGACGTAGAGTAGGTGAACGGATGATCATCTTTCTCTTTAATAATACAATCCATTTTTATTTATATTTGCCATGTATTTTTCAACTGTGCTGTGATGTTTCACAAAAGTTCTGAACCGTTCTATTCTCAGTTTCCACAGATTGTATATTAAAGGTGTTTGTTTTGCAAAAAGTTATTATATTCTTGATTGATTTGACTATTACTTTTCATATCACCCAGCAGTGCTACAGTGGGGAGAACACATTTGATACACTGCCGATTTTGCAGGTTTTCCTACTTAAAAAGCACGTAGAGGTCTGTCATTTTTATCATAGGTACACTTCAACTGTGAGAGACAGAATCTAAAGTCCAGAAAATCACATCTGTATGATTTTTAAGTAATTTGCATTTTATTGCATGACATAAGTATTTGATACATCCGAAAAGCAGAACTTAATATTTGGTACAGAAACCCTTGTTTGCAATTACAGAGATCAGACGTTTCCTGTAGTTCTTGACCAGGTTTGCACACACTGCAGCAGGGATTTTGGTCCACTCCTCCATTCAGACCTACTCCAGATCTTTCAGGTTTCGGGGCTGTCGCTGGGCAATACGGACTTTCAACTCCCTCCAAAGATGTTATTTTGGGTTCAGGTCTGGAGACTGGCTAGGCCACTCCAGGAACTTGAGATGCTTCCTACGGAGCCACTCCTTAGTTGCCCTGGCTGTGTGTTTCAGGTCGTTGTCATGCTGGAAGACCCAGCCACGACCCATCTTCAATGCTCTTACTGAGGGCCAAGAACTCGCGATACATGGCCCCATCCATCCTCCCCTCAATACGGTGCAGTCGTCCTGTCCCCTTTGCAAAAAAGCAACTCTAAAGAATGATGTTTCCACCTCAATGCTTCACGGTTGGGATGGTGTTCTTGGGGTTGTACTCATCCTTCTTCTTCCTCCAAACACGGTGAGTGGAGTTTAGACCAAAAAGCTCTATTTTTGTCTCATCAGACCACATGACCTTCTCCCATTCCTCCTCTGGATCATCCAGATGGTCATTGGCAAACTTCAGACGGGCCTGGACATGCGCTGGCTTGAGCAGGGAGCCCTTGCGGGCGCTGCAAGATTTTAATCCATGACGGCGTAGTGTGTTACTAATGGTTTTCTTAGGCTGTGGTCCCAGCTCTCTTCAGGTCATTGAACAGGTCCTGCCGTGTAGTTCTGGGCTGATCCCTGAACTTCCTCATGATCATTGATGCCCCACGAGGTGAGATCTTGCTTGGAGCCCCAGACCGAGGGTAAATGACAGTCATCTTGAACTTTTCCATTTTCTAATGATTGCACCAACAGTTGTTGCCTTCTCACCAAGCTGCTTGCCTATTGTCCTGTAGCCCATCCCTGCCTTGTGCAAATCTACAATTTTATCCCTGATGTCTTTACACAGCTCTCTGGTCTTGGCCATTGTGGAGACGTTGGAGTCTGTTTGATTGAGTGTGTGGATAGGTGTCTTTTATACAGGTAACGAGTTCAAACAGGTGCAGTTAAGGACAACAAAGTCAAGGTATTGGAGTGGCCATTACAAAGCCCTGACCTTAATCCTATAGAAAATTTATGGGCAGAACTTTAAAAGCGTGTGTGAGCAAGGAGGCCTACAAACCTGACTCAGTTACACTAGCTCTGTCAGGAGGAATGGGCCAAAAGTCCCCCAATTTATTGTGGGAAACTTGTGGAAGGCTACCCAAAACATTTGACCCAAGTTAAACGATTTAAAGGCAATTCTACCAAATACACTCAATTGGTATGTAATCATCTGACCCACTGGGAATGTGATTAACGAAATAAAAAGGTGAAATAAATAATTCTCTCTACTATTATTAACATTTCACATTCTTAACATAAAATGGTGATCCTAACTGACCTAAGACAGGGAATTCTTACGAGGATTAAATTAAAAACTTTCTGATCAGTTAGTTATTTAAATGGACACAATTTTTCGCTTTTCTTTTGAAAACAAGGACATTTTTTTAACTGTAGTGTATGTCTTTTTTACATAAGTATTCAGACCCTTTACTCAGATCTTTGTTGAAGCACCTTTGGCAGCGATTACAACCTTTAATCTTTTTGGGTATGACGCTTGAAGCTTGGAAAATATTCTTCCATTCTTCTCTGTAGATCCTCTCAAGCTCTGTCATGTTGGATGGGGAGAAATGCTGCACAGCTATATTCAGCTCTGGCTTGGAGTTGAAGGACATTCAGGACATTCAGTGACTTGCCCCAAAGCAACTACTGCAATATAACTTAGAGGCCTCATTTGCTTAGTTCAACTGTCGTACCCAATCAGAACCCAAAATATACGCTAGTTTTACACCAATGTTTGTGAACAACGTAAGTGTAAGCAAAACCGTATAGCCTCAAAACATGGTTATCACTATACATTTGATATACTGGATGGTCAGTCTTTGCATCCATAGCCCTATGACATTTCTCTAGCCCCATCCCTTAGCTTCTTTGCATAAAAAAGGGCTGAGAGAAGGCTTTCTTATTGTTTCAATGAACGATTCTAGCTTTAAGTCCCCTTGCACAAACACAGAGGAATAGTCAGTAAAGCAGCAAAGTCATTGGCAATTCTTGTCAGGTCTCTAGTGAGCATTGTTTAGTGCTGCAGAGGGGAGATAGGAAAATAGAGCCCCAAACGGATACAGAATAATTATATTCTCTCTCTCTTTATTGTTAGTTGTCCTTGTTCTCCAGGATTATACACATTCAGTAGTGTTTTTTCAGTTTCTTCAATTTTTCCTATGATCAGTAGAGTGCTCAGGGGAACTGGAGAGCGGCAGCGTTTGTTTACAAAGCATCACAGACTACCAAGAGGTTAAAGGGGTTTTGTCCACATCAATAGCTGGGATGGAACAGCTTTTTATGTGAGTCACTGCACCCCTACAGAAAGAAACTCCAGACACAAGCCTTCTGATTGCATTGCATTGCAAGTGTTCACACTTCAGAGCCATACTGAACAAGTATGCCTCCCTCCACGAGGACAAGGCTTGTTAAATACCCTCCCTCATGCTAATGGCTGTCTGAAATAGCTCGCTGAAGATCAGGTGATAGTGAATCAGCAACGCCAAGAGGCGTGTCTCGTGAAGTTTGACAAAAACACACATGGCCCATTTTCATAATGCTGATTTAGTATCAGGTCCATGTAATTATATTCATTGATTATCACCTCAAAGGAAAAACTGATCTTATATCAGCAGTCCTACTTTGAGACACTTCGTGAATTTGGGCCATTCTATGCATGGTATATAGTTCACCTTGAAGAGAAGCCATTTCAGCACCATGTACAGTTCCACCCTGTAGTCATCAGTATAATCCTTTATGACATACACTATGTATAATGAGCCCTAAAAGCATGTCATATATTATGCAGTGTTAATTTTGGCGGCTATTTTAGATTTAGTTTTAGGCTTAAAATACCTTTTGGTTTTAGTCACATTTTCGTCATTTCAGCCTTCGTCTAGTTTGAGTCACAGCAATAGTCACATGACAGTCCGTGCATTTTTTTCTATTAAATAATAGGCTACCTCTAACTTCCATCATGTGCATATTCAGATAGCCTTGTCCAAGTAGGCCTTTTAACCTTTTACATTTTAGTAATTTACCAGACGCTCTTATCCAGAGCGACATACAGTTAGTGCATTCATCTTAAAATAGGACAACCACATCACAGTCATAGTAAATCCTCAATAAAGTAGCTATCAGCAAAGTCAAAGCTAGTCAGGGGTGAAGAAAAGTCAAGTTCTAGTGTTCATTCACAAAATGCTGTTTTAGGGGGTGGGTGCTATGGGAAGCTGGTTCCACCATTGGAGTGCCAGGACGAAGAAGAGCTTGGCCTGGGCTGAGTGGGAGATGCCCTCTCATAGTGCTAAGAGACCAGAGGTGGCAGAACGAAGTGCTCGGGTTGGGGTGTAGGGTTTGAGCATAGCTTGAAGGTAGGGAGGGGCTGTTCCTCTTGCTGCTCCATAAGCAAGTACCATAGTCTTGTAGTGGATGTGAGCTTCGACTGGAAGCTGGTGGAGTGTGCGGAGGAGCAGGGTGACATGAGACAACTTGGGAAGGTTGAACACCAGGCAGGCTGCAGCATTCTGGATAAATTGCAGGGGTTTGATGGCACAAGTGGGGAGCCCAACCAACAGTGAGTTGCAGTACTCCACCTGGGATTAGTGCCTGGATTAGGACTTGCTCCACTACCTGTGTGAGGTTGGTTCGAACTATACGGATGTTGTAGAACATCAACTTGCAGGAGTGAGTCACTGCTTTGATTTTTTCAGAGAACAACATGGTGTTTTCCAGGGTCACGCCAAGGTTCTTTGCACTCTGGGAGGGAGACCCTGTAGAGTTGCAACCGTAATGGATAGGTCTTTGAGTAGGCAGGCTTTACCGGGTGGAAGAGCAGCTCTGTCTTGTCGTGGTTGAGCTTGAGGTGGTGGGCCGACATCCAAGCTGAGAAATCTGCCAGGCATGCAGAGATGTGTATCACCTTCTGAGTGTCAGAAGGGGGAAGGAGAAAAGTGGCTTAGTGTCATCCGCATTCTATGATAGGAGAGACCTAGTGAGGATATGTCGGAGCCGAGTGACTTGGTGTAGAGAGTGAAGAGGGCCTAGAATCGAGCCCTGGGGTACACCAGTTGTGAGAGTATGTGGTACAGACACCTGGTGGGTGATAGATAAGAACAATGTTAGTTTGAGTAGACAAGTGACAGTGACAGCACGGAAATCAAATGAGGAGATGGACAGGTGAGAGAGGGAAATAATGTAATATCTCTACTTAGGAGAAATTAGTAGCACTGTGCCACCTCCGCAATGACCAGATGCTCTCTGATAATGACAGAAAACATAGTCAGATGAAGAGAGAGCAGCTGGAGCAGCAGTGTTCTCTGGGGTGATCCATGTCTCCTTCAGGGCCCGAAAGTCAAGGGACTGAAATGCAGCATAGGCTGAGATTAATTTAGCGTTCTTGACCGCAGATCGGCAGTTCTAAATGCTGCCAGAGACCAGGAATTCCACATGGATTGTGCTTGCAGGGTACACTAAATTAGAAGGGTTGCAGCCAAGGGGGGGAGTCTAAAAGTCTACATGTAGAGGAGAAAACTGAGATAGAAAACAGACAGTTGCAAAAGAGCAAAATTAGATATTCTGAAAATCACTAGGTAAGATACTCAAGTAAGAGTGGTGTGGAGCCTTTCTCTCTTTCCTTCCTCAAATAACTCTGCAGAACAGAGGAGACTGAAGTACAAATACTAATTGCTAAATGCCTTGAAAAGGTGAAGAGCACACCTCCCGGTACTAATTGCTGATTTCCTAGGAGAGGAGAAACCACTCCCCCTCCAATAAAGCCACTGATTATGAAAACAATAAGTCACAAATTGCCCTGTCCCTTAATCCTGGTTGATGTGTCAACAATCATCTGTAAGTTAATAGCAGTCAGCAGTTCACAACACCAAGTAGGCTACTAGGAAGACAGGTAGAACTTTAAAGCAGATTGCCTTGTATACCTTATCTTGCAACATTGATATTATGGCAGATTGTAACCAATACCAACCATAATTAACCATTTAGGCTATAATAAAGCCTTGGCTGCAGGTTAAACAATTAACAGCTCTGATTGTCTCCATCATGGCCATTAAGGAGGGCTAAATTATAGGGGTGTCCTTGAAAAGGGGAGAATTGAATTTAAGCTTTCCAAAAATCCCAGAAGTACTGTATTAATGTATTCAACAAATATTCAACAAATAGCATTTGTTTTTCCTATAGGAAAAACACAACCACAACTAGCATTTGCAGACCATGGCGCCAGAGTGGCAACACAGATGAATGAATAACAGAACACATGGGGAAATAGAGATTCCAGTGTGCTCAAATCAAAAATAGCCTACTTGAAAGAGAGAGTAAACATTATTGTTTCAGGTTAAGGTTAGTTACACGTGAAGGGTCTTGGCTCCGCATCAGTTCAAAAGACTGACGAATGACGCACGTGACAGCCTGAGAGCAGTGTTGGAGCTGGGCAGAATCAGATCACAAGACTGAAAGATATCAGTTCTGCAACTGAGAGGATTGCATCAACTTTTCTGCATGCATGCATACTAATGATTGGACAAAACAAATGTTATCGTCATAGTTTTAGTCAGGAAAAATAGGTTGTTGACAATATTTTTTTGTCATAGTTATTGTTGACAAAATGAACACTGATACAATGGTTTAGTAACCATTAGTTGTTAGGATTTGCCCAGAACCTCACACCGCTTTCATATTAGACACACTTTACATACATTATTTAATGTTTCTTATTTATTTAAACAATAATTATTATTCAACATGTCCTTTGTTAAAAATACACTCAAGAAAAACTATTATAATATCATAGTGATTCAGGATTAACATCGAAAATATAATAGTATGCCCCACCAACATTAGACAACTATACAGAAAACCCTCAAATTGCTTAAATAGGTCAATTAAATCAATGACAGTCAGATTAACTGATAACTAAAATAGCAGTGCAAATGACACTCTTTTGCTATGTGCAGAGATGTAGTTTAGGTATTGAATCTGTATATTGAGTTCTGAAAAAGCTACAGACTTTGTGGCACAGCAAAACATTTGCCATTTCACATGTGAAACTTGATTGGATGTGAAATAAATAAGCCCAGCTTGGTGCTGGGCCTTTAAGTGCCTGTCCATATGCTCAAGCTTTTCACCGCTCCTTCTCACAGACAACAATTCCAGAGTGAAGCTGATGGAATTAGCGATAGCAATCAACACTAGCTTCTTCAGTAAAGCCAGTGTGTGGGTGTTTTTTTTCTCCCCCTTTATTTATTGCGGCCTCATGTCATCCTGGCAGTTTGATTGTGAATGATACTGGACACCGGGTGAGTCGATGGCCAGCGCATGTGATTGCCGTCGTGCCAGGAAACTTGCCAGTATGCCAGCCAGAGACCATCAAAGAGTCAGGAAGAAAGCCAGAATGCAGCAGTCACTGACAACATCAGTGGATAGCCTCAATGGATAGCCGGGACTGTTTTGTTGCCTCATCACGTATAACACAGTGAAGTGAAATATCATTGGCCTGGCTTGATTGATTCATAATTTCTCTCTCCAACACCCCCTTTCCCTCCATCTTTTTCTTTTTGTTGTTCTCTCCATTGCGTCAGGACAATGCTATCTGCCAAGCTGGTAGTCATATCCTTTTACTCCACCCTGTACAGTGACACTTGTTTACTCTTGAGGATGAGGCATGTGATGAAAGCCAGCTTCCTCTGAGAAAATAGGCTTTCGACAGTCACCTTGTTCCCCTCCATCAGGATGATAAATGTATCGTCATCTCTAACACTGTGACTAGCTCTCTTTTTAGCACTAACATTGATGGCTTGACAAGTCGCTCCTCTGATCTAAAGTAGGGGGTTATAGCTCTGAGAAATATTTATGTTTTTGTGCTGTCTTATCAGTTAACGAGCTGTGTCAACATGACAGAGGAGGCTCAGGCCGTTGGCGATGTGAGGTAGTGGGTCAGTGATTTTGTCTAGCCTCATGATGTAATTTGATAATGCTGTCTGTTGTTAACCCTCACAAATGGGAACATCTATTCCTCCTCTATCTGTCATGTTATATCGCTAATTTGAGTGATTGATTCTTCATTTAGATTTTTCTATTCCCACTGTTGTTTTTGAATTGTTGTGTGAATGAGAGACTGGAATTAGTTGCGCGTTGCTGGGAGATGGAGCTTAACAAGCTGATCTTTACATTAAGGGAGTTCTCAGGTGATGCACTCCTCTGTCATTTCTCTGTCCTAACTATTGAAAGGTATGTCAATACAACAGGAACAGTCCTTTTGTCTGAGTGTACTATGACATAATCAATCATCTCTAGGCAGCCTACAAAGAATGTCCCATAAAAACGGCACATAAAACCCTTACCTTGCCAACATACTGGTTGTCATTCCCGGTGTACTCCTCTAGAAGAAAGAATTGATTCCACATCCATCCTCGTTTGGCGCGCTGGAGTATCTTTCCATCATCCTTCTCCGGTGATGTTCCCAACAGATTCACAGTATTTCCAGGTGCCATGGGCAGGGCAGTGATTGGCCGTAGAATGGAGACCATAAATATAATCTGGAAGTGATTGGTTATCATGGTATCCAATCACGTGGGGAAGGAGTTCTGTATGACTAATGTGTTATGGTAATGAGCTTCTGGTAGGATGCACACTGGAATGCAACGCCACCAAATCATGCATTGTAGTCCTTTTCCCTTTGATAGCCTATTGATCCCTGTGAAGAAGAAAAACAAGGATGAATCAGAGAGATAACACAACAATGATATTGAATTCAGGTAGACATAATTTGTTTCAATATCCGCCCAAAGGTAATATCGCCTGCCTGTGTCCAATATTAAGAGAAAATTGGCTTCTAAGCTGTTTAGCGTTGCCATTATTTTAATTGATACGTTTTTTTTCCATAGATAAAACATTATGAATTATATGCTCTGCAAGATGAAATTACACATTTCTTCAAATGCGTTCATTAATTCTCTTAGTAAAGGAATTCTAGTTTCAACTGGCAGCCTGCCATTTTATCTCGAATTTGCTCTAATAAGCTAGCTCAAACCTGCTAGTTCCAGTAAAAAAAACATGTGACAGTAGTTTTAGTTCATGCAAACATAAGTTACTGACTCATTCCTACATACAACCATTTAGCTGGCTAGCTAGCTGGATGACGTGATTTGCGGTTTAGTTCATAGTTTTTTTGCTAGCTAGCTATCAGCTGGCTAGCTAGTTTGATTAAACAGTTGTGAAATGACAACACGTGTATAATTTCTAGAAACAAAAGGTAGCGATAAAGTAAATAAATACAGCCAGCTATAATTAAATTAAAGGAAGGTAGCTAGCTTGCTAGCTACTTAGCTACATATATACAGTAGAAGTCGGAAGTTTACATACACCTTAGCCAAATACATTTAAACTCAGTTTTTCAAAACTCCTGACATGTAATCCTCTTAGGTCAGTTAGCATCACCACTTTGTTTTAAGAATGTGAAAAGTCAGATAATAGCAGATAAAATATTTATTTCATATTTTATTTCTTTCATTACATTCCCAGTGGGTCAGAAGTTTGCATACATTCAATTCGTATTTGGTATCATTGTCATTAAATAGTTTAACTTGGGTCAAATGTTTCGGGTAGCCTACAATAAATTGGGTGAATTTTGGCCCATTACTCCTGACAGAGCTGGTGTAACTGAGTAAGGCTTGTAGGCCTCCTTGCTCGCACAGTTTTTCAGTTCTGCCCACACATTTTCTATGGGGTTGTGATGGCCACTCCAATATGTTGACTTTGTTGTCCTTACGCCGTTTTGCCACAAGTTTGGAAGTATGTTTGGGGTCATTGTCCATTTGGAAGACCCATTTGCAACCAAGCCTTAACTTCCTGACTGATTTCTTGAGATGTTGCTTCAATATATCCACCTAATTGTCCTACCTCAGGATGCTGTCAATTTTGTAAAGTGCACCAGTCCCTCCTGCAGTAAAGCACCCACACACCATTTTGCTGCCACCCTCGTGCTTCACGGTTGGGATGGTTTTTCTTCGGCTTGGAAGCATCCCGCTTTTTTCTCCAAACATAACGATGGTCATTTTGGCCAAACAGTTCTATTCTCTTAATGATTTAATTTGCATTTGTGGGATAATATTAATTTACATGTGGCGGTGCTTCAGTTCCATCAATGGAAACTATAATACTAATTTGTTCACAGAAAATAACAGGGTCCTTTGTATGTTCAAATCTAATGCCTTCGTTGACATTAGGATTCTTTTTTCAGATTGTTGAACAAAAGTGGTGGAATTATAAAATCTGGTCCTTGTTTGTTCACGGTCCCTCGTTATATACACAATGCATGCTTGTCAGGATGGCACTGGCACTATGGCCTTTCCACTAGCCTCCCACTAAATGGGCTCTTTTAGAAAAGGAGGACAAGATTTATTAGGATTAACTTCCCAAAGACCATAAATTATGTATGAATTCCCAAATTACCTATCAAGTCAGGCCCTGATGGGGACTTTACTTCATCTAGGTACTCTATCGAACATGCAATCAAGCCAATAATACAGTACCTTTAGAAGTCACTGCCAGCAAGCCAATTATTCTCATCAAGCATGGGATACTTTTTGTATATATATATACATTGTGTGTGTGTGTGTGTGTGTGTGTGTGTGTGTGTGTGTGTGTGTGTGTGTGTGTGTGTGTGTGTGTGTGTGTGTGTGTGTGTGTGTGTGTGTGTGTGTGTGTGTGTGTGTGTGTGTGTGTATACAGTGGGGCAAAAAAGGTATTTAGTCAGCCACCAATTGTGCAAGTTCTCCCACTTAAAAAGATGAGAGAGGCCTGTAATTTTCATCATAGGTTCAACTATGACAGACAAAATGAGAAAAAAAATCCAGAAAATCACATTGTAGGATTTTTAATGAATTTATTTGCAAATTATGGTGGAAAATAAGTATTTGGTCACCTACAAACAAGCAAGATTTCTGGCTCTCACGGACCTGTAACGTCTTCTTTAAGAGGCTCCTCTGTCCTCCACTCGTTCCCTGTATTAATGGCACCTGTTTGAACTTGTTATCAGTATAAAAGACACCTGTTCACAACCTCAAACAGTCACACTCCAAACTCCACTATGGCCAAGACCAAAGAGCTGTCAAAGGACACCAGAAACAAAATTGTAGACCTGCACCAGGATGGGAAGACTGAATCTGCAATAGGTAAACAGCTTGGTTTGAAGAAATCAACTGTGGGAGCAATTATTAGGAAATGGAAGACATACAAGACCACTGATAATCTCCCTCGATCTGGGGCTCCACGCAAGATCTCACCCCGTGGGGTCAAAATGATCACAAGAATGGTGAGCAAAAATCCCAGAACCACACGGGGGGACCTTGTGAATGACCTGCAGAGAGCTGGGACCAAAGTAACAAAGCCTACCATCAGTAACACACTACGCCGCCAGGGACTCAAATCCTGCAGTGCCAGACGTGTCCCCCTGCTTAAGCCAGTACATGTCCAGGCCCGTCTGAAGTTTGCTAGAGAGCATTTGGATGATCCAGAAGAAGATTGGGAGAATGTCATATGGTCAGATGAAACCAAAATATAACATTTTGGTAAAAACTCAACTCGTCGTGTTTGGAGGACAAGGAACGCTGAGTTGCAGCCAAAGAAAACCATACCTACTGTGAAGCATGGGGGTGGAAACATCATGCTTTGGGGCTGTTTTTCTGCAAAGGGACCAGGATGACTGATCCGTGTAAAGGAAAGAATGAATAGGGCCATGTATCGTGAGATTTTGAGTGAAAACCTCCTTCCATCAGCAAGGGCATTGAAGATGAAACGTGGCTGGGTCTTTCAGCATGACAATGATCCCAAACACACACAACGAAGGAGTGGCTTCGTAAGAAGCATTTCAAGGTCCTGGAGTGGCCTAGCCAGTCTCCAGATCTCAACCCCATAGAAAATCTTTGGAGGGAGTTGAAAGTCTGTGTTGCCCAGCAACAGCCCCAAAACATCACTGCTCTAGAGGAGATCTGCATGGAGGAATGTGCCAAAATACCATCAACAGTGTGTGAAAACCTTGTGAAGACATACAGAAAACATTTGACCTCTGTCATTGAAAACAAAGGGTATTGAGATACACTTTTGTTATTGACCAAAAACGTATTTTCCACCATCATTTTCATATAAATTCATAAAAAATCCGACAATGTAATTTTCTTGATTTTTCTTTCTCATTTTGTCTGTCATAGTTGAAGTGTACCTATGATTAAAATTACAGGCCTCTCATCTTTTTAAGTGAGAGAACTTGCACAATTGGTGGCTGACTAAATACTTTTTTGCCCCACTGTATATATATATAAATAGTGGGGTATTTTTAAGACAGTTTGGAAACAAGAGGAGAATACAGGTAGGTGGAGCCCATTTAGTGAGAGGCTGGTGGCAAGGCCTTCATTGTGTATCTAATGAGGGACCTTGAACAAACAAAGAACGATTTTATAATTCCCCCACTTTTGTTCAACAAAAATAACCCTAATATCAATGAAGGCATGATATTTGAATGAACAAAGGACCCTGTTTTTGTCTGTGAACAAATTAGTATTATGTTTCTCATTGATGGAACTGAAGCACCGCCACATGTAAATTAATATTATCCCATGAATGCAAATCAAATAATTAAGCTAATGAGATCCAAAAATGAAATATTAAAGAGTCTTAAAGAGCTCTTTAATTCATGTCATTAGAGATTGAGCTAATGCCTGTACTGAATCAAACCATGACTCTCATACAGACAGGTTATGTCATGTATCCAAATGTTAGAAGGTTATGACAATATCAGAGAGAGACAGTTAGGATTGGGAATACTGGTACGGTCTCAGCTGTCATCCAAGGTCAAGACTTCAAAATATTAAGCGGGACTAGACCATTAATGGTAATTTAGAGTCAGCAAAACCACCATCTACCAGTTTTCCAGATGTCTAACCTCAGTAAAACAGCAGACCATACAAAATCCCTAAATTCAGGAAAATTGGCAATCCATGAGGTCAAATTCATATTTTTCACAAAGCATGAGATCGATAACATGTATGAACCAAGAACATTTGACTGTGGTTCTCTCTCCATACCCCCAGATACAGAATGAAACCAAGAACATTGGGGATGTCATGGGGTGCCAGTAAGCCATAAACTGATGATGATGTACTGTTATCACTTCACTATGTGCCCAGGGTTTGTCATGAATATGACAGGCGGCGGGCGGGCGCAGCATCCCAGAAATCGGGAAACATTGGCTGGAAATTAATCTGGGCTGATTCCCGTGATTGCATTTTCTAATTATCATTCAAGGCTGTCCTTGAGTTTTAATAGCATTCTGGATATTAAGCTTTGATGCACCATGCCTATTAAGCATTAGGCCAGTGTGTCTTTTTAGAATTCCTCCAAACCCTCCATTAAAGGATGAGCAGAGTGTACTGACTGGATTTCTTGTCCAGATGCTATAGACTCCGCTCACTGAATTATCTAGACTTGATTAGTCCATTAAATGCCTACAGTGTATAAAAAAGTTGTTTATGATTAGATTAGGTGGTAGAAAGCTTGAAAGGCTTGGCATGCAAACAGACAGAGAGAGGCATGAAAGGACAAAATCGTTAAATATGCTCTAACAAGTTAAGTCTTTGAGTAGAGCATTTAATTTGTGGTTGTCCATTCTGGCAAAAGGTAGTGGAGTAAACACTATTTCACACACACACAGATACACACACACACACAGACACACACACACACACACACACACACACACACACACACACACACACACACACACACACACACACACACACACACACACACACACACACACACGGACGTTTTTAGACTCCAAACAGACATGGTCAGTGGAATTGCACTCACCCTTTATACTGTATGAGTATCCTGGGTGCGTTTCTCCTGAAATCCAAAAACCTGTCTGCAACAGCAGCCTTAATAGGGAATATATAACCACTTGTAGTCCAGCTCGGTCCATTCCATTTTACAATCGACTGCTCCCTAGACCTTTACAATAATCTGGACACTGATGATCACATCTCCCTCTGCAATAATCAAACTTAATATCATACATACTGTATCTTTCTTTGCCATCAACAAACTCATTGAAGGGCACTAAGGGACCCATGACCCATAATTTGAGAATGCTGTGCTTATGACATTACGTCATTAAAAAAAATGGGTCAAATGCAGCATATTCTATATTTGGTTTATATGATGTCCCTGTGGATGATTTGAATACATATTTGACAAAAACCAAACGTGGTACTTCTTGAAAATCTAAACATTTATAAAAAATGTGCACTTGAGGTTTAGTTAGTTGTGGTCTAATGAGGTCAAGGGATATTTATAATAACTATTAATGTCTGTTTTGTGATTTACAGATTGAGTGGCTCTTGCCTACTGATTGCACACTCACAGACCACCACAGAGCCACGTCTAACAGTAGGGCGGTGATGCAGCTGTGAAAAAGCAGCAGACCTGTAAAAGTGCCCACTTGGTGGAGCCCTAGACCTTTCCAACATCGCTAGCATCACGGCTGCCGGCTCCAGTCTTTGGCAAGGCTTGACAGCCCCTTATAGATGCTCTGAAATCTGCCGCAATTTTGAAATGCTCTCTTCACTTTGCAACTTGAAAACTGGAGGTAGACTGGGGGTAGACTTCTGACATATGTGAGGCCATAAACAGACAATATCATTCCCATTGAATAAATCATCACTGTAGATAGTTATAGTTAGAGCTGTAATATTGATCCGAAATGTGACACAATAAGGGGAAGATTATAATTTAATTCAAAGTTTCTTTACCAGTCTATTCATTAGTTTTTTTATAATATTTTAAATTATGTGTTTTGAATGAGCCCCACTACACAACATTCACTACAGGATCCCAGCAATTTCAAACAATGACATCCCACATGATATATCTTTTTTTACAGAGGTTTTTTCCTAACTATATCTAACATGTTAATTTAGGGATCATCCGTTATGTTTACATTTGAGGCTGTTAAAAGATTTGGTTTAGTGTTTGTAGGAGAGCCATGCAGTTTTTGTGTGTGGGAGGGCAGGGATTTGCTATTATTTATTCCAAAACTGAAAGGCTTTCTGACAATAATTTAGGGAACATGTTAGTGGTTAATTTGTGTTAAACAATAATGGCATTACACAAACGACCGAGTACAAAATGCACCGTTATAAATCACCTGTGTGACTATAAAGCTGTCTCCACCAAGCCCCACAAAACACAGCAGCAGAGAGAATGAGAGGAAGAGGGAGAGAGAGAGAAAAAAGAGAGGTAGACAGAGACGGACCGACAGAAGTGCGTTCTTTGCTTCAGGGTACATATGACAGACATCCTAACATACTCATTAAGTGCAGTGCTCAAAACCCCATGATCAACCCCTTCACCCTTCCATGCATTTGAGCTGAGATGGGCTCAGTAGTACAGTGCCTCACTATCAATTCTGCTCACACTTAATTACAGGTAACGTTTTGCCATCTCTACCACACAAACACACACACACACACAAATCCCTCTGGCAGCTGGCATAAGTCTGAATATCACTTAGCTTATTGGTGAAAGGCCGTTCATTAAACACTTCTAATCAGAGTGATACACTGGAGGAAGAAAACTGCCGTTAGCGTACACATCTGTAAATCCCCTGCATGCGCAAACACAATGCTAGTCCTATTTTGTTTAGGAAAAGAATCTGAATGTGTGTAGCTACTGCCCTTAACATCTGTAAATCTGTCACGCGAGCACTGTGTCCATCCGATTTTGTTTAAGAAAAGTGTCTGCATACATGTAGCTACTGTCCTTCTTCTAGCACTTTCTATTTTGGAGTTTCCTAAGACTGCAGTGGTTTTACAGAGATGGAGAGGAAAGTTGACCACAGAGATTTGGACGGACTAAAACTTCATAAAATATTCAACACAGAGGTTCCAGATATCAACCCCTTGATTATATGTTATTTGTAGCATGGCAGGTGTCCAAAGTAAAGAATTCTGCACATTAACAACATGTAATGCATTGATTAACCTGTTCGCAACACTCCAGCACCTATCTAGTGCAGGTGGGTTATTTCACCCCACCATCCAGAAAAGTGAGATAAAATATCATTTAAAACAGAGAACAGAAAATCAGAAACCTTACCTTTTGTATTCACAGCTTAGTAGTGTCCATCTGTGTTTCTAAGTGTCGCGTTACTGTGTCCCTACTCCTCACGTAGCAGTGCTTAGAGGTGGCGCTTATTCTGAATCCTCTCGGCTGCACTTACATTCCAAGACTGACAACAGTGCTGCGAGAGCGAGTGTGAGCGTAAGTCTCTGTCCAGCCTGCTACTCTCCCTTCCTCTATTTCTCCACCCCCTTCCTCTCTTTTTTCTCTTCCCCCCCCACCCTCTGTCTTTCCAACCTCTCTCTCCCTGCCTATCTCCCTCCCTCTTTCTCTCTCTCTGCCTCTCTCTCCCCTCGCATCACATCTTGCTGTGGATGTCGGGAAGACTGAAGCGGAGAAGAAAAAAGAGAGAAAAGAAAAAGGAGCAATGGCAACAAGGGGACAAGGAAATGAGACTGACCTTACTCCCAACAGTTGACTATAGCAGCAGTGGAATTGAGGATGGGGAGGTTAGGAGGCTGAAGGGGGGTGGACTCCTGGATGGCACAGAAAGATCTCCATGTGAACGCAGGGAGAAAGGGGGAAAGGCAGCTTTGTGGAGAGGAGGATCACTAGTCTAAGCTAGGATGTACTAAACTACTCTTATGGATTGACTCTGTGATTTTTGATGTCTAAAGCAATCGTCCCGATCTAATCTCCTTTCAATGACAGTGGAATGAAGGAGAAACCAGGCATGAGTTGTAAATCACCCTCTCAGAGGGAGGATGTTAGTCAATCTCCATCGCCGCCTGGTGACTTGGCCAACCATCCAGCAATGAAACTTAGTGCGTGCGAGCAGGAAGTCTTTCCAGGCAGGCAGCACTGCATCATATCTTTTCATTATTTCCCTTTTGAAAGTGATACAGCATTTTAATTTAGTAGAGGGAAATGGAGAGAGATAATATACCATCACAGTGGTGTTTGATGCTGAGGAGAGAAAGTGAGAGTGAGAGAGAAAAGGCAATACATGCCAATACACATACATGTATCTTGAGTTGATAAATGATGTGATGGAGAAAATTTGAAATGCATGGGATGTCCCTCAGGATCTGCAGTCAGTCCACTAGCCCTTATCCTAGCACAAGTTGTATCTCCCACTATCAGTGTGGATAGATGATTAACTCAACGCCTCTATGGGCCAAAAGTTATGCACTATGTTGGGAATAGGGTGCCACTTGAGATGCAGACAAATTGTACCTAATAAATAAATAAATCCAAATGCAAACAGGCTAAACTAATTAACACAGGCACTGAGGTAGCCTTTCTCTGATGTGAAGCCAAGTCTACATCCTTCATAATTTACAGTTGTGTCGTTTCTGCTGTCATGAGAGATATGCAGGGTAACTATGTGTGTGTGTGTGTGTCAGTGTGTGTGTGTCTGTGTGTGTTTGTGCGTGCGTACGTGTGCCTGTGTACGTGAGTGTGTCTGAGCATGTCGTATCGATGTGTGCCCATTTGTGTGTGTGTAACAAGCCAGTGTAAAAAACAGGCTATTTTGTACATAAACAGTATAGTTGTTTTAATTGTCTTGTCATTTACATCCTTAAATATGTTGTTACCAGTACCACCCATTACTATATTTACTGGTGACAGAGACATGGTTGATGAATTCATTCATTTTCAGTCTGTGCCCTTCAACAAATGAGATTCTACTTGAATACCTTGTAATTAAAATTGAATTATTTAAGACAATAGAACGCGTATTCCATAAGGCCTTATTTTATGTGCACAGGTTTACCCTAATACAGTGCCCTGAAACTCATCTTATTGGAATCCAGCCAGAGTTGCGATATCCAACATCTGGAGGAAATAAATCACCTGCAACATGCACTCAAAATGACTGCCAGGGTTGGGAAGACTAAGATATGGGACTACCTTAAATTAAACATTTAAACTGGAACAACAATTTCATTAGCGGGTGCAATAAATCCAAGTAACAGATTGGAATAGTTTAGAAAAATACATGTTACTGATATTTGAGCAGCATAACATTACTTAATCAATCAATGTACATGCAAAAACATTTAAAAAAATAAATAAATGCAATATACCAAAACTCTCTCACACATACTGCCAACAAATCACTCACCTTGGTGCAGTACTTACAGTATAGCTCTAAGTACATCAGTAGCTAGCTTAGTAAAAGTATTCCACTGCCTGGCAAACAGTTTTTCTTTTCCAATCCATGTCACTTGCCCTCTATTCTTCTAAAACCTATTGGTAGAGTGTCTTCACTTACTACTACGTAGTGAGGAGTATTTGTTGCATTTAATCAAAGTTTTTTATTCCAGGGGCAACAACAGCTATCTCAAGTAAGTGCATTTCAGGGATGCTATTCCAATTGTCCTCTACAACTCAAATGGCACACTATCCCCTATATAATGCAATACTTTTGACCAGAGCCCTATGAGCCTACATTAAAAGTAGTTCACTATAAAGGGAATAGGGTGCTATTTGAGTAGCAGACGCTGTGTCTGCTCCTATCAGCATCCTATCAGCTTGCACTCCCATTCACCTCCACAGAGCTCCCTGATCCTTATTGAAGCTGTGATCTTTCATCAGACCTCGCCAGGAGTATATGCCAGGAGGTAGTGTGTAAGGGCCAATGGCACTCGATTCCCTATTTGACCAGGACCCATAGGGTTCTGATCAAAAGAAGTGCACTATGTAGGGAAAGGGGTTCCATTTGGGACACAAAAAGGGTCTGTAGAGAAAATATAGTACCACACAACGAACTGAGCTTTCAGTGAAATATCTACAGACCATTGTTGGCACCTTATTTATAGTGCACTACTTTTTATGTATGCTCGTAGGGCACTATATAGGGGAACATATAACACCGCCTTGTAATAAACATCGCAAAAGGTGTGTTCGCAGAGAAGCGCGGCTTACACAGCCAGGTAGCTACACTGTAAGAATTTTCTGTCAATTCAATAGTAAAACAATGTCGAATTCACAGTAAAATACCGTAAATCTGTTTTTCAGCATTAATGCTGTAGATTGCACTGCATCATGTGTAAAATTCTGAAAAATATTGTTGTTAACTTTAATGGTAAGTCTCCTGTAAAATGTACTCTAATACACTGTATTTCTTTACAGTAATATCTTATGCCTACTATAGATTCAAATGATCCGTTTCAGGCACCACCTTCATGCTGTTGGATGAGACACATGTCGCTCAGACTATTTTAGTAAATATCTTCCTGGAGCTGCAGTGAAATGGAAGAATATTTTCAGCAGCTTCTGTGTAGGTACCTTGACTTGTTTATACAGTAAATAACGTTATTGCTAGCCAACATTGAATTACTGCATGTTTTCTTGGCTAGGCTGCTCTAAATTGCTTGTAAATATCTTGCTGTGCAACCTAGAAAAAAAATCTGGTCTGTAGCCTCTGAGTGCCATAGAGAATAAACTGAGCACAGATTCATGACCGTTCTGATTTCACCATTACTACAGACAAAATGTCTTGTTTCTAGCAGTTCAAAAGATATGATCCATATAAAAAAAATGGGATTGACGGGCCGCATTCCACAGACAAACCACTTCACGGGCCATTAAACTGGCCGGTGCACCGGTGTTGTATCGAGATGCCTGCCGACCTAAGACACTTCCACTGGGCGGCTCTATCACAGTGTCGCCAGCGGTAGCTAGTAACTTGGCCAATTATTTTTCCTCCCAGAATTATACTCCAAAGTAGCCTACACAAAAAATAACTAGTATTGGTAGCCATCTAGATGTCACCTTGATATAGTCTACTCAGTAAAGAGAGAAATAAACGGCAACAACACCAGGACATAGTGTCCTCCTTAGTTGTAACAACCCTGTGACAACTATGTGATTCAGGGGCACACTCTTTTTACGCCACTTCAATACAGCTATTTTGCAGGTTAGGAAAGCATTTACAATCCCTAACCCTTTTCATGACCTTAAACTAATTATCCTAACCTGCTACCCTAATTCTCCTAACCTGCTGCATAAGTTTTCCTAACCTGCTACAAAAACGTCACTTCCAGTCATAGCTGTCTTGAAATGGCATGAAAGAGTGTTTCTCGTGTGATTCGGTTCACTCAGCTCTCAGCTGCATGACTTATGTCCATGTCCGTATAACCTCTGGACAACATTGTTACATAATGTTGCATACAGTCGTAGCTAATTCTGTAACTTTATCAGTAGTATGCAAACATTTGGTGGCACAGAAAGAAAGGGAAATGTTGTGAGCCTGGTAAAATAATATGTGTTATTGTGTAGGCTATAGCAATGTTTTATTATACCGAACAAAAATATAAACGCAACATGTAAAGTGTTGGTCCCGTGTTTCATGAGCTAAAATAAAATATCCCAGAAATTTGCCATATGCACACAAAAAGTATTTCTCAAATGTTGTGCACAAATTTGTTTGCATCCCTTTTACCAAGCATTTCTCTGGATGCTCTGGATTGATGTGTAGGACATTGTATTCCAGTTCACACCAATATCAAGCAACTTTGCACAGTCATTGAAGAAGATTGGCTGACATTCCACAGGCCTCAATCAACAGCCAGATCAACTCTAAGCAAAGGAGATGTGTCGCACCGCATGAGGCAAATCAGTGTCACACCAGATACTGACTGGTGTTCTGATCTACCCCCCTACTTTTTGTGAAAGGTATCTGTGCCCCACAGATGTACACTACATGACAAAAAGTATATGGACACCTACTTGTTGAATATCTAATTCCAGAATCATGGTTATTAATACGGAGTTGGTCACCCCATTGCAGCGATAACAGCCTCCAGTCTTCTGGGAAGGCATTCCACTAGAAGTTGGGACATTGCTGTTTGGACTTGCTTCCATACAGCCACAAGAGGTTGGGCACTGATGTTGGGCGATTAGTCCTGGCACTCAGTTGGCATTCCAATTCATCCCAAAGATGTTCAGTGGGGTTGAGGTCAGGGCTCTGTGCAGGCCTGTCAAGTTCTTCCACACCGATCTTGACAAACAGTTTCTGTATGGACCTCACATTGTGCACTGGGGCATTGTCATATTGAAACAGGAAAGGGCCTTCCCCAAACGGTTGCCACAAATTTGGAAGCACAGAATCGTCTAGAATGTCATTACTAGCCTTTTCAACCGCTCTTTTGAAGCGTCTGAGATGCCTAAAGATTGGAAAGCTGCCCCGGTCATCCCCCTCTTCAAAGGGGGTGACACTCTAGACCCAAATTGTTATAGACCTATATCTATCCTACCCTGCCTTTCTAAAGTCTACGAAAGCCAAGTTAACAAACAGATCACCGACCATTTCGAATCCCACCGTACCTTCTCCGCTATGCAATTTGGTTTCAGAGCTGGCCATGGGTAAACCACAGCCATGCTCAAGGTCCTAAACAATATCATAAACGCCATCGATAAAAGACAATACTATGCAGCCATATTCATCAACCTGGCCAAGGCTTTCGACTCTGTCAATCGACACATTCTTGTCAGCAGACTCAACAGCCTTGGTTTCTCAAATGACTGCCTCGCCTGGTTCACCAACTACTTTTCAGATAGAGTTCAGTGTGTCAAATCGGAGGGCCTGTTGTCTGGACCTCTGGCAGTCTCTATGGAGGTGCCACAGGGTTCAATTCTCGGGCCGACTCTTTTCTCTATATACATCAACGATATCGCTCTTGTTGCTGGTGATTCTCCACCTCTACGCAGACAACACCATTCTGTATACAACACTCCTTCTGTGGCCTCCCACTGCTCTTAATAACATCTATGTTAGTAGATTCATTTAAATACTCCTCTCTAATTTGTATGTGTTTGTGTGTTTCAGTGTATATGTATGTGTGTGTGACTGTTTCTGTGTCTGTGTGTGACGTTCTCAATGTGTATGTGTGTGTGTAACTACATACAGTATAGCATATGGATTTGCAATAGTATACAGATTGTACAATAGTCCCTGCCATTCTGGTTGCTCAGTCACCTATTTCTGCTGCATGTGGACTTATGTATATTCTCTGGTCAGAACCTTTCCGAAATTGTTGAGTGCAGCAGCACATAAATATGTAAAGCCCCAAAAATATAACTATGTTTGTAGTTATAGGTAACCAGATCGTGACTACAACTAAGTTGCAAAGTCTATGACCACACTGTGTTGTTACTTTGGTGAATAAAGACTCATGCTTCCTACGCTTTAATGGTCACGAACAGTCATTTGGATCCCAATGTAAATTAACCTTTTAATAAGTTAAATCAAAAATAATTGGAGGAACTTATTCAAGAATGATCAAGTGAAATTTATTACAAAAACTAAGTGAAATGGATTGAAAATTGTGAAAAATGCACTGCATTTTTCTTAAATCTTCAACATAGAAATGCTATTAGGTACTCAGCAGGTTAAATAAAGTTAAATAAAAATGTCCCATTACTTTTAACAAAGTTTCATTTTCAATTATTGCCCTATCTTAAACCTCTCTAGGGTATGTGGGATGCTAGCGTCCCATCTGGCCAACATCCAGTGAGATTGTAGAGCGCCAAATTCAAATACAGAAATACTCATTATAATAATTCAGAAAACAAAACATATTTTACATAGGTTTAAAGATGAACTTCTTGTGAATCCAACCACGGTGTCAGATTTTTAAAAATGCTTTACGGTGAAAGCATACCTTACAATTATTTGAGAACATAGCCTAGCAGACAAATCATTACAAACAGTAACCAGCCAAGTAGAAGAGTTACACAAGTCAGAAATAGAGATACAATTAATCCCTTACATTTGATGATCTTCATATGGTTGCACTTAGAAGACATTCATTTACTCAATAAATGTTCCCTTTGTTCGATAAAGTCTCTTTATATCCAAAAACCTCAGTTTTGTTTGCACGTTTTCTCCAGTAATCCACAGGCTCAAACGCAGTCAAAACAGGCAGACAAAAAAATCAAAATTGTATCCGTAAAGTTCATAGAAACATGTCAAACAATGTTTATATTCAATCCTCAGGTTGTTTTTAGCCTAAATAAATCGATAATATTTCAACCGGACAATAACGTTGTCAATATAAAAGGTAAACAAGAAAGGCCCTCTTTCGGGATTGTGCATGAAAAAGCTCTTTGACACGGCAGGGTCCACTCATTCAGACTGCTCTTACTCCCTCATTTTTTCAGAATACAAGCCTGAAACAATTTCTATAAACTGTTGACATCTAGTGGAAGGCATAGGAACTGCAATTTGAGTCCTAAGTCAATGAATTCTGTAGTGGCATTGAATAGAAAAAAAAGAAAAAAAACTTCCTGAATGGATATTTCTCAGGTTTTCACCTGGACATTAATTATGTTATACTCATACACTATTTTAACAGTTTTGGAAACTTTAGAGTGTTTTCTATCCAAATCTACCAGTTATATGCATATCATATCTTCTGGGCCCGAGTAGCAAGCAGTTTAATTTGGGCATGCTTTTCATCCACAATTCCGAATGCTGCCCCTTACCCTAGAGAAGTTTTAAACAAACTTCCAATTTCAATTTTATCCTCCAGAAAAGCCAGAACAAATATTATGGTTAAACTCAAATATGCTGATTGATTGAAAAAATATTAATTGGAATAAAGAGATGTGTAATATGTCACATTTGTCACATACGCAGCTATCGAAAATATATGTGAATGCTTGCTAAATCCAAAGTTTACAACCAACTGATTGCTGCATTACCACAAAAATGGATGCAGATGGAAGAGAGAGAAAGTATAAAACTTGTTTGTTTGAAATCTAGAGTATTAAAGGATAAATTGTCTGAAATGACAGCTGCGCCATACACGTTGCAAAATAATTAGGAAGACATTTTTGATGTTCCGATTCTGTGGCACATGGTACAGTATATGAACTGATACAAAAAACAACAGTTGATTAAACACTACACACACGTCCCCATATAGAGTACCAGTAAAAAAATTGGAAACACCTATTCATTCAATGGTTTTTGTTTATTTGAACTTTTTTTATACATTGTTGAATAACAGTGAAGGAATCAAAAAGTGTTATAACAATCTAAATATATTTTAGATTCTTCGAAGTAGCCACCTTTGTCTTGATGACAGCTTTGTACATGCTTGGCATTCTCTAACCAGCTTCATGAGGTAATCAAATGGAATGAATTTCAATTAACAGGTATGCCTTAAAAGTGAATTTGTGGAATTTTTTTCCTTCTTAATCCGTTTGAGTCCATTAGTTATTATGTCGTGACAAGGTCGTGAATTTATTTTCATTCATCTGATGACTTATTTATTTAATCCTCTGACTACAGTTGTAGTCAGAAATGTACAAACACTTAGGTTGTAGTCATTAAAATTGTTTTTTAAACCACTCCACACATTTCTTGTTATTAACAAACTATAGCTTAGGCAAGTCGGTTAGGTTATCTACTTTGCGCATGACGCAAGTAATTTTCCAACAATTGTTTACAGACAGATTATTTCATTTATAATTCACTGTATCACAATTCCAGTGGGTTAGAAGTTTACATACAATAAGATGACTGTGCCTTTAAACAGATTGGATAATTCCAGAAAAGCATGTCATGGCTTTAGAAGCTTCTGATAGGCTAATTGACATCATTTGAGTCAATTGAAAGTGTACCTGTGGATGTATTTCAAGGCCTACCTTCAAACTCAGTTCCTCTTTGCTTGATATCATGGGAAAATGATAAGGAATCAGCCAAGAACTCAGTAAAAAGATGTAGACCTCCACAAGCCTGATTCATCCTGGTTTGGTTCAATATCAAAACGCATGAAGGTACCAAATTAATCTGTCCAAACAATAGTACGCAAGTATAAACACCATGGGACCAAGCAGCTATTATACCGCTCAGGAAGGAGACTCGTTCTGTATCCTAGAGATTAACATATTTTGGTGCAAAAATGCAAATCAATCCCAGAACCATTACAAAGGACCTTGTAAAGATGCTTGAGGAAAGAGGTACAAAAGTATCTATATCCACATTAAAACAAAACCTTAAAGGCTGCTCAGCAAGGAAGAAGCCACTGCTCCAAAACTGCCATGAAAAAGACAGACTACGGTTTGCATCTGTTCTGATGAAACGAAAATAGAACTGTTTGGCCAAAAGGACCATCGTTATGTTTGGAGAAAAAAGCGGGATGCTTCCAAGCCGAAGAACACCATCCCAACCGTGAAGCACGAGGGTGGCAGCAAAATGTTGTGTGGGTGCTTTGCTGCAAGAGGGACTGGTGCACTTCTCAAAATAGATGGCATCATGTGGTAGGAAAATTATGTGGATATATTAGTTTAGTTTAGTTTATTTTATTTTATTTTTACAGGGACAGTGCACATTAATCAACGTTTCAGTAAAAGTGACGGTTTTAGCCAGCCGGCTAATTTTCAACCTCAGTCCCTGGGCAGGTTATTAAAAACAATTACAATATAGACAATAGCACCATAGACATAGCAACATAGCAACATAGGACAAGCAAGACATAGCATACAGACAGAGCAACATAGAACAAAAAGCAGCAAGACAAAATTCATAAAAGCAAAAAAGTGTTTCCACACCTCACAAGCTACAGACAACATGGAAAGCGGCAACACACAGCTAGGGACCATGTTCACAAATCTGATTGACCTTTAGCTATGTCTTCAAGCATTTTGTGAAAGTGTGATATGTGGTGCAGTTATGTGTGTCTGATGGCAGTGTATTCCAGACATGGGAAGCTCTCACAGAGAATGCAGATTTACTAAAGGTGCTTTTCCTTAGGGGAACTATACAGTCACCTCTCATGGCAGACCTTGTGGATCTGCTGCCATATGTCTGGGTTTTCTGTTTAACAAAAATATTGAGTGGAGGGGGAGCCAGGCCATTAAGGATCTTGAATACAAGACATGCGTCGGTGTATTGCACAAGATTTTCCCAACTCAAGAGCTCATGTTTTCTAAGGATGTGACAATGATGATGGCTATTGGGCTTCCTATCAAGCACTTTGAGAGCCTGTTTGTAGACAGACTGAATAGGTTTTAATGTTGTACAGCAAGCTTGGGCCCAACTAGTCAAGCAGTATGTTAAGTGGGGAGTATCATAGATTTGAAGTACAGTTTTGCTCCCTCTGTAGTCAAACAATTTCGTATAAATCGGAAATTAGCTAGATTGAATTTAGTTATTTGAATTACCTTTTTCACATGCTTTTTAAAAGAGAGGTTGGAATCAAGTAGGATGCCAAGGTACTTAAAATCGGATACCACCTGGAGCTTCTCCCCTGACACATAGACATCTGGCTCAGTAGCATCTGTTGCCCTCTTTGTGAAGAACATGCAAACAGTTTTTTTCACATTGAGATGCAAACACGAGTCAATGAGCCACTTTGTAACCTGGACCATTACAGTAGTGAGTTCTTGTGCAGCTTGTTGTTTGCTCTTTGCATGCACATATATCACTGTATCATCTGCATACATTTGAACTTCAGACCCAGTACAGACAGAAGGCAGATCATTAATGTACAGGCTGAACAGGAGGGGCCCCAGTATTGACCCTTGGGGCACGCCCACATCATAGCTACGAGTGGGCGACAGCTCATTGCTCACTCTGACACACTGAGTTCTGCCTTCAAGGTATGATTTCATCCATCTCAAGGCATCAGGGGAAAAGTTGAACTTGGACAATTTTGTGATGAGAATCTGATGGTTAACAGTATCAAAAGCCTTCCTTAGGTCCAGAAACACAGCCCCAACAGCACCCCCTTTGTCCATCTTGGACTTCACATTTTCCAGAAGAAAGCAGTTGGCCGTTTCTGTGGAGTGTTTCGCTCTGAAGCCAAACTGCATGGAGTGTAATGTGAAAGGGCTGTTGTTGAGGTGGGCAATCAGTTGTTCTGCTACACACTTTTCAACAACCTTTGACACCACAGGTAGTATACTAATGGGCCTGTAGTTACTCACGTCAGCAGGGTCGCCTGATTTAAAGATGGCCGTTATTATGGCCGACTTCCATACCCTTGAAACACACCGAGACCAATAGATGTGTTGGTGACCTTAGTAATGGGGCCAATGAGTGACTCTTTGTAGTTTTTAAGAAAGGTAGAGTCCATCCCAAACACATCTTTGGCTTTAGAGTTCTTTAGTGAGCTAATCACCTTGTTCACCTTTGACTCAGAAACCTCCCTTATGATGAAGACAGGTTGAGTGTCATTCACTAGCACTGAGCCCAAGAAATCAGTGGAGGGGTTCTGTGTCAGTAACCTGACAGAGTCAATAAAGTAGGAATTGAAGGCTGTTGCTATTTCAACTGCATCCTGTGTTAGATTGTTATTCACCATGATTTCTAGTCTTTTTGCAGTGTTACTATGGTCTTTCCCTGTTAACTTTTTTAGATTCTCCCATATCAATTTAGAATTTCCCTTTGCTTCACCAATTATGTTAATAAAAAAGTTTGCCTTGGCCTGTCTGATTTCTTTTATCACCTTATTTCTCAACATGGTAAACCTACGTCTGTCATGCTCTAATTTAGATTTTAGGGCTGTTTTTAGAGCATAATCTCGTTCTTTCATCAATTTCCAGATTTCTCCATTTAGCCAAGGAAGAGTGCTCTTTTGGCCAGGTTTGGATTTGATTTTCTTTAGGAAGCCATTTATTGTAGTCTGGATTGTGGATAGAAAAACCTGACTATCAGCTTCCACGTCTGTATAGGACAAGAGATCATTCCAGTTTATTCCCTTAATTGCTTTTTCAAAATAGTTTAATTCACTCTTAGGTATTCTGAGTTGATCCGGCTTTCTAACAGTAGAGAGGTTAAACCTGCTCTTAGACAGCTTTCTGCCTATAAGTGTCAGATTATGATCAGACAGCCCAGTAACCATATTGAATGATTTAGTCACTCTCTCTGGTTTATTACTGAACACGAAATCAATCTGTGTTTTAGAGCAACAAGTCACCCTGGTTGGCCCTTTAACTAGCTGTCTAAGGTCAAAGGTATTAGTGATCCGTTTGAGGGTTTTCCTACAACACTTGTCTTCATAATTAATGTTAAAATCTCCCATTAAGATGACCTCTTTGCCAAAATCACATTCCCTAAGCATGGTATTAAACTGATCAAAAAACACACTTTTGGTGGAAGGTGGCCTATACATTCCAATGAGGGTAAAAGACATTTGGGGAGACAGTGTAACGTTCAGGCCGATACATTCTAGTTCATTATCACATGACTAAAGCAACATCTCTAGACATCAGTCAGGAAGTTGAAGCTTGGTTGCAAATGGGTCTTCCAAATAGACAATGACACCAAGCATACTTCCAAAGTCGTGGCAAAATTATTAAAATTATAAAAATTACATTTTGCATTGTTGTTTTCTGTTTTCCTTTGTCTTTTTTTCCTTTTGTTGGTTATTGGTGATTTAGGGGGGGGTCTTGGGGACTGGAATTATTGTATTTATTTATTTTTCTCGGGGGCTGTGGGAGGGGGTCATGGATGGTTGAGGGACAGCTCTTGGAGAACTTTATTGGGAATCTTGGAGGGCTGGTGGAAGATCTGTCGACGTGCCTTGAGCAGGGCATTGACCCTGGTTGCTTCTGTGTGTCGCTCTGGGTGGGAGGCTGTTAGATAACTAATGTGATGTAGTTGTTGAGCTTGCTTCACTGCAAGTATATTTTATGCTTTAAAAATTAAATAAAAATAAAAAATGTTTATGTTCAAAAGTATCTCCTGTGAAGTGGTGACGCGCGACATACACCTAGTTTCACAAAATTGAGTCACCTGTTTTACACTTTTTATCAAGCTGTTGGTGCTTGCTTCTTCTATTTATACCAAACCATTTGACAGCTGTAGGTTGAAATTCTTGTTTCCTAATATTATTGCTTTACAAGAGCATATACCCATGACATCCCAGATTATAGTAATTAAGTTCCCATGTCTGTGTCACTCAAATGTGTGTTTTGGTTTAGATTGGCAAAGTGTGAAACATATCAACGAGAGAAAGAAGTCAATCAATCTTATCCTATAAATACTCTTCAGTTTATGAGCTATCACTCCTTATGCCATGAAGGAGAAAATAATCTCAATATTATACTTTTGAATCATGCCATTGTAAAAGTTAAAAGAATTCTGATGCAGATTCATGTTTGTCCGACAAGAGGAAATCTTAACACTTCTCACAGATCACATAGGCCTAAACAAAACATATAGAAAACACAACAGGAACCAAACAGGGAGAGTGAAACACATACCTTTCCTACCCTCCTATCCCACACCACCCCTATAGTGCTGGCCACTGGGATGAAACTCCTTCCGAAATGCGCAGTGCTCCTCGTTTAATTGTCTGATTTCTTTGAGCTGAGGGGAGATCAAAGCAGTGGTAAAGTGGGTGTTCTAGGCTAGAGTATATTGGTGGGTGATGTGGGGTTTGTGCTGTATAGTGCATTAATTCAATAGGTGAGGGGGATCCAATGAGTTGACAGTGTTTTGTTTTTTACAGTAAGCTGATAGGCTACTCCAGTGATATGTATTAGCCTACACACTTTAAGTTTATACAAACCTTTTAGAACATACAGTGAAATTACAAAATGTACACTGGCTTGCGAATGTATTCACCCACTTGGCATTTTTCCTATTTTGTGGCTTTACAACCTAGAACATGCCTACCACTTTGAAGATGCAAAATATTTTGTATTGTGAAATAAGACAAAAAAAAACCTGAAAACTTGAGCATGCATAACTATTCATCCCCCCAAAGTCAATACTTTGTAGAGCCACCCTTTGCAGCAATTACAGATGCAAGTCTCTTGGGTCATGTCTCTATAAGCTTTGCACATCTAGCCACTGGGATTTTGCCCATTTTTCAAGGCAAGACTGCTCCAGCTCCTTCAAATTGAATGGCTTCCACTGGTATACAGCAATCTTTATGTCATACCACATATTCTCAATTGGATTGAGGTCTGGGCTTTGACTAGGCCATTCCAAGACATTTAAATGTTTCCCCTTAAACACCTCAAGTGTTGCTTTAGCAGTATGCTTAGGGTCATTGTCCTGCTGGAAGGTGAACCTCCGTCCCAGTCTCAAATATCTGGAAGGCTGAAAAAGCTTTCCCTCAAGAATTTTCCTATATTTAGCACCATCCATCATTCCTTCAATTCGGACCAGTTTTCCAGTCCCTGCCAATGAAAAACATCCCCACAGCATGATGCTGTGATTTTCGTCTCATCTGACCCGAGTACCTTCTTCCATATGTTTGGGGAGTCTCCCTCATTCCTTTTGGCAAACATCAAATGTGTTTTCTTATTTTTTTGTTTAAGCAATGTCTTTTTCCTGGCCACTCTTCCGTAAAGCCCAGCTCTGTGGAGTGTATGGCTTAAAGTGATCCTATGACAGATACTCCAATCTCCACTGTGGAGCTTTGCTGCTCCTTCAGGGTTATCTTTGGTTTCTTTGTTGCCTCTCTGATTAATGCCCTCCTTGCCTGGTCCGTGAGTTTTTGTGGGCGGCCCTCTCTTGGCAGGTTTGTGCGATATTATTTCCATTTTTTAATAATGGATTAAATGGTGATGCGAGGGAAGTTTTGTATATTTTTTATAACCCAACCCTGATCTGTACTTCTTCACAACTTTGTCTCTGACCTTTTTGGAGAGCCCCCTGGTCTTCGGCGTACTGCTTGCTTGGTGGTGCCCCTTGCTTACTGGTGTTGTACACTCTGGGGCCTTTCAGAACAGGTGTTTTATATACTGAGATCATGTGATAAATCATGTGAAACTTAGATTGCAGACTGGTGGACTTTATTTTTTACTAATTATGTGACTTCTGAAGGTAATTGGTTGAACCAGACCTTATTTAGGGGATTCATAGCAAAGGGGGTGACTATATATGGACCCACCACATTTCAGTTATTTAAAAAAAAGTTTTTGTAAGAAGTTTTTTTTTCATTTCCACAACATGAAATCTGATTTTTACGCGCTATTCGCTTCAGCAGTCAATGGTTCCGTTCTGTAAGCTTGTGTGGCCTACTATTTCACAGCTGAGACGTTGTTGCTCCTAGACGCTTCCACTTCACAATAACAGCACTTACAGTTGACCAGGGGCAGCTCTAGCAGCACAGAAATTTGAAGAACTTACTTGAAAGTCACTGAGTTCTTCAGTAAGGTCATTTTACTGCCAATGTTTGTCTATGAAGATTGCATGGCTGTGTGCTCGATTTTCTACACCTGTCAGCTGTAGCTGAATAAGCATACCGTCATAAGACCCTAAATATTTGAACGTGTAATTTGGAATTATAATCTCAGAGGACCAGTGCGAGTGATGTTGTTAGAGTAGCCTACATATTGTTGTTTCCTCTTCAGAGATCACTGGTGCACAAGTGATAGGCTACAGATCCTTGCAAAAGTATTCACCTCCCTTGGTGTTTTCCCTATTTTGTTGCATTACAACCTGTAATTTAAATGGATTTTTATTCAGATTCCATGTAATGGACATACACAAAATAGTATGTCTTCGGTTGCAACACTCGCTACCAAGTTCCAAACGTACTCTGGAATTAACAATAGCACAATGACTGTTCGTTGGGAGCTTTATGAAGTGGCTTTCCATGGCCGAGCAGCTGCACACAAGCCTAATATCACCATGCGCAATGCCAAGTATCGTCTGGAGTGGTGTAAAGCACACCACCATTGGACTCTGGAGCAGTTGAAACACGTTCTCTGGAGTGATGAATCACGCTTCACCATATGGAAGTTCGATGGTCAAATATGGGTTTGGTGGATGCCAAGTGAATGCTACCTAACCCAATGCATAGTGCCAACTTTAAAGTTTGGTGGAGTAGGAAAAATGGTCTGGGGCTGTTATTCATGGTTTGGGCTAGACCCCCTATTTCCAGTGAAAGGAAATCTTAATGCTACAGCATATAATTCTTAAATTTTGTTTTCAAATTCACAAGTTCTCATGTACAACTGCGACCTGGCCAAGATAGAGCAAAGCAGTGCGACATAAACAACACAGAGTTACACATGGGATAAACAAATGTACAGTCAATAACACAATAGGAAAATCTATATACAGTGTGTGAAAATGTAGTAGGTTTAGGGAGGTAATGCAATAAATAGGCCATAGAGGCAAAATAATTACAATTTAGCAATTAAACACTGTAGTGATAGATGTGCCAAAGATTAATGTGCAAGTAGAGAAAGAACAAAAAACAACAACATGGGGATGGGGTAGTTGGGTGGGCTATATACAGATGGGCTATGTACAGGTGCAATGATCAGGGAGCTGCTCTGACTGCTGATGCTTAAAGTTAGTGAGGGAGATATAAGTCTCCAGCTTCAGTGATTTTTGCAATTAGTTCCAATCATTGGCAGCAGAGAACAGGAAGGAAAGGCGACCAAATGAGGAGTTGGCTTTGGGGGTGACCAGTGAAATATACCTGCTGGAGCACGTGCTACCGGTGGGTGCTGTTATGGTGACCAGTGAGCTGAGATAAGGCGGGGCTTTACCTAGCAAAGACTTATAGGTGATCTGGAGCCAGTGGGTTTGGCGACGAATATGAAGCGAGGGCCAGCCAACGAGAGCATACTGGTCGCAGTGGTGGGTAGTATACGGATGGCACTGTGATAGACTACATCCAGTTTGCTGAGTAGAGTGTTGGAGGCTATTTTGTAAATGACATTGCCGAAGTCAAGGATCAGTAGGATAGTCAGTTTTACGAGGGTATGTTTGGCAGCATGAGTGAAGGATGCTTTGTTACGAAATAGGAAGCCGATTCTAGATTTAATTTTGGATTGGAGAATGCTTCATGTGAGTCGGGAAGGAGAGTTTACAGTCTAACCAGACACCTAGGCATTTGTAGTTGTTCATATATTCTAAGTCAGAACCGTCAAGAGTAGTGATACTAGAAGTGCGGGAAGAGGGAAGAGATCGGTTGAAGAGCATGCATTTAGTTTTGCTTGCATTTAAGCTGTTCTGGACCAGATCCGACTGTCTTTTTGATGTACAAAGTGAACGTCGTACGGTCCTGTGCCTTATAGTTCAAGAAAGCCCCATCTGTATGCTCTCCTCTCCCACTGTCTCAGCAGAGCTGACTTGAAGTGTCAGGTTTCAGACTTCGTATTTGCATAGGGAGTGATGTGTCACATTTTCTGGCTTATCCAAACAAATAATCGATATTCTCTTCCTCTGAGCCAGTGAGCCTAGGAAACCGCATATGGATGGTGGCAGTCTAGCAAATCCATCTCGCTGTGATTTTCTCAACCAAATTTAGAGCTCGTAACATGAAAAAAATACGAAATAATTTCATAGACTTAATAAAAAATACCAATTTCTCTTGGTGACACACGCACTAAACCACTTTGTGCTTAAAGCTAAAGTTGGTACGAGTCTGCACACATTTGAATGGTGTCTCTGTGCCTCTCAGTGGACATTTCGAAGACAATTATGTCGTTGGTTATAATAAATAGTGACCAATATTGTACTGTCACTAAGTTGGATTACATTATTTTACAGTTATATGAAATGTGAAATCTTTTACTATATTTCAAAAGGTTTTCAGTAATTTCAAGCCCTATCGCCTCACATTTGTTGAATAGGAATATTTTTATAATATTTGTTTGTACCATGTACTTCAGTTACGTCCTCAAAAGTGAGTACACCACAACAATTCATAACTCTTTTTTATATATGTCGGGTTGTGATTTATACAGTATTTACAGTTTCTCAATTGCGTATGAGCATTTTTGGGATCTGTGTTGAAACATATTGACACGTTCGTTATAAAGATCGGACCAAGACGCAGCGTTGTATGCGTACATTCCTATTTGAACACTGAACAAATGTGAAGCTATACAAACGAGTGCTGACAGGCAACTACACAGAGACAAGTTCCGACACCAGAAAGTGGGAAACAGGGCTGCCTAAATATGATCCCCAATCAGAGATAACGATAAACAGCTGTCTCTGATTAGGAACCATATCAGGCCAAAATAGGAAAAACGCCAAGGGGATGATAATAATATTGCGCCGATAGAGATGCTCGTCTTGTTTTGCGTTCTTAGGTAACTATGCAGTATTTCATTTTATTATGTATTATTTCTTACATTGTTTCCCCAGGAAATATTAAGTCTTATTACATACAGCCGGGAAGAACTATTGGATATAAGAGCAACTTCAACTAACCAACATTACGACCAGGAATACAACTTTCCCGAAACGGATCCTATTTGGATCACCACCCAGGACAATGGATTTAATCCCAGTAGCCGACCCAAATCAATTGCATCGCAGAAGGGGCAGACGGAGCGGCCTCCTGGTCAGGCTCCGTAGACATGCACATCGCTCACCACTCCCGATTATGCTACTCGCCAATGTCCAGTCTCTTGACAGCAAGGTAGACAGAATTCGAGCAAGGGTTGCCTTCCAGAGAGACATCAGATTTTGTAACATTCTCTTTTTCACGGAAACATGGCTCACTAGGGATATGTTATCAGATTTGGTACAGCCACCGGTGTCTTCAAGCATCGCACCAACAGAAACAAACATCTCTCTGGTAAGAAGAAGATTGAGGGTGTATGCCTTATGATTAACGATTTGTGGTGTAATCATAACAACATACAGGAACTCAAGGCCTTGTGTTCACCTGACCGAGAATTCCTTACAATCAAATGCCGACAGCATTATCTACCAAGAGAATGCTCTTCGGTTATAATCAAGGCCGTGTACATCCCCCCAAGCAAACACCTTGACAGCTCTATACATAGAGCCCTGAATGGACTCTATGTATACTGGAAACCATATATCCTGAGGCTGCATTTACTGAAGCTGGGGATTTCTTTTTCAGATTCTAATCTGAAAACAAGGCTCCCTAAATGTTATCAGCATATTGAACGCGCGACTCGAGCTGGCAGCATTCTGGATCATTGCTACTCTAACTTACGCAATGCATACAAAGCCCTCCTCCGCCCTCCTTTCGGCAAATCTGACCACGACTCCATTTTGTTGCTCCCTATAGACAGAAACTAATGTCAGGAAAGGCCCGTGCTCAGGTCTGTTCAATGCTGGTCCGACCAATCGGATTTCACGCCTCAAGATTGCTTCGATCACGTGGACTGGGATATGTTCCGGATAGCCTCAGATAATTATCCTCTTGAAACTAGCAATCCCGGATCCGGGATCGTAATCATAGCCTCAAACAAATTAGCATAACGCAGTGGACATAAATACCCCTAGAAACGTTTCCTATTCATGAAAATCGCAAATGAAATGAATGAAATATATTCAAACACAAGCTTAGCCTTTTGTTAACCTCTTACTCCTACCCGACACGCAGGGGTCCCATCTAGACATCTGGAAATGCAAATGCGCTACACTAAATTCTAATAGCACTCGTTAAAACTCAAACGTTCATTAAAATACACATGCAGGGTACTGAATTAAAGCTACACTCGTTGTGAATCCAGCCAACGAGTCAGATTTTTAAAATGCTTTTCGGCGAAAGCATGAGAAGCTATTATCTGATAGCATGTAACACCACAAAAGACCCGCAGGGGACGTAAACAAAATAATTAGCATAGTCGGCGCTACACAAAACGCACAAATAAAATATAAAACATTCATTACCTTTGACAATCTTCTTTGTTGGCACTCCTAGATGTCCCATAAACATCACTATTGGGTATTTTTTCATTTAAATCGGTCCATATATAGCCTAGATATCGATCTATGAAGACTGTGTGATCAAGGGAAAAAACATTGTTTTTTAACACAACGTCATTTTTTTAAATTAAAAAAGTCGACGATAAACTTTCACAAAACACTTTGAAATACTTTTGTAATGCAACTTTAGGTATTAGTAAACGTTAATAATCGATCAAATTGATCACGAGGCGATGTATATTCTATAGCTGCACGTCTGGAAATAATGTCCGGGTAAATCTCAACCAAAATATCCGGTCGGAGACCGGAAGAAATGTGCTGCCTCGTGTCCGTTTGACCAAGAAACAAATCTTAGGCAAATGACAAGACTGTTGACATCGTGTGGAAGCTGTAGGTATTGCAACCTCGGCCCCATTTCATGTGGTTCACATTCAACAATGGGTTCAAGTGGCGCATGGATATATTTTCCCATTTTCAGTGATCAGATTTTCCTGCGCTTTGCGATGAAACACACGTTCTGTTATAGTCACAGCCGTGATTTAACCAGTTTTATAAACGTCTGAGTGTTTTCTATCCACACATACTAATCATATGCATATACTATATTCCTGGCATGAGTAGCAGGGCGCTGAAATGTTGCTCGATTGTTAACAGAATGTTCGAAAAAGTAGGGGGTCGACTTAAAAGGTTAACAACACTGTCATCTCAGATTTTCAAAATATGCGTTACAGCCAACGCTAGACAAGCATTTGTGTAAGTTTATCATGGCATAATGCTATGCTATGCTCTGCTGGCAGCAGGCAACATTTTCACGAAAATAGAAAAGCAACCAAATTAAATCATTTACCTTTGAAGAACTTTGGATGCTTTCACTCAGGAGACTCCTAGTTAGAAATGTAATAGCAAATGTTCATTTTTTCCCAAAATATTATTTTTGTAGGCGAAATAGCTCCCGTTTGTTCATCATGCTTAGCTGAGAAATCGACCGGAAAATGCTACCACTACAACGCCATTAGGCGGTTTCAAAAAATGCGGCACTTCCTGGTTGGATTTTTATCTGGGTTTCGCCTGTAACATCAGTACTGTTGCACTCACAGACAATATCTTTGCAGTTTTGGAAACGTCAGAGTGTTTCCTATCCAAAGCTGTCATAGTCGAGCATATTTTCGTGACAAAATATCTTGTTTAAAACGGGAAAGTTTTTCATCCAAAAATGTTAATAGCGCCCCCTAATGCTTAACTGGATAACAACATTTATGTATAAGCTGACTCGGCGAGCGAGTTTATTAGTAAGTGCATCTGTGATGTTGTACCCACGGAGACTATTAAAACCTTCCCTAACCGTGTATTGATGGCAGCATTTGCCCAAAACTGAAAGGCAAACCATTGCTTTTAAAAATGGCAAGGCAACCGGAAACATGACCGAATTCAAACAGTGTAGCTATTCCCTCCATAAGGCAATCAAACAAGCTAAGCGTCAGTATAGAGACAAAGTACACAATTCAACGGCTCAAACATGAGACGTATGTGGCAGGGTCTACAGTCAATCACAGATTACAAAAAGAAAACCATCCCCGTCGCGGACACTGACGTCTTGCTCCCAGACAAACTAAACAAAATCTTTGCTCGCTTTTAGGACAAAGCCTGTGGGCTCTCCTTCCCCATGGACTATGTGAGTAAAACATTTAAATGTGTTAACCCTTGCAAGGCTGCTGGCCCAGACGGCGTCCCTAGCTGAGTCCTCAGAGCATGCGTAGAATAGTTGGCTGGGGTGTTTACGGACATATTCAATCAATCCCTATCCCAGTCTGCTGTGCCCACATGCTTCAAGAGGGCCACCGTTGTTCCTGTTCCCAAGAAAGCTAAGGTAACTGAGCTAAATGACTATCAAGGATCATATCACCTCCACCCTACCTGATACCCTAGATACACTCCAATTTGCTTTACCCCCCCCCAATATGTCCACAGACAACGCAATCACACTGGACACTGCCCTAACCGATCTGGACAAGAGGAGTACCTTTGTAGGAATGCTGTTTATTGACTACAGCTCAGAATTTAACACCATAGTACCCTCCAAACTCGTCATTAAGCTTAAGACCCTGGATCTCAACCCCGCCCTGTGCAACTGGGTCCTGGACCTTCTGACTGGCCGCCGCCAGGTGGTGAGGGTAGAAAAAACAACATCTCCACCCCATTGATCCTCGACACTGGGGCCCACAAGAGTGCGTTCTCAGCCCTCTCCTGTACTCCCTGTTCACCCTCGACTGCGTGGCCATGCACGCCTCCAACTCAATCATCAAATTTGCACATGACACTACAGTGGTAGGCTTGATTATCAACAACGACCAGACAACCTACAGGGAGGAGATGAGGGCCCTCGGAGTGTAGTGTCAGGAAAATAACCTTTCACTCAACGTCACCAAAACAAAGGAGATGATTGTATAGTTCAGGAGAAAGCAGATGGATCGCCCCCCTATCCACATTGACGGGACAGTAGTGGAGGGGTGGAAAGTTTTAAGTTCCTCGGCGTACACATCACGGACAAATTGAAATGGTCCACCCACACAGACAGCATGGTGAAGAAGGCACAACAGCACCTCTTTAACCTCAGGAGGCTAAAGAAATTTGGATTGTCACCGAAAACACTCACAAACTGTTACGAAAGCATCCTGTAGGGCTGTATCACAGCCTGGTACGCAACTGCTCCGCCCACAACCGTAAGGCTCTCCAGAGGGTAGTGAGGTCTGCACAACGCATCACCAGGGGCAAACTACCTGCCCTCTAGGACACCTACATCACCCGATGTCACAGGAAGGCCAAAAAGATCATCAAGGACAACAGCCTCCCAAGCCACTGCCTGTTCACCCCCTATCATCCAGAAGGTGAGGTCAGTACAGGTGCATCAAAGCTGGGACCGAGAGACTGAAAAACAGCTTCTATCTCAAGGCCATCAGACTGTTAAACAGCCATCACTAACATTGAGTGGCTGCTGCCAACACACTGACTCAAATCTCTAGCCACTTTAATAATTAATAATTGGATGTAATAAATGTATCACTAGTCACTTTAAACAATGCCACTTTATATAATGTTTACATACCCTACATTACTCATATCTCATATGTATATACTGTACTCTATACCATCTTGCCTATGCCGCACGGCCATCGCTCATCCATATATTTATATGTACATATTTTTATTAATCCCTTTACACTTATGTGTATAAGGTAGTTGTTGTGAAATTGTTAGATTACTTGTTAGATGTTATTGCACTGTTGGAACTGGAGGAACAATCATTTCACCACACTCGCATTAACATCTGCTAACCATGTGTATGTGACCAATAAAATTTGATTTGATTGTGATTTGATACTTTTGCAAGGCACTGTACATGACCAAAATTGATACCGTTGCAAGGCACTGTACATGTGGACACCTGCTCGTCGAACAACTCATCACAAAATCATGGGCATTAATATGGAGTTGGCCGCCCCTTTGCTGATTTAACATCCTCCGATCTTATGGGATTGCTTTCCACTAGATGTAGCAACATTGCTGCTGGGACTTGCTTCCATTCAGCCACAACAGCAAGGCTAGGGTCTATTTTTCTCAATGTCTGCCTGACTGACGTGCCCAAAGTAAACTGCCTGTTGCTCAGGCCATGAAGTCAAGATATGCATATAATGGGTGACATTGGAAAGAAAACACTCAAGAAGTTTGTATTAATGTTAAAATAATGTAGGAGACTATAACACAATAGATATGGTAGGAGAAAATCCAAAGAAAAAAAACAACCAGAATTTATTTGGTTTTTGAGAGCCCATGCTCTTACAATGGAAAGCATACAATGGGGCATATGCAATTCCAGCTCCCAGATTGCAATTCCGATGGCTTCCACTAGACGTCAACAGTATTTTCAAGGTTTCAGGCTTCTAACTTGAATAATGAAGAAGAAGTATGAGTTTTAGTACAAAGACACCAGTTTGGAAATCTGCGCACCTGCTAATTTTGCTTTCCTATTGAACACACTTCTTTCCATATGAAATATTGTAGTTTAATTTCATTTTAGGGTACCTGGATATAATTAGAAACGTATTTTGACTTGTTGAAACAAAGTTCAGGTGTAGATTTTCGGATTCCTTTCTCTGCATGTTGAACGAGTGGATTACTCAAATTGATGGGGCCAACTAAATAGACTTTTTAGGATATAAAGACACTACATGTTGTAGCTGGGACCCTTTGGATTGCAAATCATAGTAAGATTTTCAAAAAGTGAATTAATATTTAGTCGCTATTTGTGAATTTATGAAACCTGTGCTGGTTGAAAAATATGTGGGGCGCCTTCCTCAAACAATCGCATGGCATGCTTTTGCTGTAAAGCCTATTGTAAACAGGATGATGCAGTTAGATTATCAATAATTTGAGCTTTTAGCCGATATAAGACACTTGTATGTACCTAAATGTTTAATTTCCATATTTTTTATGATTATTTATTTGAATTGCACCCCTTCCATTTTCACCAGAAGTTGTCGACAGGTGTCCCGCTGGCGGGACGCATATCCCGAAACACATTGAATTGAAATTGTATCATTGTTCTGTTCTACGAAAATACGAAAATCACGTCGAGACACACATTTTTGAAGTTTTGAAATCAGTGGAATTAGAGTATGATATCTAAAAATATGGAGAAAACACCTGTCTCCGGATTACATCTTCAGACTAAGGGCAACCATGGTATGGCATTCCTGACAGGGAGACACATCCATGATGCACGTTGATGTATGCAGGTAGGATAGTTTAGTGTTAGCTAGCTACAATTTCATATATTACACATTTCTAATTTTGACAGAAAGTGGTTTCATTTCAAGCTAAAGCGTACTGTTAGCTAGCTAGCTAGAACACGTTAGCTGGCTGGCTCCCTAGCTGAAATTATTTGTTTCCCAGAGCCATTTACTTTTCTAGTTAAAGTCTAATTTTAGCTAGCTAAGATTGTACATGGTTGGTTAGCTCCCAGCACTGTGGCATTGTTGCCACTTTGTTCATTTTTGTTTAACTAGATAATGTTAGCTGGCAGGCTCGTTAGCTAACGTTGCATGACGTGTGTGAGCTTAAATGTTGTTTACCTCGTTAAGTTCATTGTTTACCTAGCTATCTATATGTCTTAAGCAAAATTGTAATGTTAGCTAGCTAGCTAATGTTAGCTGGCTGGCTCCCTAGCGGACATTATTATTAGTTTCCAGCAGCTGTTTGCTGCTTTTCTAGTTAGAGCCTAATGTTAGGCATTGTTGGCAATTTGTTCATTGATGTGTGACTTGCTAACGTTAGGTTTTCTGGCTCGTTAGCTTACATTACGTGACGTGTGTGTGATCTTAAACGATGTTTACCTAGCTAGGTTAATTGTTTACCTAGCTAGCTAGCTATATGTCATAAGATAAAGTGTACTGTTAGCTAGCTAGCTAATGTTAACTGGCTGGCTCCATAGTGGATGTTATTATTTGTTTCTCAGAGCTGGTTGCTTTTCTAGATAGAGCCTAATATTAGGCAGTGTTGGCACTTTCTTCATTGTTGTTTAACTAGCTAACGTTAGCTGGCTGGCTCGTTAGCTAACATTACCTGACGTGTGTACAACACCAGTTGAATATGGCCAGTGTCAGTAAATGTCTGCAAAAAAAGTGTAATGAAATTGTTGCCAGCAGAGCTGGTTAGGCTGTTTTCATGTTTTCCTGACGTAAACAAATCATCGGCCAGAGCATCAAGTATGTGCTCCGAGAGCGAAACAAGATGGGTGGGTCTAAAGCTTAATAAAAGGGTGTGAACAATGCTGAATGGGTGTAGACAAAGAAGAGCTCTTCACTAGAAACCATAAATATTCAAAGGCGATTTTCTCAAAAGTGAGTTTACAAGTTGATCAACTTTCAAAGTAGAATGAATTTCCCATTGTTCCTCAAATGCAGTGTATGATATATGATTTCTCTACTTTTATCCAATGTAAAAAGCACCATTTTACATTTTGCTACGTAGGACCGAATCCAGGCTGAGTCACAATTTAGAATGAATTCAGTCAAGGAGCAGAAGGGACATTTTCACTCATCCTCAACTACTGAGGAAACCCTAATTATGGGTCTTAAACATGTGATGTAGTCTATTTGATGTGTGTATGTATATATTTGTGATATGTTGCACATCAAATCAATTGCATGTGCTCTTGCTCTGAATTTGGTCTCAATTGATAATATTGGAAGAAAAAGTACAACAAATTAAAGATCTGTGCGGCCCTCTGAATGACTATCTCAATCCAAAGTGGCCCCCTTTCAACACATTGTGAGTAACACTGATGTAGGGAATAGGGTGCCATTTTGGACACATCCCCAGTCCCTCTGCTGCATCCATGCCTCCTTACTGCTTCCTGTATTTACTTTTTCTGATGTATTTGAGTATCCTGTGTTTTTGAAGCTTTAGTTTAAATGTAACTGTGCATTTTGAATAATTCAGTCTCGTGGACTGCAAGCATGCATGAAATAAATCAAATCATGTGTGGATATGCTGTTTTCACAAGGAGGATGTGAGCAATGGTGTAGCAGTGGAACAAATTCAAGCAGATTGTTGATACTGTGACACGTTAATGAATTCTGAAGTCCTTGTTCTCATGCCGATCATGAGAAAAACAAAAACAATTGTATCATCTGAAAATGATGTGATAATGTATTTTATACTGTTGACTGCATGACTTCTAAGAGGGAAAAACTCTCATCCCCTCACTGGACCATGAGTGAAATATAGCAACAGACCTGGAAAGACATTACATATGATATTGTTTCACAAATAATTTCATGTCACATTAGGTGTAAAACCGGATTTATAATTGAATGGACACAGTGAGTCAGATGAGTATACATTCTAGCACTGATTTCCCACATCAGTGTTTAACATTAGCAATCTGTTCACTCTGTGGTATTTTGTAATATGAAATGATCTCCATAACTCAGAATAAATACAAATAGATGAGTTTATAAAATCTGTTGTTGGCATCCCATATTTTACAGGTAGTTAGCACTGAGAAGCTGAAGTAACTTTGCTGAAGGATGCTGGGCTAGTGGCATATGCAAAATCATCCTAATCTCCCACGATTACGCTCACCTCCAGGACTGGCAAGATAAGAAAGCTGATAAAATTCTAGTCATGCTGTCTTATCGCTGCTACAATTAGTGATTTATAACTTCAACATTACCTTGAAGACGACATCTTCTCAATGGAGTCTATACTCTAGTTCCATTATGTCCTCTTGCTATTTTTCTGTTGCCATGGTCATACACATCCTCCAAAATTACCCTTACATTCACACTTGCCATTTTGATAATTTAGCACACGCATATCCATAATGACTTATTCCCTTACAACTACATTTCCACAATGGCATCCATTGTCTACTACCTTGATGTCCTTTTGCTATTCTTCTGTTGCCATGATCATACTTTATCCCTCCTTCAATTCAACCTATTCTCTGCTACTGATTTAGCAGATACAGTGCCTTGTAAAGTATTCATCCCCATTTTTATTTGGATTTCATGTAATGCACATACACAAAATAGTCCAAATTGGTGAAGTGAAATGAAAAAAATTACTTGTTGCAAAACATTCAAAAAATGTAAAAGTGAAAAGCGGTGCGTGCATATGCATTCACCCTCTTTGCTATGAAGCCCCTAAATAAGATCTGGTGCAACCAATTACCTTCAGAAGTCACTTAATGAATTAAAACTTGTGTGTAATCTAAGTGTCACATGATCTCAGTATATTTACACCTGTTCTGAAAGGCCCCAGAGTCTACAACACCAGTAAGCAAGGGGCACCACCAAGCAAGCGGCATCATGAAGACCAAGGAGCTCTCCAAACAGGTCATGGACAAAGCTGTGGAGAAGTAAATATCAAACTTTGAACATCCCACGGAGCACCATTAAATCCATTATTAAAAAATGGAAAGAATATGGCACCACAAAAACCTGTCAAGAGAGGGCCACACACCAAAACTCACAGGCCAGAGATGGAGGGCATTTTAATCAGAGGCAACAACGAGACAAAAGATAACCCTGAAGGAGCTGCAAAGCTCCACAGTGGAGATTGAAGTATCTGTCCATAGGACCACTTTATGCCGTACACGCCAGAGAGCTGGGCTTTACGGAAGAGTGGCCAGAAAAAAGCCATTGCAGAATAAGCAAACACATTTGGTGTTCGCCAAAAGGAATGTGGGAGACTTCCCAAACATATGGAAGAAGTTACTCTGGTCAGATGAGACTAAAACTGAACTTTTTGGCCATCAAGCAAAGCCTGTCATAGCCTGTCTGGCACAAACCCAACACATCCAATCTCCCCTAGAACACCATCCCCACAGTGAAGCATGGTGGTGGCAGCATCATGCTGTGGGGATGTTTTTAATTGGCAGGGACTGGGAAACTGGTCAGAATTGAAGGAATGATAGATGGACCATGCCTGGCCTGCTGAGGAGTAACAGACTCCATCCTAGCTGGAGGGGTGCTTTCATCTTATCTACGAACATAGACAGGGCACTAACTCCCTGTGTAACTCCCCTGTCGAACAGACAGACAGCAGGCTGTTAGCCAGCCTGCCAGCTTAGTCTGCCACTCGCACAGTCAGTGTAGTCAGCTCAGCTATTCCCATTGAGACCATGTCTGTGCCTCAATCTAGATTGGGAAAAACTAAACATGGCGGTATTCGCCTTAGCAATCTCACTGGAATACATACCTCCTCCATTCCTGTCATTATTGAAAGAGATTGTGATATCTCACATCTCAAAATAGGGCTACTTAATGTTAGATCCCTCACTCCCAGGGCAGTTATAGTCAAATAACTAATCACTGATCATAATATTGATGTGATTGGCCTGACAGAAACATGGCTTAAGCCTGATGAATTTACTGTGTTAAATGGGGCCTCACCTCCTGGTTACACTCGTGACCATATCCCCGGCGCATCCTGCAAAGACGGAGGTGGTGTTAACATTTACGACAGCAAATGTCAATTTCCAAAAATAAAAATGACTGCATTTTCATTTTTGAGCTTCTTGTCATGAAATCTACGCAGCCTGCTCAATCACGTTTTTATAACTACTGTTTACAGGCGTCCTGGGCGATATACAGCATTCCTCACTGAGTTCCCATCGGACCTTGTAGTCATGGCAGATAATATTCAAATTTTTGGTGACTTTAATATTCACATGGAAAAGTCCACAGACCCACTCCAAAATGCTTTCGGAGCCATCATCGACTCAGTGGGTTTTGTCCAACATGTCTGCTCACCTGCTCACTGCCACTATCATACTCTGGACCTAGATTTGTCAAGTGGAATAAATGTTGTGTATCTTAACTTAGGGAAGCTGCGAAAATTTGCAGCTTTTTGTTAAAAATCGTGCAACATTTCAGCGCCCTGCTATTCATGCCAGGAATATAGTATATGCATATGATTAGTCTGTGTGGATAGAAAACACTCAGACGTTTCTAAAACTGGTTAAATCACGGCTGTGACTATAACAGAACGTGCGTTTCATCGAAAAGTGCAGGAAAATCTGATCACTGAAAATGGAAAAAAATATCCATGCGCCACTTCCAAGGATTGTTAAAGGTGAACCGGATTAAATGAGGTCGAGGTTGCAATACCTATAGCTTCCACACGTTGTCTAGAGTCTTGTCATTTGCCTACGATTTGTTTCTTGGTCAAACAGACGCAAGGCAACGCATTTCTTCCGGTCTCCGACCGGATATTTTGGTTGAGATTTATCCGGACAGCATTTCCAGACGGACACCAATAGAATTGACATCGCCTCGTGATCAATTTTATCGCTTATTAACGTGTACTAATACCTAAAGTTGCATTACAAAAGTATTTCGAAGTGTTTTGTGAAAGTTTATCGTCATTTTTTTTCCGTTGTTCACACAGTGTTCATAGATCGATATCTGGGCTATATATGGACCGATTTAATCGAAAAAAGGTCCAAAATGATGTTTATGGGACATCTAGGAGTGCCAAGAAAGAAGCTCGTCAAAGGTAATGAATGTTTTATATTTTATTTCTGCGTTTTGAGTAGCCCCCGGCTATCGCAAAATCTGTCGTTAGGTGACGTTGAAGTATTTTGGGGGATACATGCTATCAGATAATAGCTTCTCATGCTTTCGCGGGAAAAGCATTTTACAAATCTGACTTGGTGGATAGATTCACAACGAGTGTAGCTTTAATTCAGTACATTGTATGTGCATTTTAAAGTTTGAGTTTTATCAAAAACTATAGGTGGCGCACTTGAAATGTACGCTGATTTATGTTCCCACCTCGGAACCACGGCCCTAACAAGTTAATGTTTTTCCTCATAATCCTGGACTATCGGATCACCATTTTATTACGTTTGCAATCGCAACAAATAATCTGCTCAGACCCCAACCAGGGATCATCAAAAGCCATGTTATAAGTTCTTGGACAACCCAAAGATTCCTAGATGCCCTTCCAGACTCCCTCCACCTACCCAAGGACGTCAAAGTACACAAATCATTTAACACCTAACTGAGGAACTCAATTTAACCTAAAAACAAAAAACATTTGTCATGAGAAACTATCTCCCTGGTATACAGAAAATAGGAATGGAAATGGCGCTACACCAAACTGGAAGTCTTCCGACTTGCTTGGAAAGACGGTACCATGTAGTATCGAAGAGCCCTCACTGCTGCTCGATCGTTCTATTTTTCCAACTTAATTGAGGAAAATAAGAACAATCCAAAATGTAGTTTTGATACTGTCGCAAAGCTAACTAAAAAGCAGCATTCCTCAAGAGAGGATGGCTTTCACGACAGCAGATATTCCAGCTAAACTACTGAAAGCTGCTTCCTGTGCTTGGCCCTCCTATGTTGAACATAATCAATCAATCAATCAATCAATCAAATTTTATTTATATATCCCTTCGTACATCAGCTGATATCTCAAAGTGCTGTACAGAAACCCAGCCTAAAACCCCAAACAGCAAGCAATGCAGGTGTAGAAGCAAGGTGGCTAGGAAAAACTCCCTAGAAAGGCCAAAACCTAGGAAGAAACCTAGAGAGGAACCAGGCTATGTGGGGTGGCCAGTCCTCTTCTGGCTGTGCCGGGTGGAGATAACAGAACATGGCCAAGATGTTCAAATGTTCATAAATGACCAGCATGGTCGAATAATAAAAAGGCAGAACAGTTGAAACTGGAGCAGCAGCACAGTCAGGTGGACTGGGGACAGCAAGGAGTCATCATGTCAGGTCGTCCTGGGGCACGGTCCTTGGGCTCAGGTCCTCCGAGAGAGAGAGAAAGAAAAAGAGAATTAGAGAGAGCATATGTGGGGTGGCCAGTCCTCTTCTGGCTGTGCCGGGTGGAGATTATAACAGAACATGGCCAAGATGTTCAAATGTTCATAAATGACCAGCATGGTCAAATAATAGTAAGGCAGAACAGTTGAAACTGGATGACAGGATGACCACAACAGTGAATCAACCCACTCAGGTGTCGCACCCCCTGCAGGGACGGCATGAGAGAGCCCCAGTAAGCCAGTGACTCAGCCCCTGTAATAGGGTTAGAGGCAGAGAATCCCAGTGGAAAGAGGGGAACTGGCCAGGCAGAGACAGCAAGGGCGGTTCGTTGCTCCAGAGCCTTTCCGTTCACCTTCCCACTCCTGGGCCAGACTACACTCAATCATATGACCCACTGAAGAGATGAGTCTTCAGTAAAGACTTAAAGGTTGAGACCGAGTTTGCGTCTCTGACATGGGTAATAAATGGCTCTCTATCCACCGGATGTGTAGCAAACTCACTAAAAGTGTCAGTAATAAAGCCTCTCTTGAAAAAGCGAAACTTTGATCCAGAAAATATAAAAATGATCGGCCTATATGAATCTCCCATTCCTCTCAATTTTTTGGGAAAAGGCTGTTGCGCAGCAACTCACTGCCTCCCTAAAGACAAACATTGTATTCGAAACGCTTCAGTCTGGTTTTATACCCCATCATATCACTGAGACTGCACTTGTGAAGTTGATAAATTCCCTTTTAATGGCATCAGACCGAGGCTCTGCATCTGTCCTCGTGCTCCAAGACCTTAGTGCTGCTTTTGGTACCATCGATCACCACATTCTTTTGGAGAGACTGGAAAACAAAATTGGTCGACACAGACAAGTTCTGTTATAATCTCCACAGAAGAGGACTGGCCACACCTCATAGCCTGGTTATAGCCTGGTTCCTCTCTAGGTTTCTTCCTAGGTTATGGCCTTTCTAGGGTGTTTTTCCTAGCCATCATGCTTCTACACCTGCATTGCTTGCTGTTTGGGGTTTTAGGCTGGGTTTCTGTACAGCACTTTGTGACATCAGCTGATGTAAGAAGGGGTTTATAAATAGATGTGATTGAATGATTGATGGCGCTAAATATAGGGAAATTCTTGAGGGAAAGCTGTTTCAGTCTTCCAGAGATTTGAGACTGAGATGGAGGTTCACCTTCTAGCAAGACAATGACCCTGAGCATACTGCTAAAGAATCACTTGAGTGGTGTAAAGGGAAACAATTAAATGTCTTGGAATGGCCTAGTCAAAGCCCAGACCTCAATCCAATTGAGAATCTGTGGTATGATTTAAAGATTGCTGTACACCAGCGGAACCCATCCAACTAGAAGGATCTGGAGCAGTTTTTTCTTGAAGAATGGGCAAAAATCCCAGTGGCTAGATGTGCAAAGCTTATCGAGACATATCCCAAGAGACTTGCAGCTGTAATTGCTGCAAAAGGTGGCTCTACAAAGGTTTGAATTTGGGGGGTGAACAGATACGCAAGCTCAAGTCTTTTGCATCTTCAAAGTGGTAGGCATATTGTGTAAATCAAATGAAACAATCCCCCGAAAATGTATTTTAATTCCAGGTTGTAAGGCAACAAAATATGAAAAATGCCAAGGGGGTGAATACTTTCACAAGGCACTGTAGCTAGCAGCAGAGAGTAGCATATAAAACTACTTTCAGAACAACTCAATTTCCGCAATGTACCTTTCCACTTTCCTGTCTGACTAGCAGTGACAAGAGACTGCCAATCCTGTCTCACCCATTAATAAGAGGGTTGCAAATGTCCTCGCTATGGGCTGCCAGAATTCTGCTCTTAGTATTTTCTTTGAGAAGTCATATACAGATAAATCAAATCAGGAAGTATCGAACTACACTGTTCTTTCACACTGGCTGCTCTGACAATGCAAGAGACAAGCTAGGAAAGAGTGTGCATGGCATGTCTACTAGTGGAACAGAAGGTGGCTATGAAAGAGACTTCCCTTGCACTGCGTATAGAGAGAGAGAGCATAAAGAAGAAAGATGTGGAGTGACTAAAAAATAGATAGAGGCTGGGTTTTGTGTTGGATGAGACCTCAGAGATACAGTGCCTTTTTTGTATTATGTTGAATGATGGCATTCCAGCCTGCCTGAAAAAAAAACAACTTTTTTGTTATTTTGATTTGCATAGGTACAGTGCTTTCTCGAAACTATTCGGAACCACATTTTCTTACGTTACAGCCTTATTTTAAAATGGATTAAATCAAAAGAAATGTCCTTGGCAATCTGCACACAATAGCCCATAATGACAAAGTGAAAACGTGTTTTTAGAAATGTTTGCAAATGTATTGAAAATAAAAAACTGAAATACAGAAGTATTCAGACCCTTTGCTATGAGACTCGAAATTTACATCAGGTGCATGCTGTTTCTGTCAATCGTCCTTGAAATGTTTCAACAACTTGATTGGAGTCCAACAATGGTAAATTCAGTTGATTGGACATGATTTGGAAAGGCACACACCTGTCTTTAAGGTCCCACAGTTGACATTGCTTGTCAGAGCAAAAACCAAGCCATGAGGTTGAAGGGATTGTCCATAGAGCTCCGAGACAGGATTGTGTCGAGGCACAGATCTGGGGAAAGATTCCCAAAAGATTCTGCAGCATTGAAGGTCCCCAAGAACATTATTCTTAAATGGAAGAAGTTTGGAATCATCAAGGCTCTTCATACAGCTGGCCACCCGGCCAAAATAAGCAATCGAGGGAGAACGGCCTTGGTCAAGGAGGTGACAAAGACTCAGATTGTCAGTCTGACAGAGCTCTAGGGTACCTCTGTGGAGATGGGAGATCCTTCCAGAAGAGCTAATCTTGGTCTAATGAAACCAAGATTGAACTCTTTGGTCTGAATTCCAAGTGTCACATCTGAAGGAAACCTGGCAGCATCCCTACGGTGAAGCATGGTGGTGGCAGCATCATGCTGTGGGGATGGTTTTCAGCAGCAGGGCCTGGGAGACTAGTCAGGGTTGAGCAAAAGATGAATGGACAGAGAGATCCTTGAAAGCCCTCAGGACCTCAGACTGGGGCAAAGGTTCACCTTCCAAAAGGACAACGTCCCTAAGCACACAGCCAAGACAATGCAGGAGTGGCTTCGGGATAAGTCTCTGAATGTCCTTGAGTGGCCTAGCCAGAGCCCAGACTTGAACACGATGGAACATCTCTAAAGAGATTAAAATAGCTGTACAACAACGCTCCCCATCCAACCGGACAGAGATTGAGGATCTGCAGAGAAGAATGGGAGACACTACCCAAATACAGGTGTTCCAAGCTTGAGCATCTTAGCCAAAATATTCACGGCTGTAATCGCTGCCATAGGTGCTTCAACAAAGTGCTGAGTAAAGGGTCTAAATGCTTGTGGAAATGTGACATTTCAGTATTTTTGTAATAAAAGCAGAAATTTCTAGAAACCTGTTTTTGCTCTGTCATTATGGGGTATTGTGTGTAGATTGATGAGATTTTTTAAGAAAATATACATTTTAGAATAAGACCTAACAAAATGTGGAAAAAGTCAAGGGGTCTGAATACTTTCCAAATGCACTGTACCTAATGTAAATCAAAATAACAAAACTATTGTTAATTTCATGCTGGCTGAAATGCCATCCTTCAACATAATTAAGATAATAGGTACAAATATTTTGTTTTACCAAGATCTGGGAGAGATGTGTTGTTAATCCATGTTCATGTGTAACCTAATACTGTGCAATACATGTAAAAAATATTATAGTCAATTTTTGGTCAAAAAGTACACTTGGCCCAAGCCAGAACAGCCCACAGCGCAGGAGCCTATCTTCTGTTTTTGTAGCCTAAAACAAAGTACACCAATAGCCTTACATTAATTTGGTTTAATTTCCACCAATTCGGTGCCTTTTGAGAGTGTTACGTGGTCCAAAAAAACATTTGATTTCACCTAATTTTAACATTCTGTCGTAAAGAGCACGTAGTCAACTTCATAAAAACATGTTTTGCCACCGTGAGTTTAATATAACAAAAGTAACAAATAAAGTAACCGGGTTGACAACAGTGTTGATGATTTCATCTTAAATCAATCATAAATCCCCTTGTGACAGAGGGAATGTAAACGTGTTGTGTGCAACAAGTAGGGGCAATTGAATGCAAGCTTCACAAACATTTCGAGCCTGTCTATCTATAGGCAACAGGGTTGACATATTATGCTCAACTCGCTCAGTGTTCCACCAGAAATGCCCAAAAATATTAGAAGCAGCGCATCTGCTTTTACATTATGATTTGACCATTAGATGTTCTTTTGTTTCTTAAATAAAAAAATAAAAAAGTTATGTTTTACCATATTCAAATGTCAGTTCACATAACAGGGTTGACCTTAAAATGAAGGACAGGTAATTATTTAAATTAAATAAATAATAATCTTCAGAAGTGATTTTGTCAAAGCAACAAAATAACTACAGCTCTACGATGATGGTGAAATCTCAGAAATATTGGGGTTCAGAGGGTTAAAATATTCCTAGAAGTCACAGAGGGTGCAAGGAGGTACACTTGTTTCATATTGAAAATCTGATTTATTGATTTCCCCCTGTGGTCTATGTTAAAAGGCACTTACTTTTTTTATGACATGCTTTTAAAATTCCATAGGGACACATGCTTAAAATATCAAAGGGACACAGAAGGCACTCTTTTTTTGGAACGACCCAATTATTGCCTATTGTGCCATAGTTTTCTGTCAAATGTGCTTCCCTGATTATGGGTGAATCCTGTATTAACCACAGAAGGTACTCAGGTGTTGTCGGATCCTGGATGTCTATCACTGGCTTAGAGATAGACCCCAGAGGGACCTCCCAAATGGTGTGTGTGTGTGTGTGTGTGTGTGTGTGTGTGTGTGTGTGTGTGTGTGTGTGTGTGTGTGTGTGTGTGTGTGTGTGTGTGTGTGTGTGTGTGTGTGTGTGTGTGTGTGTGTGTGTGTGTGTGTGTGTGTGTGTGTGTGTGTGTGTGTGTGTGTGTGTGTGTGTGTGTGTGTGTGTGTGTGTGTGTGTGTGTGTGTGTGTGTGTGTGTGTGTGTGTGTGTGTGTGTGTGTGTGTGTTTGTGGCACAGACTATGCCTGCTGGGAGGGTTAAGGCTCCTCACTCCTACACCAGATGCTTTCTCTGGCTGAGGAATATTCCACTGGAATAACTCAGGCTTTTATATTTTGATATGTTGCACATTATCATTCACAGCCTTGATTCTTAGAGCCTTCAGAGAGTTAGGGAGAGTTTGCCTCATACTGTCAGATAGCTAATAAACTACTGCTATAGATTTGTCTTGGAAGAAAATGACACAACATTATTGTTCAAGTAAATTAAGAGTAAGACAGCTCCAGAGTTGTGTCCTCGGCTATAAAAGCGTTGTTTGCAGACAGAGTTCACCTCTGGTCCTTAAGCCACTGCAACCCTCCAAGCAGCATGAGACTTAATACATAGGTTCAGTCCCAAATGGTACCCTTTTCCCTACTTAGTGCACAAATTTTGACCAGAAGCCTATGGAAAGTAGTGGGCTAGTAATTTGGGTTACATTTGCAACAAAGCCACAGTCACTACAGTCCCCATCCCACTGGGAACAGTCTCAGTCATTACCAATGTGGTAGCCCTATACAATGTGTAAAAAACAGCTAGTGCCTCTTAAATTACATAAGGAAATGAATCATCCAAATATTTATCAACAGAGAGCATTCTTGTTAATTAGCAGATACAAGTGTTTATTTTATCATTTGGACCGCCTGCTAGTCATGGTGAGACATCTCTTTCGGATATGGTGCCAAGTAATAGCTGCTTTTTTTATTATATATTAAACGGGAGGAAAAGACTGAACATCAAACAATGATGCTAAAGTAATGAAGACAGCTACTGTATGTCACTGCATAGCAACTTCTTGCCTCGCTTTGAAGACAATACAGCGCCACTGACATGGCCCGCTACCAAAACATGCGGACTCTCCTTCACTGCAGCCGCCGTGAGTAAAACATTTAAACGTATTAACCCTCGCAAGGCTGCAGGCCCAGACGGCATCCCCAGCCGTGTCCTCAGAGCATGCGCAGACCAGCTGGCTGGTGTGTTTACGGACATATTCAATCAATCCTTATCCCAGTCTGCTGTTCCGACATGCTTCAAGAGGGCCATGAATGTTCCTGTTCCCAAGAAAGCTAAGGTAACTGAGCTAAACAACTACCGCCCCGTAGCACTCACTTCCGTCATCATGAAGTGGTTTGAGAGACTAGTCAAGGACCATATCACCTCCACCCTACCTGACACCCTAGGCCTAGACCCACTCCAATTTGCTTATCGCCCCAATAGGTCCACAGATGATGCAATCGCATCCAGACTGCACACTGCCCTAACCCATCTAGACAAGAGGAATACCTACGTGAGAATGCTGTTCGACCAGCTCATCATTTAACACCATAGTACCCTCCAAACTCATCATTAAGCTCGAGACCCTTGGTCTCGACCCCGCCCTGTACAACTGGGTACTGGACTTCCTGACGGGCCACCCCCAGGTGGTGAGGGTAGATAACAACAACTCCACACCGCTGATCCTCAACACTGGGGCCCCACAAGTGTGCGTTCTGAGCCCTCTCCTGTACTTCCTGTTCACCCACAACTGTGTGGCCATGCACGCCTCCAACTCAATGATTAAGTTTGCAGACGACACTACAGTGGTAGGCTTGATTACCAACAACGACGAGGCGGCCTACAGGGAGGAGGTGAAGGCCCTCAGAGAAAGGTGTCAGGAAAATAACCTCATACTCAATGTCAACAAAGGATACGATCATGGACTTCAGGAAACAGCAGAGGGAGCACCCCCTATCCACATCGACGGGACAGTAGTGGAAAGGGTAGTAAGTTTTAAGTTCCTCGGCGTATACATCACGGACAAACTGAATTGGTCCACTCACACAGACAGCGTGGTGAAGAAGGCGCAGCAGCGCTACTACCGTTCAAAATTTCAGACGCCTCACAAGTCCTCAACTGGCAGCTTCTTTAAATAGTACCCGCAAAACACCAGTCTCAACGGCAACTCCAGGTTTGCTGGCCTTGTAGGCAGAGTTGCAAAGGAAAAGCTATTTCTAAGACTGGCCAATAAAAATTAAATATGAAGATTGGCAAAAGAACACAGAAACTGGATAGAGGAACTCTGCCTAGAAGGCCAAAATCCCGGAGTCGCATCTTCACTGTTGAAGTTGAGACTTGTGTTTTGCGGGTACAATTTAATGAAGCTGCCAGTTGAGGACTTGTGAGGCGTCTGATTCTCAAACTAAACACTCCAATGTACTTGTCCTCTTGCTCAGTTGTGCAAGGGGCTTCCCAGTCCTCTTTCTATTCTAGTTTGAGCCAGTTAGTGCTGTTCTGTGAAGGGAGTAGTAAACAGCGTTGTACGAGATCTTCAGTTTCTTGTAAATTTCTCACAAGGATTAGCCTTCATTTCTCAGAAGACGAATAGACTGACAAGTTTCGGAAGAACGTTATTTGTTTCTGACCATTTTGAGTCTGTAATCGAACCCACAAATGCCGATACTCCAGATACTCAACTAGTCTGAAGAAGGCCATTTTTTTTTCTTCTTTAATGAGCATAATAGTTTTCAGCTGTGCTAACATAATGCAAAAAGGTTTTCGAATGATCAATTAGCCTTTTAAAATAATAAACTTGGATTAGTTAACACAACGTGCCATTGGAACACATGAGTGATGGTTGCTTATAATGGGCCTCTTATATCTATATATGCGCAGAATAAAAAATCAGCCGCTAGCTACCATAGTCATTTACAACATTAACAATGTCTACACTGTATTTCTGATCAATTTGATGTTATTTTAATGGACAAAAAATGTGCTTTTCTTTCAACAAGGACATTTCTAAGTGACCCAAAACTTTTGAAAGGTAGTGTATATATAGATTCAATTGAGTACATTTTTATATTTTTTTTAAACTTTAAACAAATATGCAGGCCTAATATAGGCATTGGTCTCTCCCCTGACTTCATACAGAGAAAATAGGACCTGTGGCAGCCAGAAAGATAAGTGCAGTGTACAACCAGACAACTAATACATGAGTGTGCTGGAGAAATACACTCATAGATCACTGCACAAGCTACAGTTCTTTCCCTCGAAAAACAATAGTCAATTTCTGTTTCCCCTCCCTACTCCTCGTGTCACGTTTGCTTTATTTTTGTATACACATCTTTATTGCCCCAGCCAGATGACTGGATTGTGGAGATCACGGCGGGTAATTCATCATAATGCGAGATGGCAACATAAGTGTCCTGGATGGCTGCTCATACATCATTGCCATGTTTGCCTGTGGATGATTACATCCACAGGTTCCAACAGACAGGGCGCAGAGGGCCAGTAGAGTTGAATGTGTACGGGCATATGTGTGCATGTGCGTGTGTGTGGGCGAGCGTGTGTGCATGTGTGCGAGCTTGCGTGCGTGCAAGCGTGCTTGTGTCATGTCCGAGGTGCAGGAGGTGTTGATTTGTGCCTTATTGCAGGAGATCCAGCAGGGGACACTGGAGAGAGCAGGGGAGAGAGGAAGTATTGTTTTCCAACACATTGGTACAGTAATGTTTTATCTATGTAGACACATACAGTAATTGGAATATTGATGGGATCATTCACCCATACATTTCCAGATTTTGATTAAATGTTGATTTGACGGATAAACCTGTAATAGGCCATCCTGATAGCTATTAGGGTATCTTTTCGGGGGGGGATACATTTGTATTCACATTGTAAATTAAAACATTTCTAAAGAACATGGATTAAAAGTATTGATAGTGGAAATGCAACCACATATAATTGTATTTCCCAATAATAAGCAGTACTTATGGTAGTTCCAAATGGGTAGAAAGAGGCTCTGAAGGCCACCATGGACACGTCTAAAGTAAGCTGTATTTGTATCATTCATGCAGCAATCAAAAAGACACTGAAGACACTGATCCTGCGTGGTGCATCATTTTCACTGGAAGGACTGAGAGCTAGCTGGCTTAAATTTGACAGACTAATTACGTTTCTCTTGGCTCTCTTCCGGTGGAGACATCTCTCTGCCTGTCTTTTTATGGGTTATTGTTTGCCGATCGTTCTCACAAACTCATTGACTATTCACAAATAATTGGTTTCCTTCTAAAGAAAAATCCACAAATGTGACTTTGTTCAAAGAATTCACTGTGTGTGCAGACAAACTCACCCCTTTGTTCATTTGCAGAGAGCTAAGAAGACCTTCTCAGTGTGAGGGCACACTGAATGTCTAAACGTTTCTCATTGCTACTAGTCTTGGAAGAGAGCGAAAAGTCCCCAGAATTGAAAAAGTATCATGCAAATGATATCAGACACTCTCCAATGCTCTTTTCAAATGTCGGACATAAAGAACTCCTGTCAGTTCGATCATTCAGGAAACGCAAAGTAACAAAAAAAAAAAAATATATATATATATACATATATATTTGTTTCTAAAGTTAAGCTGCTCTCCTCTTTATCCTCATTTACATTGGCAGTTCTCAACAATGCTCTAAAAACCGCAATGGATGGCATATTAAAAGAAACTGATTGGTTGTTTCTAATGAGCTGTCATAGAGCTTCCACTGTAATCCCCTCAGCACAGCCATGTAGCACAGAGATTCTGCATTAACCTGTTGATGACAGGATTTAGGTCACTGGGTGCTAATCCTGAATCCACATATTACCCATCATGGCCTCATGTAAAAGGTGCCCTTGTTAGACCAGAAGAGGCTGGTGGGTGGAGTTATAAGAGGATGGGATCATTGTAATGGCTGATATGGAATGATAATAATAATAATACATTTATTATCTATAGCTCTTTTAATTACAAACAAGAATCTCAAAGGCCCGCTGAACAGAAAAAAAAAAGTAGGGTTAATGGTCTTCCATTAACCCTATGTCTTGAGGCAGTTCAGAAAGGACAGATGGATCAAATGGAAACCACGTTTGACTCCGTTCCATGAATTCCATTACAGCCATTACAATGAGCCTTCCACCAGTCTCCTCTGATGTAGACCTATAGTAACCCAACCGTCACTTGCGTAAAAAAATAAGCACAGTTTTGAAATGTTTTTTTTGTGCTCTTAAAATGTTTATTTTGGCAAAATGTGTGTTTACCGAGGGCAGTATTTTTTACATATACTATAGCCTATCCTTTGAGTTTCCATAAGGCAAATTGTCCAGTGTTAAGTCAACACTGAAAGAGTGGGACCATATACACACTGGAACCAGTGTTAAAATAGCAATGCCATCGCTGAGCCATCTTTAATTTTCCATTGGTTTTGCCTTTATTTTCTGCACACCTGGTTTTCATTGTCCAATCACATGTTCATGTATTTAACCCTCTGTTTCCCCCATGTTTGTTGTGAGTGATTATTTCTATGTTCGGTTCTGTCACGTTCTGACCTTTATTTCCTTTGTTTTGTCATTATTTAGTATGGTCAGGGCGTGAGTTGGGGTGGGCAGTCTACGTTTGTTTTTCTATGATTTGGGTATTTCAATGTGTCGGCCTAGTCTAGTGCTCAATGAGAGGCAGGTGTAATTAGTTGTCTCTGATTGAGAATCATACTTAGGTAGCCTGGGTTTCACTGTGTGTTTGTGGGTGATTGTTCCTGTCTCTGGGTTTGCACCAGATAGGGGTGTTTTGGGTTTTCATGTTTCTTGTCTTTGTTAGTTTGTTCATGTGAAGTGCTTTATTAAACATGAATCAAAGTAACGACGCTGCACTTTTGTCCGCCTCTCCTTCAAGTCAAGAAAACTGTTACAGGTTCCTGATGGCTGGTTTTTCAATGGGTGCTTTTTTCACCGGTGTGTAAATATTACTGTTTGTTTTTTTGGTCAAGTGTTTACCTTGTGCCTTCATTGTTTGAGTAAAGTACGTTGCTCACTCATTTTACTCTCCTGCGCCCAACTTCATGCACCAGCTACCCTCACCTTCTGACAGTGACAGAGACACGATTGTTGTGTTCATCAATTTCCAATCTTACGAGCTTCACCAAGTGAGATCCAGTGTGAATATGTTATCATAAATACATGTAATAGTGATGGTGAATTGAAACTTCCTGACACTTTGAGGTTTTCCTGACAATTCTGTTGAAAATACATTCATTACTCAAGGCTTTTATCAACACTTTTGACCTGCTGGTTAAAATAATTTACATTGACCACGCACATACCTTGTGCTTGCTTTTGTTGCCTTTTTTTCCTTGTCTATTTTTGATTTAATAACTGATTTGATCACTTCTGATTTATTGACTCAACATTTATTGAATACCTTGCTTTAAACATGATTGCAATCTGAATTGTCCATTTATTTGTTTTTTCCAAAATTCATTACAGTTTACAATGTTAGACAACTTCCATTATTAATTTAAAATGACAAATATAAGTAAACAATTCAAATTAGGCAAAGCACATGGTCATCCAAACAAAAGCAGTCAATCAAAAACTATCTGCAAACTCTGTCAGTCAATCAGTCCATTAGTCTGTCTGTCCACAATGTGTTTATGTATGGGAGGGGAATGGGTGAGGTCTGGGCTGGTAGTTGCTAAAAGGAATTGGTACTTGTGGTTGTTCGGTGCTGTGTCTAGGGTTGGTGCTTATGTTGTGGCTTGGACCGGGACTGGAGGCCAAGGATTGTTGCTGGATGTGGTGCTGAGAACCGGGGAAAAAAACAGGAACCAGGAACCGGGACTACTGCAGGTGCTGAATCTGGGTCTGTATAGGGGAGGAATGACAACCTGAGAAGCAAGCAGACATTCTAGGGAGCCACAGACCCAGAGGTCAATGGTGGTATTACCCTGTGGCCAGCTCACTCCAGGTGAAGATTTGATCTTTGGTCCCTCCTTCGCGCCTGGTCTGGTGGTCTGTTCCTGGGACTGGCCATTGGGATCTGGATTGGTGCTGGGACTAGTGTTGGATCTGCAGAGGGGAGGAAGGAAACCTGCGGAGCGAGCAGACACACCTAGAAGCACAAGACTCAGAGGTCAGCGATGGGACTCCCCTGTGGCCTGCTCGATCCGTGCATTGGTCTAGAGAGTTGGTCCTTCCTCCGCGCCTCTTCTGGTGTGGTGATGAATGGTTCCCGGTTCTGGTTCTAAGTGTACAGGAGGGAAGGGGGAAAGGGATTGAGTGGGAGCAGGGGGGTGGGGGCCTAAGCTGGTGTTGGAGAAGGAGCTATGTGGCGGAAAGGCTCGACGCTGGAAGACAGAGGGAACAATGGATGGGGCCCAGATCCACCTGGCCGTGGTGAACTCACAAACAGTTGGTAGGTGTGTTCAATGCCTAAATGGGGGCAGATCTTTGTACGTACTTTGTGGCATCTATAGATGGATTCCCTAGTGGGGAGGCAACTATGAACAGCCATAAGGGCAAAATCCTTCTGTTTGGAGTGTATTCTTAAGGTCATGGTGATGGGTTATTGGGGGAGATGCCCATGTCTGGTGTTGGCTATGCCATTGCAGATTTGGAGTCCCTCTAGTGGGTAATTTGTTTTGAGTGGTTCTTGGCTATTCACTGGTCTAGACATGCCTCCCCGCATACTGCCTGTTGAAAACCTGTATAGTCTTGGTGATGAAATGGGAGATGCTGGGAGGGGTGAAGGTGTTTCGGAGGGTCCGAGGGGTCTGGACTGAGGCTGGCTGGTTTGCTGCTGTGTGGGATCAGGGGCCGGGAGGGGTAAGGGGTGTGGATCTGAATTTCTAGGGAGCAGGCTGGAGAAGTTAGGGGCAGAGGGGCAGTATGGAGTATTCAGATCCCTTCCCCTTTTCCACATTTTTTTAAGTTACAGCCTTATTCTAAAATGTATTAAATTGCAGGTTTTCCTCATCAGTACCCCATAATGACAAAGCGAAAACAGGTTTAGACATTTTTGCAAATGTATTATTTAAAATAAAAAAAACTTACTTACATAAGTATTCAGACCCTTTGCTTTGAGACTCGAAATTGAGCTCAGGTGCATCCTGATCTTTCAACTTCATTGGAGTCCACCTGTGGTAAATTCAACTGATTGGAAATTATTTGGAAAGGCACACACCTGTATATATAAGGTCCCACAGTTGACAGGAATTGTCCGTAGAGCTCCGAGACAGATGTGGGGAAGGGCACCAAAAAATGTCTGCAGCATTGAAGGTCCCCAAGACAGAGTGGGCTCCATCATTCTTAAATGGAAGAAGTTTGCAACCACCAAAACTCTTCCTAGAGCTGGCCGCCTGGCCAAAAAGAGCAATTGGGTTAGAAGGGTCTTGGTCAGGGAGGTAACCAAGAACCAGATGGTCGCTCTGACAGAGCTCCAGAGTTCCTTTGTGGAGAATGGAGAATGTGGTGGAAATTCTAATCAATTAGAAGAAACTCTTTAAACAATTAGTCTTCAATAAGATTTGCAATAATGAAACTGATCAACCATACACTCTAAGGTGGGGTGGAAGACAGAGCTCAACGAATAATGTTGGGGCACAGCTTATATAGCCAAACTTCTTGTGCAAGCATATAAAATGTCATCTTGGTATGTGTACGTGTGTGGAAAACGTGACGAAACTGGGGTGCAATTGCACCATTTGTAAAGCGTACACTGCAGCAACAGCTGGATATTCTAGTCTCTAGTGAGACCAACAGGTGTCAAAACAAAAGGAACCACTCTAGATGCATTTTCCTCTAAAGTCTGAGGCAGAGCTCTTAGCAGCTCGCCTAGAGCATTCGTGCTAACACACACACACACACACACACACGAGAAAGTTCCAATAACACAAGCTTCAAACCATTAAAGAGGTCATTCAATACTTTGTATAGGTGCATAAACATAAGGAGGTTGGCACCGATTTTTCCCTCACAAGAACTTTCCAGAAGGACAACCATCTCTGCAGCACTCCACCAATCAAGCCTTTATGATAGAATGGCCAGACAGAAGCAACTCCTTAGTAAAGGGCAAGACAGCCTGCTTGGAGTTTTCCAGAAGGCACCTAAAGGACTCTGACCATGAGAAGCAAGATTCTCTGGTCTGATGAAACCAAGATTGAACTCTATGGCCTGAATCCCAAGCGTCACGTCAGCACAATCCCTACGGTGAATCATGGTGGTGGCAGCATCATGCTATGGGGATGTTTTTCAGAGGCAGGGACTGGGAGACTAGTCAGGATCAAGTGGAAGATGAATGGAGCAAAGTTTAGAGAGATCCTTGATGAAAACCTGCTCCAGACCGCTCAGGACCTCAGACTGGGGAGAAGTTTCACCTTCCAACAGGACAATGACCATAAGCACACAGCCAAGACAATGCTGGAGTGTCTCTGAATGTCCTTGAGTGGCCCAGCCAGAGCCCAGACTTGAACCTGATCGGACATCTCTGGAGAGACCTGAAAATAACTGTGCAGCGATGCTCCCCATACAACCTAGCAGAGCTTGAGAGGATCTGCAGAGAATAATTGGAGAAACTCCCCAAATACAAGTGTGCCAAGCTTGTAGTGTCATACCCAAAAAGACTTGAGGCTGTAAAGGGTCTGAATACTTATGAAAATGTGATATTTCAATTATATATCTTTTAAAAAATAAAAACCTGTTTTTGCTTTGTCATTATGGGGTATTGTGTGTAGAATGATGAGAGAAAAAAATAAGAAAAAAAAGCATTCACCCCCCAGACCTGGCTTAGAATCTGATCAGTTAAGCAAATGTGTATGTCGTAGTCCTGTATGCATTCATTGTGAAACTGTATTGTAACTACCTTGGATTCTGTTTTGGTGAGAAGGTATGCTCTGAGAAAAGCTCCTACATCTCTGGAGAACTACCCTGCTGAATTCCAGGTGGGTACTGTTTTTAGGTCTGGTGGTAGTGGTTGTCGCTGCTCCCAGGTGATTGGTGGCTCTGTCCTCGGCAGCCTCCTCGTTTGGGATTAGCGTTAGCCTTACCGCGTCACATTGCTCATGGGATCATCCAGGTCATCTTGTTCAGCTGGGTGTTGGTGGTTTTTTGGTCTGTTCCGGTCTTGCAGAGGAAGGAAGAACAAACCTCAGAGCGGGCAAACACACCTAGAAGACTGTGACCCGTAAGTCAATGGAGGGACTCCCCTGTAGTCTGCTCGCTTCAGATGTAAGTTGGTGTCTTTGGTCCTTACTCCTCTCGTCTAGTTCTTGTGGTGACTCTGCTGTCTGGTCTGCGCCAGGTGGTTGGCAGTTTGCTGGTCCTGGTCTGGTCAATTGTGGCCTGAGGAGGGCAGCTAAAGAAAAGAAACTAAGTCAGAGGAGCAGGGAACAAGGTTCACCTCAAGGCCTTCACCGAGTGAGTTAGAGTAGAGTAGAGTAGAGTAGATCTCACAAATACCTTTTATGCTTAGTGTAACATTTATACAGGGCACATCAGGCATGCAAGTAGAGTTGCAAAACAGCTGTATTTTTCTCATGTAGCAGGATGAAGGTAGTTTCTGAATGCAGATAAATGTTACGTAAAATAACTATATTAAACAAAACAAGATTGGAAAAATTGAGAAAGGTCAAATTTACATTTACCTGTTCTCAGAAAAAAAATATGCCTTTCATATGACTGTTCTTAAGAACAGCAATCCAGTGCACAATGACACCTTTTCATGTATCACAATTTGCCTCACTCTCTCCAACACTTATTTCAAATGTGATCACACGCAAAGTGTTCCAAAAACACATGTTTTCTAGTAACGTGCGGTCAGGGTAGGCAAGCGCATACCCTATGAAATGAATGAAAAAGAACTGCAATGAAGAATCTATGAACATACATTTTATCAATAATAATGTATTTTTCTGCATAATGAAATTGATTTCTGAACTAAACTCAACAAAAAAAGAAACATCATCTCACTGTCAACTGGTTTATTTTCAGCAAATTTAATTAACAGGGGGAATTATTTGTATGAACATAACAAAATTCAACACAACTGAAACATAAACTGAACATATTCCACAGACATGTGACTAACAGAAATGGAATAATGTGTCCCTGAACAATGTGGGGTCAAAATCAAAAGCAACAGTCAGTTTCTGGTGTGGCCAACAGTTGCATTAAACTCCCTGTGATCGTTCGGGACGCTAGCGTCCCACCTCACCAACAGCCAGTGAAATTGCAGGGCGCCAAAATAAAAGCAACAGAAATCTCATAATTAAAATTCCTCAACCATATAAGTATTTTACACCATTTTAAAGATACACTTCTCGTTAATCCAACCAAAGTGTCCAATTTCATAAAGGCTTTTCGGCGAAAGCAGAACATATCATTATGTTAGGTCAGCAACTAGTCACAGAAAGCATTCAGCGATTTTACAACCGAAGAGAGGTGTCACAAAAAGCAAAAATATAGAAAAAAATGTATCACTAATCTTCGACGATCTTCATCAGATGACACTCCCATGACTCAATGTTACACAATACATCTATGTTTTGTTTGATCAAGTTCATATTTATATCCAAAAACCTCAGTTTACATTGACGCCATGTTCAGAAATGTCTCCAAAACATCTGGAGAAATTGCAGAGAGCCACATCAAATAACATACATACTCATCATAAACTTTGATGAAAGATACATGTTTTACATAGAATTAAAGATAAACTTGTTCTTAACCTCTTCAACCTATGGGGGCGCTATGTCATTATTGGATAAAAAGACGTGCCCGTTTTAAGCGCAATATTTTGTCACGAAAAGATGCTCGACTATGCATGGAATTGACAGCCTTGGAAAGACAAAACTCTGACGTTTCCAAAACTGCAAAGATATTTTCTGTGAGTGCCCCAGAACTAATGCTACAGGCGAAACCAAGATGAAATTTCATACAGGAAATGCCCCAGATTCTGAAGGCGCTGTGTTCCAATGTCTCCTTATATGGCTGTCAATGTGCCAGGAATGAGCCTGCCCTTTGTGTCGTTTCTCCAAGGTGTCTGCAGCATTGTGACGTGTTTGTAGGCATATCATTGGAAGATTGACCATAAGAGACTACATTTACCTGGTGTCCCGCCCGGTGTCCTGTGTCGAAATTATTGCGTAATCTGTAGGTCCATGCGCGTTCCATTTCTTCAGAAGAGAAAGTCAACTGCCACGAAGGATTTTATCGTCGATAGATATGTGAAAAACACCTTGAGGATTGATTCTAAACATCGGTTTGCCATGTTTCTGTCGATATTATGGAGTTAATTTGGAAAAAAGTTTGCGTTTTAATGACTTAATTTTCTTTTTTTTTTACCCAAACGTGATGAAGAATGATGAAGAAAACGGACCGATTTGTCAACAGAAATAATATTTTTTGTAAAATCGGAACATTTGCTATGCTAAATCTGAGATGACAGTGTTGTTAACAAAAGGCTAAGCTTGAGAGCAAATAGATTAATTTCATTTCATGTGCAATTTTCATGAATAGTTAACGTTGTGTTATGCTAATGAGCTTGCAGATAGATTTACACAATCCTGGATACATGTTTTTTTCGTAGCTAAACGTGATGCAGAAAACGGACCGATTTGTCAACACAAATAATATTTTTTGTAAAAACTGAACATTTGCTATCTAACTGAGAGTCTCCTAATTGAAAACATCTGAAGTTCTTCAAAGGTAAATGATTTTATTTGAATCCTTTTCTGTTTTTTGTGAAAATGTTGCCTGCTGAATGCTAACCCTAAATGCTATGCTAAATCCTACGCTAGCAATCAATACTGTTACACAAATGCTTGTTTTGCAATGGTTGAGAAGCATATTTTGAAAATCTGAGATGACAGTGTTGTTAACAAAAGGCTAAGCTTGAAAGCAAATAGATTAATTTCATTTCATTTGCGATTCTCATGAATAGTTAACGTTGCGTTATGGTAATGAGCTTGAGGCTGTAGTCATGATACCGGATCCGGGATGGCTCGACGCAAGAAGTTAATGCAACCTCTGTGTCAGATTTCAAAAAAGCTTTACGGCTAAAGCATAACATTCAATAATCTGAAAACAGCATTGAGCCACAAAAGTAAGCCATACAGTTACCCACCAAAAGTCCTTAAAATCTTCTCTTACCTTTGCTGATCTTCGTCGGAATGCACTCCCAGGACTCCCACAAGCAATGTTTGTTTTGTTCGATTACGTCCATATTTATGTCCAAATACCTATTTGTTTGCGCGTTTAGTTCACTACTCCAAAGGCACAATGCGCGAGCGCAAAATCCAGACGAAGAGTCAAAAGAGTTCCATTACAGTTTGTAGAAACATGTCAAACGATGCTTACAATCAATCCTTAGGGTATTTTTCATAAGAAATCTTCAATAATATTCCAACTGGACAATAGCATATTCATTACAGAGGAAAAAGAGGGAACGGCGCGCCCGCGTGACTGCGCAGTAAACAACTGATTGGCCTCAGCCTAGTCCACTTGTTGAAACAGCTCTTATTCGACAACCTACCACAATAGAAGCCTCAAACAACTTTCTAAAGACTGTTGACATCTGCTGGAAGTGCAATCTGGCCCCATAGACACAACATATTGGATAGGCAATCACTTAAATGAAACTACAAACCTCAGATTTCCCACTTCCTGGTTGGATTTGTCTCAGGTTTTCGCCTGCTAGTTCTGTTATACTCACCAACATCCTTCAAACAGTTTTAGAAACTTCAGAGTGTATTCTATCCAATAATACTATTATTATTCATATATTAGCATCTGGGACAGATCCTTCTCCGGGCATCTTATTCATCCAAGCTACTCAATACTGCCCTCTGTCACCAAGAAGTTATGTACTGCAGTGCATCTCCTCATCATTGAATGCACCAGATTTGCCCGTTTTTGCTGTCCATGGTGTAATGCTCATTCCTTCGATGATGAACGCAAATCCGACCATCACCGCTGATGAGACAAAACCAGGGTTGATGGTCGTGATGCTCTTCATTGGAGAGCACTTTTTGCCAGTCCTGTCTGGTCCAGTGACGGTGGGTTTGTGCCCATAGGCGACGTTCTTGCCGGTGATGTCTGGTCAGGACCTGCCTTACAACAGGCCTACAAGCTCTCAGTCCAGCCTCTCTCAGCCTATTGCGGACAGTCTGAGCACTGATGGACGGAATCCTCCTTCAGTGTGTAACTCAGGCAGTTGTTGCCATCCTTCCTGTACCTGTCCCACAGGTGTGATGTTCAGATGTACCAATCCTGTGCAGGTGTTGTTACACGTGGTCTGTCCGTCCTGTCTCCCTGTAGCGCTGTCTTCGGCATCTCACGGAAATTGCAATTTATTGCTCTGGCCACATCTGCAGTCCTCATGCTTCGTTGCAGCATGCCTAAGGCATGTTCACGCAGATGAACAGGGACCCTTTCTACAGAGTCAGTAGAAAGGCCTCTTTAGTGTCCTACGTTTTCATAACTGTGACCTTAATTGCCTACTGTCTGTAAGCTGTTAGTGTCTTAATGACCGTTCCACAGGTGCATGTTCATTCATTGTTTATGGTTCATTGAACAAGCATGGGAAACAGTGTTTAAACCCTTTACAAAGAAGATCCTTGAAGTTATTTGGATTTTTACGAATTATCTTTGAAAGACAGGGTCCTGAAAAAGAGATGTTTCTTTTTTTGCTGAGTTTTGTACTTACAGTGCCTTGCGAAAGTATTCGGCCCCCTTGAACTTTGCGACCTTTTGCCACATTTCAGGCTTCAAACATAAAGGTATAAAACTGTATTTTTTTGTGAAGAATCAACAACAAGTGGGACACAATCATGAAGTAGAACGACATTTATTGGATATTTCAAACTTTTTTAACAAATCAAAAACTGAAAAATTGGGCGTGCTCCAATCTCCAATCTCTCAAACTCCAATCTCAATGCAAGGCATTGAAACGGCTTGCGAATGCATGTTTCTACCTTATACTGTTAGATGATAGATGCCCGAAAGGCAGGCATAGGGCTTTACTGCCTTTTATGTGTCAACATGTCCCATTCCTTTTAAATGTGAATGCGTATTGGCGTGAAAAAAGTATTGAGATAGACAGGAGGATAGGCAGAGCTCGCTCTTGCCTGTGGACGTTATGTGTCATCTGCTGCCTTTTGGCGGTTATGTTAGTTTCACTGCTAACTAAAGTTGATCAGGATGGCTAACGTATGCATCTGAAACAGTTTTCAAAGTTGGATTTTCAAGCGAAACAGGGGGTGATAAGGGATGGACACCTGAGCTTAGGGACCAACATCAAAGGAAGGGACAGAAAATAACACAATCATTTCAACCTGAGTGATATCAACGGGAAGACTGTGGCTGAGCTACTAATATTCGACTCTACTGCTTCCCCTGCCTGCTGTTCACCAACAGCGACAACGTGTGGACAAGAGCCGGCTTCTGTGACTTGAAAGATTTAGCACTTTCCTATAGCACTCAACAAGCATGATGTGTGCAATGTGTGTCTGAAATCCAAAACCAGATAGATCCTAAGACATTTGGCAGCTTAAGGATAGATCTGGCATTGAGATTGAAAATCACATGCACAATGCAAATGTAAAAGGGAAAAGTGACATTTTGAAAGACCTAGCTAATTAATGCTACCTACACTCAGAATGTGTTGTGACTCGAGGAACCCTCATGGAACCCCTGAAGTTCCTAAAGAAACCGTTGCTATGGTTCATATTTGCACCTTTGGTTAGTTGAGGAGTTCTTGGAGGAAGGAACCTTCAATGATTCAATGTATACTAAACAAAAATGTTTACGTAATAGAGTCAGTAGAAACATGTTGGTCCCATGTTTCTTGAGCTGAAATAAAAGTTCCCATGTTTAAAAAATGTACCATATGCACAAAATCATATTTCTCTCAAATGTTGTGCACAAATTTGTTTACCTCCCTGTTAGAAAACATGTATAATTTGCCAAGGTAATCCGTCCACCTAACAGGTGTGGCATATCCAGAAGCTGATTAAACAGCATAATAATTACACAGGTGCACCTTGTGCTGGGGACATTCAAAGGCTACTCTAAAATGTACAGTTTTGTCATACAACACAATGCTACAAATGCCTCAATTTGAGGGAGCATGCAATTGGCATGCTGACTGCAGAAATGTCCACCAGAGCTATTGCCAGAGAATTGAATGTACATGGTTTTTTTACCCTCAGTCGCCTCCAACACATTTTTTGAGAATTTGGCAGTACGTCCAACCGGCCTCACCAGCGCAGACCTCCAGCCAAGGACCTCCACATCTGGCTTCTTGACCAGAAGTATTGTCTTCTGAGGAGGGTGTTGAACCTGGCTCGCCAGTGGGTGGGTCTATGCCTTACCAGGCTTATCCATTGCTTCATCCCTGCCCAGTCATGTGAAATCCATAGATTACGGCCTCATGCATTTATTTCACTTGACTGATTTCCTTTTAATATTTATTATTTTGCACGTTGCATTTGAATTTTTGTTAAGTCATCTGTTCTGTTTTATTTTGTCACATATTCAGGTTGAATGCTGTTTTGCAGCTTCAATGAGGCTAACAGAATTTTATGACTTCCTCAAGAGGCTTTGCAAGTCTCAGAGTTGGAAAACCTACCACTTTCTTAATGTTTGTAATAAGTTTATCTATTTACTATTGTGAAGTAGGTCCAGTTAAATGAGAGATGGGACGAATGGTAGCCTATCCTAACTTCATGTAGGCCTATAGGCTATTTCGTAAGTATGAAACCATCACAGTTATAAAATATTTATTCTGCAATGATCATGGTAAATGAAATAAATAGTAAATAGATGCCTATCTCTAATTATCTTTGAATGCGAAGATAAAATAAAGAGATTTTCACTCTTCTCAGTAACGGCAAATTATTGCATCTTATTATTATATTTAGCTGCCTGTTTTTTGTTGTGAATAAGAGTGTCATATTATATTCCCCATTTGCAATACTTCAACCACTCGAAACTGTGTACGCATGGTTTAAAGTTTGTGTGGAGGAAAACACATCCTCAAGTCAAGTTCAGTTTTTATAAATTCTAACTTTTGTGTGAAAACTTGTGCACGCACATTAAGGGGTCTATTTTGTACTTATGATCGGTTTATAAATGAGGCCCCTGGACAGCTTCTCAGCTTTTAGTTCCAGCATGACCTGACACAGACTGTCCCAAGGCAACACAGTTACTGCAGCTGGTCCTCACCGTCAGTCACAGCAGCATCCATTGAGAGGTAATTTTCTGTGCTGAATCAGATAAAGACATACAGTCGAAACCGGACCTATCAAGAACGACTCTCATCTCTTGCCATCATCTCCATCGCATGTCTTACTTTTAAAACTGAGGGCAAACAGGGAGAAGTTTTACAGTCACTGATGTCTTTACCCAGAAGGATAGATGGATGGACTTTGTTTACAAGCAAGTGTTTATTTACAGTAGCACCCTTGCGCATTACATGTAGCGAGTAGGCCTACTCGCTGGCATTTGGGCTGCTGTCTGTGCTGCTGAAATTCTCCTATTCCTGCAGAGCAGATGTGTGGGGCACAAGCTATAGAGTACCACACTATGAGTCATAATACCCATTAAACTTAGCGGTCAAACAAGGATATGGTACCAATAGTTTTTTCACAATTCATTTTTCCCATATGGGATTTTAGAAACACATAAAATAAGGGCCGTGTTATGTGTAGGCTTACCCTGGCAAGAAGTTTTGACAACCATGTAAATCTCTCTCAGACAAGGTGACTTTTATCAATATATACGCCTGTATTTACCCCCCAAAAAGGAAATGCTAATTAGCTGATGATGTGACTAGCGTAAAGAACTACAAATGCAATGATGATCTGGACGAGACTGCCGAATCGAGGCGAAGTTAAGAATCTCTGGATTAACTATCTAATGATACCTAAATGTAGTAATGAATAAATTGGCTACCTTTCTTTAAATGGCCAATTATGTGAACTGTCTTGTGCAAGATTGAACTGTCTTGTGCAAAATTGACACAATACCTGTTAGCAAAGAGATGACGAGCAGGGGCTTGCAGGGATTTGGAGTCTTGCATGATGCCAACTTTGACGCAAATTAGCATTTTTCGAATATGAGAGCAAATACTGACGAATATATTGATGAAAATCACCTTGTATGAGATTTATATGGTTATCAACATGTCACACAAGGGTACAGTGCCTTGCAAAAGTATTAATCCTCAGAGTTTTGCCTATTTTGTTGCATTACAACCTGTAATTTCAATTGATTTTTTATTTGGATTTCATGTAGTGGACATACACAAAATAGTCCAAATTGGTGAAGTAAAATTTAATAATTTTAAACGGAAAAGTGGTACGTGCATATGTATTCACCCCCTTTTCTATGGACCCCCTAAATGAGATCTGATGCAACCAATTACCTTCAGAAGTCACAAAATGTGTTAAATAAAGTGTCACCTGTCTGCAATCTATGTGTCACATTATCTGTCACCTTATCTCAGTATACATACATACACCTGTTCTGAAAGGCCCCAGAGTCTACAACACCACTAAGCAAGGGGCACAGCCAAGCAAGAGCCACCATGAAGACCAAGGAGTTCTCCAAACAGGTCAGGGAAAAAGTTGTGGAGAAGTACAAATCAGGGTTGTGTAAAAAACAATATCTGAATCTTTGAACATCCCACTGAGTATACTTAAATCCATTATTATAAAATGGAAAGAATATGGCATCACAACAAACCTGCCAAGAAAGGGCCGCCCACCAAAACTCACAGACCAGGCAAGGAGAGGATTAATCAGAGAGGCAACAAAGAGACTAAATATGTATTATTTTACCTTTATTTAACTAGGCAAGTCAGTTTAAAGAACAAATTATTTTTTTCAATGACAGCCTTGGAACAGTGGGCTATCTGCCTTGTTCAGGGACAGAAAAACAGATGTTTGCCTTTTCAGCACAGGGATTTGATCTTTCAACTTTTCAGTTACTAGTCCACTGCTCTAACCACTAGGCTACCTGCTGCCCGATACTGTAAGCCTGAAGGAGCTGCAAAGCTCCACAGCAGATATTGAAGTATCTGTCCATAGGACCACTTCAAACTGTTCACTCAACAGAGCTGGGCTTTATGGAAAAGTGGCCAGAAGAAAAAAAAACATTGCTTAAAGAAAAAAATAAGCAAACAAAAGGCATGTGGGAGACTCCCCAAACATATGGAAGAAAGGTACTCTGGTCAGATGAAACTAAAATTGAGCTTTTTGGCTATCAAGGAAAACACTATGTCTGGCGCAAACCCAATACCTCTCATCACCCCCAATAACACCATCCCCAGAGTGAAGCATGGTGGTGGCAGCATCATGCTGTGGGGATGTTTTTCAACGGCAGGAACTGGGAAAGCGGTCATAATTTAAGGAATGATGAATGGTGCCAAATACAGGGAAATTCTTGAGGGAAACCTGTTTCAGTCTTCCAGAGATTTGAGACTGAGACAGAGGTTCACCTTCCAGCAGGACAATTACCCTAAGCATACAGCTAAAGCAGCACTCAAGTGGTTTAAGGGGAAACATTTAAATGTATTGGATTGGCCTAGTCAAAGCCCAGACCTCAATCCAATTGAGAATCTGTGGTATGACTTGAAGATTGCTGTACACCAGCGGACCGATCCAACTTGAAAGAGCTGAGGCAGACGTGCCTTGAAGAATGGGCAAAAATCCCAGTGGCTTGATGTGCCAAGCTCATAGAGACATACCGTAAGAGACTTGCATCTGTAATTGCTGCAAAAGGTGGCTCTACAAAGTATTGATTTGGGTGGTGGGTGAATAGTTATGCACGCTCAAGTTTTCAGTTGTTTTGTCTAATTTTTGTTTGTTTCACAATAAAACATTTAGCATCTTCAAAGTGGTAGGCATGTTGTGTACATTAAATGACATATTTTAATTCCAGGTTGTAAGGCAACAAAATAGGAGAAATGACAAGGGGGGGTGTATACTTTCACACCTCACTGTAAGCCTACACGAAACACAGCCCATATTTTAAGTCTTTAAAACATTCCCTATGGGAGAAATTAATTTTGGAAAAAAGTTTGGAACCATTTCCCTGTTTGACCATTAGGTTTTATGGGCATTATGACACGTCCACTGTGGTGCTATATTCGGCCCTGTGAATGTGTGAGTAATGTTTGGGCTGATGACCAGCTGTTGTTTGATGGTAAGTTGTGGTTTCTTGGTGAAAATATGAAATTATGTGATTTTCTGTAATGGTTTGCTTGTTTGCTCTCTCTCGGTCGGTCCTCAGTGAGTAGGCTTTGTGGATGATCACACATTATCCAGAGATGGCCAGTAATTCTGTTACATGTATTTGAAATACATATTTTAATGATGTTTTACTTAACCCGGCAAGTCACTTAAGAACAAATTCGTATTTTACAATGACAGCCTACACCAGCCAAACCCTCCCCTAACCCAGACAATGCTGGGCCAATTGTGTGCCACCCCATGGGACTCCCGATCATGTCTGGTTGTGATACAGTCCAGGATCAAACCATGGACTGTAGTGATGCCTCTAGCACTGAGATACAGTGCCTTAAGACCCCTTCTCCACTCAGGAGCCCTGATTGCCTCTGAGTATTTTTAAATTTGAATTACACTGGGCTGAACTACACTTTAATGTATTTTGTATTTTCAAAAGACTGTAATTTGTATTTTCAAAATACAAAATACTTTACTCTACCCTTTTTTATTTAGTGGTCTACATTTTGTGCCCCTCTGTGTACTTTAAGATAAGATTGTGATGTTATCTCACCTAGCTATCTTAAAGATGCACTATACAGACATCGCTCCGCCATTTCCAGGTTGCAAAAATTAGAATAGTTCCCCTACTTTCAATTTAGTGTAGAGCAGGGTGTCCCAACTGGTGGTTTTATTTGGCCTGTCAAGTGTTCTGAGCAACCAATGCATATATTTCCATTAATTTTATTTCATGGTTGGACATAAGACTAAAAACACCAGCAAATCACCATCAAATTTTAATTTTGAAAATCTATTCCCAAGTATTCCCACACATAATAGAGAGACGTGATCGTATACAATTGTATTCAAGGTTTGAAATGATTATGTTTTAGTCAAATAATATATCTGTTTGGGCTTCTTGCAGTCAATTTGCAGTCTATAAATTATTTGCAATTATGTTCAGGCCCACAAACCATGCGCTCAAGAAAATAATCAGCCCATTGCTGAATGTAGTTCATGACCCCTGATGTAGAGAATCATTGTACCATCTTAACCTGTTACTCCTACCCCCTACTTTTTCGAACATTCTGTTAAAAATCGCGCAACATTTCAGCGCCCTGCTGCTCATGCCAGGAATATAGTATATGCATATGATTAGTATGTGTGGATAGAAAACACTCAGACGTTTATAAAACTGGTTAAATCACGGCTGTGACTATAACAGAACGTGCGTTTCATCGAAAAGCGCAGGAAAATCTGATCACTGAAAATTGGAAAATATATATCAATGCGCCACTTGCATGTATTGTCTATGGGAAAGCAAATTACCTGGAGCCGAGATTGAAATTCCTACAGCTTCCACACGATGTCAACAGTCTTGTCATTTGCCTAGGCTTTGTTTCTTGGTCAAACGAAGAAGAGACAGCCCATTTGTTCAGGTCTCCAACCGGATATTTTGGTTGAGATTTACCCGGACATTATTTCCAGACGTACCCCTATAGAATATACAGCGCCTCGTGATCAATTTGGTCGCTTATTAACGTTTACTAATACCTAACGTTGCATTACAAAAGTATTTCGAAGTGTTTTGTGAAAGTTTATCGTCGACTTTTTTAATAAAAAAAAATGACGTTACGTTATAAGACGCTATTTTTTTTGTTTATCACACCGTCTTCATAGATCGATATCTAGGCTATATATGGACCGATTTAATCGAAAAAAAAGACCCAATCGTGATTATGGGACATCTAGGAGTGCCAACAAAGAAGATGGTCAAAGGTAATGAATGTTTTATATTTTATTTGTGCGGTTTGTGTAGCGCCGACTATGCTAATTATTTTGTTTACGTCCCCTGCGGGTGTTTTGGGGTGTTACATGCTATCAGATAATAGCTTCTCATGCTTTCGCCGAAAAGCATTTTAAAAATCTGACTTGTTGCCTGGATTCACAACGAGTGTAGCTTTAATTCATTACCCTGCATGTGTATTTTAATGAACGTTTGAGTTTTAACTAGTACTATTAGCATTTAGCGTAGCACATTTGCATTTCCAGATGGGACGCCTGCGTGTCAGGTAGGAGCAAGAGGTTAACAGCTGTGAAATATATTTTCCATAACCAAAAATACTTTATTTCAGCTGTTTGAAGCTGGTGTACAAAACCCGAAAAAACTAAACTGAAGAATGGGAAGCATAGAAATAGCGCATGTAGAACAGATCTACCACTTCTTAGACTTTCAATGATAATGACAGATCTATAACATAGATTTCTATGTGAATTTCGTTGGTTCACCCAAAAAGTTGCATTATTGCAGCTTTAAGGTTAATGCACTAACTGTAAATTTCTCTGGAAAAAAAGCATCTACTAAGTGACTAAAATGTAAATATAAAAATTTGCAATTGCAAAGTTTGCTGCGTAATGAGCTTTGCCCAGAAACAAGGCCGAAAATAATACCCATTATGCTTTGCAGTTAATTTTGGTATGTTAATTTTAACATTTACATTTTGTTCATTTAGCAGACACTCCTATCCAAAGTGACTTGCTCATTGAAGGTAGATAAACAACAACGTATCACACTGCAAGAAAAGCGTTTTGTAATAGGTACTGAATGTTGTTGCTATTCGGAACTACTATTTGCTAATATATTTTCGTATTTTAAAATACAAAACACAAGTATTTTAATTAAATACATTACAAAATACAGATATTCTGCAGTCTATTTTGATACATTGGTCTTTGTGGTATTTTGTATCTGTATTTTGTATTTGCGTTTTGTAAGTTTTGACCATCCCTGTCATCATCCAGTGGTGCAGAGCAGGGTTACCCAAACCTGGTCCTGGGGTCCTCCTGTGGGCACGTTTTGTTTGTTCCCTAGCATTACACAGCTGATTCAAATAACCAACTCATCATCAAGCTTTGATTATTAGAATCAACTGTGTAGTGCTAGAGTAAACCCCTAAACGTGCACCCGGGGGGTATATACAGGTGAAAGCCATTTATACACTTGTTCACAGACTTCATCACTAACTATTGTATCCTCCAAACTGGTGTTGATCACGCTGTTGTTTGCCTTTTCCCAGTTCGAATCTCTCTTCATCAAAGTCAGGAAGGAGTTACTGTTTGCTTGCTGCCATACGAACTCAGACCAGAGATTCATAAAGGCGGATCTAAAAATGTAATATCTTATCTACAGTAGATTTATGCATAATTAACGATAGGTCATTTTACTTTTGAAGTGGATAGTTATGTTTATCATTGCCCTTGCCAATCAGGGTAATGTCTCTTCGGCTTCTCTAGATTTTCTCCTCAGCCAATCATCTGGGTCTGACAGGGCAACATACTGTACGTCTGATGACATAAAAATTCTGACACCCTGAGAATCTCAATGTGCACCCTATTCCTATTTAAAGCTTCATGTTCCTCTGCGTATACATCACTGACAATCTGAAATGGTCCACCCACACAGACAGTATGGTGAAGAAAGCGCAACAGCGCCTCCTAAGAAGGCTGAATAAATTTGGCTTGGCCTCTAAGACCCTCACAAACTTTTACAGATGCACAATTGAGAGTGTCCTGTCGGGCTGTATCACCACCTGGTACAGCAACTGCACTCCCCGCAACCGCAGGGCTCTCCAGAGGGTGGTGCTGTCTGCCCAACGCATCACCGGGGGCAACCTACCTGCCCTCCAGGACACCTACAGCACCCGATGTCACAGGAAGGCCAAAAAGATCATTAAGGACATCAACCACCCAAGCCACGGCCTGTTCACCCCGATATCATCCAGAAGGCGAGGTCAGAACAGGTGCATCAAAGCTGGGCCCGACAGACTCAAGAACAGATTCTATCTCAAGGCCATCACTAGCCGGCTACCACCCGGTTACTCAACCCTGAATCTAAGAGGCTGCTGCCCTATCTACATAGACATGGAATCCCTAGTCACTTTAAAAATGTTTTAAACTGCTTTACTCATTTCAAATGTATATACTGCATTTTACTGTATTTTAGTCAATGCCAGTCCTACATTCCTCGTCCTAATATATATATTTTTTTCATAATTCCATTCTTTTACTTTTATATTTGTGTTTATTTCTGTGAATTGTTTGATACTACTGTACTGTTGGAGCTAGGACCACAAGCATGTCTCTACACCCGCAATAACATCTGCAAAATATGTGTACAGTATGTGACCGATACGATTTGATTAAAGTGCACAAAGAAACTAGAGAACTATAAAGGCAATGGGGTGCCATTCGGGATGCAGACCATGATACGATGAGGGAAGTAATTTATTTCCAGCTGTATATGAGCCATCACTCTGCGACCTCCTGGTCATTAGTGACTGCATGCACTCCTATTTTCATACTAACCATCCTTTTCACTTTGAGGCCAAATCACATTTTTAACAGCTGCAACAGCAAAAAAATAAAAATAATCCTGGACTGAGTTTATTAAGCCAAGAAAATAAGCAATATAAAGGGAGTTTGTGGACAAAAAGTAAACAGATATGCACACACACGTACACAAACTCAGGGGTATATGTCGTTGAGGGGGAGAATGGAGTGCCTTGAGCAAGATGTTACACAAGAGGTAGTATCTTGGGGACCTACAGTTAAAATTAAGTCTGAACTACATTACTGAGGAAAGACAGGTGGTCAGTGACCTTACAGTACACAGCAAATGATCCAGTGTTAAATCAACACTGAAAGAGTGGGACCATATAATGGAACCAGCATTATATTAACACACTGCTTTGAGTGAAACTTATATGATTTTTTCCCAGAGTACCTTGCCTTTCGATTGAATTGTAGATGTACCACCCATGACTATATTTGGTAGGGACAGAGATGTTTATTACATTCATGAATGTTTTATCCTATAAACTTCACCAACTGAGATTCTAAGTCAATTTGTCATCCTTAAAAACATATATTCTTTAAAGGTCTGGAACAGTCATTCTTATAGCCTTTTGAGTAACTAAAAAAAATCACCCTTAATATTGAAATGCTCAACATTTTAAGATAAAGAATTTCTCTCCCATGGCTAACTACCAGGAAGTTAAAAAAACAGGCTGAGAGGGCGGGGAACTTATATGCATGAGCTCACCTTGACTGACAGCTCTTTGAAACACCTATGTCAAGCAACTTGGATACAGTGAGCAGCATTGGAGTAAATTCAGCTAATTTAGTGATACACAAAGTAACTCAAACATTGAAATTACATCAATGATGTCAAACGTTTCTTGCAGGGTTGTCAGATTTATCAAAAAAAAATACCCAGAAGGCCTGAAAACCTAGCCCACATTTATTAACACAACTAGAGAGGAGTTGCCACATTTAAACAATATATATTTTTTCCATAATGTTATCAAGCCAATTAAGAAGTAATCTCGACATAACTTGTAACGAAGTTTGAAGCAAAAATGTGGTATTCATCAAAATAATAATTATTTCTAACTATGACATGACGTAATAAACTAATTTGAATTTGTAGCAAGTGAAAATATCATTTTCCCTTATTAAACTCGCCAGATCATTCTCCATCAATGAATGCTGATTTAACTCATTTGAATGCTATGATTAAATAAGCAATACGGCATCAGGATGTATGGTATATTGCCAATATACCACGGCTAAGGGCTGTTCTTAGGCAACACAGAGTGCCTGGATACAGCCGTTAGCATTGGCCATATACCACAAACCCCGGGATGCCTTTTTGTTATTATAAACTGGTTACCAACGTCATTAGAACAGTAAAAATACATGTTTGACATACCCATGGTATACTGTCTGATATAAAACATATTTCAGCCAATCATCATTCAGGGCTCGAACACGGTTCCTAATTATACCTTTTGCGCATGTGCTTAACTATAGATAAATCCGATGGGAGAGTTTGAGTGATGAAAGTTGGACAGAGGATCTCGAAATCTCTGAACAAGAAACACTTGGATGAACTGAAAAAACGAATGTTAGACTATTTCTGGCAATTTTGCTGTTATTATATGCCAAATGTTAAGACCACAAACAGACAAAAATGATCAATTTCTGAGATTGACTAAAATCTGGGTTCATGAATGTAATTCTACTTTGCCATGGTTTGCTTCGATAGATACAGGTAGACTATAGTCCCTGATAAGCTTGCATCTTATGTCAGACAGTCTAAAGTAGCCTAGGAAAAATGTAGGCAAGATTTAAACTGAACGATTTAGCAGCTTGCATAGTTCAAATTAACAGACTAATTTAATCAACATGAATAGCTTGGCGATTGCAAGGTAACAAGTGGTTGTGTTTCCCAATAGCCCGCTGGAATAGCCTTCCAACAGATGCAAATGTATCACCCAACACATTTAATGTCAGTTTCATTGAGGACTTTTCACCATAACAGAAGCACACGAAGGAGTTCCAAACCTTCCATTTCAAATGTACACTCCCGCATAAGGAAACGTTAACCCATAAGTGTCTACACCCAGTCTATGCCAGGGGAAGGGGGTATACTAAGCTATATGGAATCATTTAGCTATTTGATTTAGAATTTTAAGACCCCTTGAAGTATAAAAAATACATATATTTTTTGGACTTGCTTTTATTAACCCATACAAATGCATTGAATAACAGCTTCACTACATGGAACAATAGATAGTACCCCCAAAAAAATCAAAAATAAGTTTGTTCTGAAGTGTATGTCCTATACCTTTCCCCCTTCCTCCCTCTAAACATATCACTCTCGCAGAACCAAACCAGAAGCAGGAACCATTAATCACCACACTAGAAAAGGCCAGGAAGAAGTACCAAAGCTCTAGACCTACGCCTAGAGCAAGCAGGCCACAAGGATTATCATCACTGACTTCCGGGTATTGTGCTTCCAGGTGTGTCTGCTCACTCCTCAGGTTTTCCTTCCTTCCATCTGCAGATCCAGCAGCAGACCCAGTTCCAGTACCAGACCCAGTCACAGCACCAGAACACACAGGAAGAGGCGCGGAGGAGTGACCAAACACCCGACATTCACCTGGAGCGAGCGGAGCACAGGGGTGTGCAACATTTGACCTCTGGGTCTAGGGCTCCCTTGTCAGTCTGCTTGCTCCTCAGGTTTCCTTCCTCCCCTCTGTAGATCCAGCACCAGTACCAGACGAGGCGTGGAGTAGTGAGCAAAGATCCGACCTTCAACCAGAGTGAGCAGGCCACAGTACCAGACCTAGCACCAACCCTTGGTTTTCCTACCCTGGTACCAGCACAATTTCCAACCCGGACCAAACACCAACCCAGGTTTTCCCATCCCAACCCCAAATCCAACCTTGGACACAGCACTGACCTACCAGATCTGCCACCTTTATCTAGAAACTACAAGCCCAGGCAACATCCCTTCCCCTCCTCCAACACAAAGACAGAAACATTGTAGACTGACTGACAGACTGACAGATTTGTATATTTTGATTGATGGATTGCTTTTGATATTTTTTTATTTTATTTGATTGGATTACCATTTTGTTTGCCAAATTTGAATAGATTAATTATATAGAATTTTCCATGATGGCTGAAGAACTAGCTTGCCAGTAACTAGCTAACACCACACACAGATGAAAGGGGAAACATATAAGTATCTTTGCCATGGAGTAAAAGGTTCAACTCTAAAATCATATTACCTGACACCCTACAGTCAAACTTTGGCACCAGTAGAGTAGACATCTAACTATATAAACCAAGCCCCTGTGCAAATACGCCCTTCTCAGATGTTGGTTACAAGGCAAGTAACGACTTGTAATTAACATTGGAGAAGGTATATTTGCAGAGGGGTGTGTTTTATATAGCTAGATACTGTAGCTACTCTACCGGTGGCAAAAGTTGACTGTAAGGTGTCAGCAAATATAATTAAAAGTTTACACTAGATTAAAAGATATGTATATGTATCCCCTTTCATCTATGGTTGGTGTGAGCTAGTTACTGGCAAGCTAGGTCTTCAGCCAGCATGGAACAAATGGGGGGAAGGGTGGTTCAAAACTCTGACACAGTTGTCATGTCAACACATCCATATGTGCAAATGTATGTATCCAATTAACTTCACAGATCTTCATTGTAAAGGGTTTGAACACTGTTTCCCATGCTTGTTCAATGAACCATAAACAATTAATAAGCTTACAGACGGTAGACCATTAAGGTCACAGTTATGAAAACTTAGGACACTAGAGAGGCCTTTCTACTGACTCTGAAGAACACCAAAAGAAAGATGCCCAGGGTTGATGCTCATCTAAGTGAACATGCCTTAGGCATGCAGCAGAGAGGTTTGAGGACTGCACAGGATCGGTACATCCAAACATCACACCTGCTGGACAGGTACAGGATTGCAACAACAACTGCCCGAGTCACACCAGTAATGCACAATCCCTCCATCAGTGTTCAAACTGTCCTCAATAGGCTGAGAGAGGCTGGACCGAGGGCTTGTAGGCCTGTTTTAAGGCAGGTCCTCAGCAGACATCACCGGCAAGAACGTTGCCTATGGGCACAAACCCAGGACTGGCAAAAAGTGCTCTCCACTGAAGAGCATCACGACCATCAACCCTGGTTTTGTCTCACCAGGGGCGATGGTCGGATTTGCATTTATCCTCGAAGGAATGAGCGTTACACTGAGGCCGGTACTCTGGAGCGGGATCGATTTGGAGGTGGAGGGTCCATTATGGTCTGGGGCGGTGTGTCACAGCATCATCGGAGTGAGCTTGTTGTTATTGCAGGCAATCTCAACACTGTGTATTACAGGGAAGACATCCTCCTCCCTCATGTGGTACCCTTCCTGCAGGCTCATCCTGACATGACCCTCCAGCATGACAATGTCACCAGCCATACTGCTCATTCTGCGCGTGATTTCCTGCAAGACAGGAATGTCAGTGTTCTGCCATGGCCAGCAAAGAGCCCAGATCACAATCCCATTGAGCAAGTCTTGGACCTGTTGGTATCGGAGGGTGAGCGCTAGAACCATTCCCCCAGAAATGTCCAGGAATTTGCAGGTGCCTTGGTGGAAGTGTGGGGTAACATCTCACATCTCACAGATGCACTGAAATACCTAAAACTTCTTGCAGATCAGTGGGATGCTAGCGTCCCATTTCGACATCTTCCGGTGAAATTGCAGAGGGCAAAATTCAAATTAAATTACTATAAATATTAAACTTTCATGAAATCACAAGGGCAATACATAAAAATAAAGCTTAACTTGTTGTTAATCCAGCTGCCGTTTCAGATTTCAAAAAGGCTTTACGGCGAAAGCAAACCATGCGATGATCTGAGGACAGCGCCCAGCACACAAATGCATAACAAATAGTTTTCAACCAGGGAGTTGTGACACGAAAGTCAGAAATAGCAATATAATATATGCCTTACCTTTGACATTCTTCTTCTCTTCTCACTACAAAAGGTCCCAGTTACATTACAAATGGTCCTTTTGTTCGATAATGTCCTTCTTTATATCCATAAAAACTCAGTTTAGCTGGAGCGCTTCAGTCAAAAATCCACTCGGTTTCCCTCCTTCAAAATGCATATAAAATTCATCCTAAACGTTATCAATGAACTTATCCAAACAAGTCAATCAACGTTTATAATCAAACATTAGGTACCCTAATACGCAAAAACAAACTATACAATTTAAGACGGAGAATAGTATGTTCATTACCGGAGATAAGTAACAAAGAATGTGCTTTCTTCCACGCGCATTGGAAACACTACAGCCAAAATGGGAGCCAATTAGAAAAACTTCAACTTCTCCCTCATTTTCAAAAAAACAGCCTGAAACTCTTTCTACAGACTGTTGACAGCTAGTGGAAGCGGGGGTTTCGCCTTATTATAATCGTGCCAGCCATTGAAATCAGTGGTAGGATAATTTTTTGGGGGGGAGATGGTTTGTCCTTGGGGTTTCGCCTGTCATTTCAGTTATGTTGTACTCACAGACATTATTATAACAGTTTTAGAAACTTTTCTGTCTAAATCTACTAAGTATATGCATATCCTAGCTTCTGGGCCTGAGTAGCAGGCAGTTTACTTTACTTTATGTCAAAATACCACCCCCTAGCCCAAAGAGGTTTTAATGCAGTTTGTGGCCACACCAGATACTGACATTTACTTTTGATTTTGACCCCCCTTTGTTCAGGGACACATTATTCAATTTATGTTACTCACATGTCTGTGGAACTTGTTCAATTTATGTGCAATTTATGTCTCAGTTGATGAATCTTTTTCATACAGATATTTACATATGTTAAGCTTGCTGAAAATAAACGCAGTTGCCAGTGAGAGGACATTTCTTTTGTTGCTGAGTTCCCTCAAAAGGCTATTTTACATTGGAATCAGAATGACTATATGGGACGTATAAGATGATTTTGGGAAACCGCCCTGGACAGGACTCTCACTAATGGGTCCAACAATTATATCCATTTACAAGGCATGCCTTGTAAAAAAATCTAGAGTCGATTGACAAACAGGTGCGTCAATCTAAGTTACATAACATAAAAATCCCTATCAAAATATGTAATTTTAAACTACAGATATATTTAAGTCTCAAACCACCGCATTCGCCAATGTGGCACTTCCGCAACTGCAGTGAAAGGTGGCAGAGCTTGAACGCTGTTTGTCAGACCATGAGGTTTGACATGTGGAAAAGGTCGACTCTCACGAACAAAATGTTATTTTCCTTTTTACTCCAGGACCCCCAGAATTGTCAGGGATTTAATCTGAAGGTTACCAGTACTGGTTAAAACAAACAAACAATGGAAGTATGAAGGTAGTTTTGTGCCTACCCAATAAAGGGGTCAAATATTTGTAAACATATTTCCTGAGTTTTTTAAAAATATCTCCTAGATTTAGGACAGACACTTCAAAACTTTGTTTCGTGTGATTTATCTTTTGACTGTCCTTTTTGACATTGATGCATTTCTATGGGCTTTAGTAGTAAATACCAAAATCTAGCTAGCTAGCTGCAACCTGAGTGGCTACTGCTGGGTAACGCCTCTGTTCCGAAGCAAGCACCAGTTAGCCTTGAGCTAGCCTCAAGCTAGGCCCATCGCCCGGCTAGCCGAAGATGTCTACCAGCTAATACTTGGGCTACAATACCTCTTTTGCCAATTGGCCTGGGCCCTTTATTGTCGACATGGAGCCCCGCCGATCCATCACGACTGGTCTGCTGACGTAATCGTCCGAGGAGGTTTCAACAGGCTTTTCCATTGCGACGTTGCCGGAGACCCATCTGCTAGCCCAGGCCTGCTAGCTTTCTGAACCGCTGTGTCTCCAGCTCGCCTAGCGTAGTAGCGACTACCGAACGGCTCCCTTTCTCACCTATTGCTGCTCATTGGACCCTACGATCACTCGGCTTCACATGCCTCTCTCTAATGTCAGTATGCCTTGACTACTACAGTTTAGATGAGTTATTATTGTTTTATTTCACAGTAGAGCCTTCAGCCCCGCCCAACATGCCTTAGATAGCTCTTTTGTCCCACCCCCCACATATGCGGAGACCTCACCTGGCGTAACTGGTGCCTCCAGAGACACACCCGCTCTCATCATCACTCAATGCCTAGGTTTACCTCCACTGTACTCACATCCTACCATACCCTTGTCTGACAGGGATGGTGGCTGTTTCTGAGATATCTTGGGAGACATCTTGGGTGGTTGGTTGGGCAGTGCCTGTGGAAACGTCTGGGTCTTCGTTGTTGTTGTCTGGTAGAGGGGTGGGGGGTTGTTGGTTTTGGTTTGAGTTGGTGGCGATGACCCTTGCCCTGCCGGCATAGGAACTGTGGAAGGTTCTGATGAAATGACACTCTTCCCCACACAGGTTGCAGGGGCGTGTGGATGGTTGTCTTCACAGATCTTGCCCCTAAAGATTTGAGACTTGCTATCACTTGTTCTGTCCCTATGCAAACTAAATTGTTAAACAGTACCACTACCACATATCAGTTATATTCATACAGCAATCTCATTCATGGGTGCAAAAAATATAGCCTCTTATAAGACACACTGCAAAATATGTTAATGAGTAAGAAACAACTACACCATGCACCCAAGGTTTTTGGCGCTCCCAAAATACGGTATGGTACTTTATTCTGAATAACAGTAAATTACTATCAATTTTCATTCTATATATATATATATATATATATATATATATATATTTAAAAGAGAGAGAGAGAGAGACTGACTTTTTGTCTTTCTTTAATGAAACCTAATTTCATTAAAACCTCAACACCCCCCCTTAAAATATAACACCAAAATATATCCTGTACTGCATACATGTACCATACTTACCTTTCCCTCTACCACACAACACAAAACACCACACATCACAATAACCCAAAAACATCACCACTTCAACAACTGTATATCCAAAATATATTCCCCAGCTAAACAGACAGCCCCCCCAACACACCATATCTCCTGAAAAATCTCCACACTTTTTATCATTTTATAGAACTCAAATTCTACCCTAAGACGTGCAGAGACAATCCCATGAAATAATAGTAAAGGGTCTGTTATTCCCCACCTTTGACCCTGTTCTTCCTTGTTATCCAATTAGCCAACTTTGCCTGAGCAAACAGAAAATTCAACCAAACACATTTGGCCTTCTCCTTAATTGAATACCTGTACCCCATTATAAACATCCCAACAGTAAAAAACACCCCCAACCTCTCACACAGACATTCCAACAGAGATATGAATGGCATTAACCTGGCGCACCCTGAAAACACATGAATCACAGTTTCTCTCATAACACAGAAAGGACACCCCTGCCCAACTCCCGGTTCAACCCGTGCCAACCTGCTGTTAGTGGCCAGGGCTCCATGTAGAACCCTCCACCGGAGGTCCCCTGACCTCTTTGGTGCTGTGGTTTGTCGAGTCTTGCCTGTTTGTAGAGCCTTGCTCCCTTGCCAGTCCCCTGTCTCTGCTGTCACATGCAGTGGAGGAAACATTGGTGCCTCCCCCCTTTGGCCGCTCAAACACCCCCCTTACCAGGAATCTCTCCAGCAGCCTAAGATACGTTATTCCTGTGTTATGGAAGCACTTCCAGGGTTTTCCACCCCTCCTCTCCCAGAAGTCGTAGGTCACCCAGCTTTTGTAAACCCGCTGCTATCAGTTTCCTCTGCAGGGTAGCAGACTGAACTGATCTCAAAGGGATGGCTGGGTTGTAGAAGATAGGCTCCTCCCACACCCACAGCCCAGGCTCCTCTCACACCCACAGCTAAGGCTCCACGCCCCCTTCTTGTGTGGGCCTTAGAGCTGCCAGGCCCTCAGAGTAAAAATCAGAGAGACCTTCTGTACTCAGCCCCTCCAGCCTCATGAGGAACAGCTGCCGGTCCAACCCTATTCCAACAGCTCTCCTTAGCAGTGTGCATGCTGGTTCCCTCCAGTCAACATAGGGTATGGTGCACCGCCTTTAGTCGGAAAGCAGCCACCCTGCTCTACAGTTCCACCAGGCCCTGTCCTCCTTCGTGGACGGTCAAGTACAACACTGCCGACCAGAAAAAGTCCACCAGCTTGCGTTGCAGGTGTGTGAGCAGATCGGGGGTTTTATGCCACAGGAAGATGCAGCCAGTTTATGCCACAGGGAAGATGCCACCAAATGCCACAATGGTCCTTATGGCCAAACATTTATATTTTTGCTTCATCAGACCAGAGGACATTTCTCCAAAAAGTATGATCTTTGTCCCCATGTGCAGTTGCAAACTGTAGTCTGTCTTTTGTATGGCGGTTTTGGAGCTGTGGCTCGGACAGCCAGTTTATGCCACAGGGAAGATGCCACCAAATGCCACAATGGTCCTTATGGCCAAACATTTATATTTTTGCTTCATCAGACCAGAGGACATTTCTCCAAAAAGTATGATCTTTGTCCCCATGTGCAGTTGCAAACTGTAGTCTGTCTTTTGTATGGCGGTTTTGGAGCTGTGGCTCGGACAGCCAGTTTATGCCACAGGGAAGATGCCACCAACTGCCACAATGGTCCTTATGGCCAAACATTTATATTTTTGCTTTATCAGACCAGAGGACATTTCTCCAAAAAGTACGATCTTTGTCCCCATGTGCAGTTGCAAACTGTAGTCTGTCTTTTGTATGGCGGTTTTGGAGCAATTGGCTTCTTCCATGCTGAGTGGCTTTTCAGGTTATGTCAATGTAGGACTTGTTTTACTGTGGATAGACATTTATATTTTTGCCGGTTTCAGACCAGCATCTTCACAAAAGTCATTCGTCTTTGTTCCCATGGGAGTTGCAAACACTTTAGTCTGTCTTTTGTATGGCGTTTTGGATCTCGTGGCGACAGAACAGTTTATGCTTCACAGCGGAAGATGTACCAAATGCCACAATGGTCCTTATGGCCAAACATTTATATTTTTGTACAGATCAGACCAGAGGACATTCAGGCATTTGGAAATTGTCCCAAGGATGAACCAGACTTAGGAGGTCTTGTGAGTCTTGGCTGATTTATTTAGATTTTCCCAGATGTCAAGCAATGAACTTGAAGGTAGGCCTTGAAATACATCCACAGGAACACCTTCAATTGATTCAAATGATGTCAATTAAAAAGCCTATCAGAAACTGCTTCTAAAGCAGTGGCATCATTTTGCTGAATGGCTTTTCTTTAAAGTCAATGTAGGACATCTTTTACTGTGGATAGAGATAACTTTTTACCCACTGGAATTGTGATACAGCATCTTATAAGGTCATAATCTGTCTGTTCTGGGATTGATAAACACTTTTCAGGCACAAAGTAGTCCATCTCTTGCCAAAACTATAGTTCTTAACAAGAAATTTGTGGAGTGGTTGAAAAGTGTATGTAAACTTCCGACTTCAACGGTAGCTGTTGTTCATTGTTATTCAGAAACTTGAACACTTGCCTCCGGAACGAAACAGCTTGCTTAACGACATCTGCCTCAAAACCTGCCGACAGTACACGAAAACCGCTAGCAAACCTACCAAAATGACTCAGCGGCAAATTTTAAACTACCACCCTTGTGGAATGGGTAGAAAAAGGTGGAATTGGCACGAACACACCCCTTACAAGTATTCCACTAGCAATTAGCCAACCAAATTTGCTCCTTTCTGGAACACAACCACAGCTTTGTTCATTCTGGAAGCAGAATGTATAAATTCAGCACGTACCTGTTCAAAGAGAGTGAGCAGAACCTCCTCCACTTTAATGCATTATTTGTTTTAGCGGTATCCACAGGTTTTTTCAAAGTTGGGGTGGAAGAGGACAGAGTTAGTTTCCTGGGGTTTTGAAGATGCGGTGGCTTCTCAGCCTAACGCGGAGGAGATGATACAGTGAATTTTATACGGCTCAAGCTCATTAGCAAAATGCGAAAAAATATTCCTATCTGTTAACTGTAAACAATTTTTCTACCCAGGTCAGAAAAATGTTTTACGGCGAAAACATACTATTTATGTCAAACCACCACCACAGACATAGCTCATTTGCATAGCCAAGTAGGAAAAACTATAGTTCAACAACAAACGTGGAGGATTAAAAGAAAAATCATTTCACTAACTGTTTGAAATCTTCATCAGATGACTTATAACATGTTACACAGTACATTCATTTTTTCAATAATCTGCATATATATCCATAAATCTCTGTTTACAATGATGCATCGTTCAAAAAAACCTACTAAAATGACTCAGGAGAAATGTCGAAACTAGCTCCGGCAGATAACGGGTAGCTAACAAGGAATACACATCATAAACTTTGACTAAATATGCATGTTCTACATATGTATAAAGATATTCCACTAGCAATTAGCAACCAAATTTGTTACATTTATTTTTAACAACCACAGGTTTGTTCACTGGCTAACTAGAATGTCATAAATTCAAAAGCATTACCTCCTTCAAAGAAACCCAAATTTACAGAATTCCTTACCTTTGCTGTTCTTCCAAAAGACCTCAGGGATTATACACCAAAACAGCCATAGTTTTCAAGTCTGCGTCTTTCAAACAGACACTTTTCCTCCAAAAGTCAAGTGGATTAGGCTGAGAATATGTCACCTTGTCAAACTCTTCAAAACCTCAATCCAGCAAAGGGAAACTAAAAATAGAAGCTCTTCCTGTTTTGATTTTCCTTTGCTTCCACCCCAAAACTTTGAAAAATACTAATAATAATGTGGAGCAACTAGACCTGGCTAAAACAAATAGTGCATTAATTAATGTTTTATTGTGCAATCGATAAACTTACACAAACGCTTTGATTGCTTTCGCTCTAAAGCATAATTTCAAAATCTGACACGACAGGTGGATTAACAAAAGGCTAAGCTGTGTTTTCCTACATTGCACTTGTGATTTCATGAATATAAATATTTATGGTAATATTTATTGTATGTAGCGCTATGCTATTCAGTGGTGACACTTATCCCGATAGGGGGATTGCAGCCATAACAGGTTTTAACTTCAAATGGTTGCAAGGGCATTCATTTTGAAAAATAGCTTGGATGAAAAAGTGCCCATTGTAAACAGAATTTGCAGCCATTGTTTTCCCTCCTACTGTGAGTCTCAGTTGCTAATATATGCATATTATTATTAGTATTGTGGATAGAAAACATATTTCCTGTGGATTTTTCCTGTGAACATAACGCGACAAACAAACTGAGGTATTTTGGATATAAAAATCATCTTTATGGAACAAACAGAACATTTGTTGTGTAACTGGGAGTCTCATGAGTGAAAACATCCGAAGATCATCAAAGATAAACGATGAATTTGATTGCTTTTCAGATTTTCGTGACCGAGCTATTGAAAGAAAAGAAGAAGAAACAATACGTTAGGACACAGTCCTCCACACCAAACACTCAAACTCCAAAAAACTCCCAGCATGCACTGCGAGAGAGGAGAGGAGAGGAGAGGAGAGGAGAGGAGAGGAGAGGAGAGGAGAGACTAACAGTTCTGATTATCTGCCTAAAATCTAGAATTTCTGAATTCACAGAACTAGAATGAGAATGACACATATGCAAGGTGGCAGCTTTGTGAAGAGCTTGAATAAGAAATTCCTGTTGGGACTTCTATGACAAACACACACCCTCCGAGCCTGAGGATCCCAGCATTGATTGTGGATCAACTGAACTGTTATCTAAGTAGTAACCAGGGCACCTTGTGTAATCAACACATCAAATGTTCCATTCCAGAAATTTGAATTCAACCAAGTTCATTGGTCCGACAAAAACAGCCACCGTCGAAAATCAGCCTTGAATCTCATCAAACACAATATTATTTGTGTATTTAAAATGTAACACCCTTATTTCATTTAAAAGTAAGCAGCACCACGGGTTAAGATTATTTTAAAAAGCCCCTCCGATTTGATTACAGAGAGAAAGTCTGAGGAAAAAGACAGCAACTTGTGGCTTACCCTCCTAGCATCCCTCCCTCTTGTAGACCCTATTTCATTTTATTTGGTTATTCTAAAAGTCAGTAAAAGTAAAACACTTCTATCCGTTGTTAAAAGTTTAAATAATACACAATTCAAACAGTAAGTAATCAATCCAACTTAATCCAACCAGTCAGTTAATTGGTTATTCAGTCCGATACTTGTCTGACAGTTTCGTTAAGGAGTGGATTTAGATTGGTTTGGCTCGGAGTCTTCCTTACTTGGTTGGTATGGTGAAGTGGTTGATGGTGGGTTTGTGTTGGGGTGGGTGGGTGGGTGGGTGTGTGATGGAGCCTGGGTTGGCATTTGCTGTATGGAAGTGGCAGTTGTGGGTGGTCGGTGTTGTGTCCAGGGTTGGTGCTGGTGTTGGCTCTATTTCAGGTCGCCACTGTCAACCTAATCAAATAACAACACTACCAACACTCCTCACTCTCATTCTTCTCTTTTCAAAATTTTGTCTAATATTACACACCGTTTATTAATTTGAGGCCAAATGGACATTTTATATTCACTTGCTGATTGGTGGTGATGACGAACACTGAAAGTATCTGAGGAAGTGTTTTTATGATGAGAAATTACTAAAAGTGCATGAATTAAAGGTTTTTGGGGTGTTCCATGCTCAATCAATCAGCTTTAACATTAGCGATAGAAATCACAATATTTCAGTGTTATTGTCTGCATCATTTCCAATTTCCAATATATTTGTATTTTTCTTTTTTAAATATATTTTCCCTATATGTTACTTTATCCTAACCCTACCAGACCTCCCCTATTTGGAGTAAACTAATCTAGTTTGAGAAACACCCTGGAGTCCCGGAGTCACCTCTTCATTGTTGACGTTGAGACTGGTGTTTTGTGGGCACTATTTAATGATGTTGCCAGTTGAGGACTTGTGAGGCATCTGTTTCTCAAACTAGACAGACTAATGTACTTGTCCTCTTTCTCAGTTGTGCACCGGTGCCTCCCAATCATCTTTATATTCTGGTTAGTGCCATTTTGCACTGTTTTGTGAAGGGGAGTAGTGCACAGCGCTGTACGAAATCTTCAGTTTATTGGCAATTTCTTACATGGAATAGCCTTCATTTCTCAGAACATGAATAGACTGACGAGTTTCAGAAGAAAGGTTTTTGTTTCTGGCCATTTTGATCCGGTAATCGAACCCAGAAATGCTGCTACTCCAGATACTTAACTGGTCTAAAGAAAGCCAGTTTTATTGCTTCTTTAATCAGAAACAACAGTTTTCAGCTGTGCTAACAATTGCTAAAGGGTTTTCTAATGATCAATTAGCCTTTTAAAATGTTTTATTTTATCTTTATTTCAATAGGCAGGTCAGTTAATTAAGAAAAAAATCTTATTTTCAATGACAGCCTATGAACAGTGGGTTAATTGTCTTGTTCTGGGGCAGAATGACAGATTGTTACCGAGTTAGCTTGGGGATTCGATCTTGCAACCTTTTGGTTACTAGCCCAAATATTTTACTTAATTTTCTGTTATTACCACTAGGCTACCTGCCATCCCGTGATACACTTGGATTAGCTAACACAAAATGCCATTGGGGCACAGGAGTGATGGTTGCTGATAATGGGCCTCAGTACGCCTATGTATATATTCCATTAAAAAATCAGTTGTTTCCAGTTCCAATCATCATTTACAACATTAACTATGTCTACACTGTATTTCTGATCAATTTGAGGCTATATTGATGGAAGAAAATGTAGCTTTCCTTTCAAAAACAAGGACATTTCTAAGTGACCCCAAACTTTTGCACGGTAGTTTTTCTTTTTGTAGATTTCCTGTAAAAAAGCAAACAGGCAAATGCTTTTAGAACTCGATTCATACAGTCCCATTTTTACCACATTCTTGTCGGGATAAGGCTTTTATATTTCCCGCCGATGCCAGCAAGTTTAGATGTGGGAGTAGACAGTGGGTGAATGTTTATTTTAATAAATCCATTGAATATATCACCATCACAAAGAAATCCATTATTCATTTGTTTTCGACAGGTCCTTAGATGTATTTTCAAAAGAATAGAATGGCATATTTTGAGATTAATTATGTTATCGGTCAGAGCAGCCTATAGGCTACATGGTTGTGCCATGCACATTATATCAATAGTTATTTTGTTCATTAAACAGACCAGACACACTTAGGCTTCCCTGATCATAGTCAACACACATTTTAAAGTAGGCTTAGAATACAATGAAACATAACAGAATAAAATAAAAAATTATATTTTTCCCACACAACATGCATCACAGCAAACATGTGGAATGGCTGTTATATAAAAAAGTGATATTTTGAAGCAGAGACCAAGGCAAGCCCATGCTTTTTGATCCAAATTTTATCTCTTTCCTACCCTCACTCCACTTTGTTAGGGAGCCGGCGTAGGGTCTTGCGTTGAGAGTATCTTCATCATGATATCATCAAATAATAACAATATATGTTTTCAGTCTCAATGTTTCACAACCTCCATAGGCTTTTGTAGTTGCCTATATGCGATTGAGCGAAATAAGAGGCCTACACTTGATTTAGGCTAAGTTATTTAATGCTAAATGTTTCTGATCAGCAATAAATGAGTAAAGGATTAGATTAGCTATATCACTTCCACTTATTTGCTCAGTCAGATAATTATCCAAATATTCAGACGGAGATTCAGTGAAAGAAAATCACATTGATTGATTAAGGCAAGTCACAGGCTTTTGGTCAGAAATAGGCCTAGGCAACAAAGCGACTGCAAGTGAAGACCAAAATAATGCAGTTGTTAAAAGTGATACATTCTGGCAAAATATTCTGATCAGTGGAAAGAAATGAGCCAACTAGACAAGATGAGCAGCACTATGTACATTATAATTGTCATATGAAGAGATCATCTATGTTCTATACAATAGGTAATGACCAATTTAACATGTACGTCCTACCATTCAAGCTTTCCCCTTCTATAGAAAAGAGCATCCATTAGATGGGACAGTATGTGCACTACGGACATTCTCCATATCTGGGCAAGGAATGGGCAAAAATACCAAGATCAATGTATCAAAATAATACTTGTATTTTATAATGCAGGTTTTGCCAAACTGGGGTAGGTGTTTTCAAACAGTCCATTTATATTTTCCAACGGGGCTAATCATTTGGGTGAGTTTTGTTTCTCGCCTGAGTAACCTCGTTTCACTGCTGCTCATTCCATTTGCTCGAAAATGGATAAACGGTTAAAAAAAAGTAAGGCCCACATCCATAGAGACACATACTGTACCAGCTCTACTGTTTGTACTGCTTCTATCATCAGTACTACACCTTCACCTGTCGACAACACACAGGTCTTTCCATCATTGTATGATTTTTTTGGTGTGTAAATGCACCTGAGTGAGTTGGGTGCGCAATTACACAGGTACTTTCCTGAAACGGATGACACAAACAACTGGATAGTTATCCTTTTTATTCCCTGCCTCCAGTCCACTTACTGATATCTGAACAAGAGCGCTTCATCAAAATTGCAACAAGCGGTTCTGTGAAAATTGAATTGAATCAGAAGCCATTGACAGATTTCTGGATTGGGCTGCACTCAGAGTATCCTGCCTTGGCAAATCGGCTGTTAAGACACGGATGCCCTTTGCAACCACTACCAATGTGAGAGTGGATTCTCGGCATGAAAACTAAATAAAGGCACAGACTGTGTGTGGAAAATGATTTAAGACTGAGACTCTCTCCAATACAACCCAACACTGCAGAGTAATGTGATTATTTTCAAGCACACCCTTCTCATTAGCCTGTGGTCAGTTATTCACAATTTCCGATTAACAAATAAGGTTTTAAATGAAAGATGGTTAAATAAAGAGCAACATGATTGATTATTATTATATTATTATTTGTGTCCTGATCCTATAAGAGCTCTTTCTCACTTCCCATGAGCGGGGTTGTGACAAAAACTCACACTCATTCGTATGTTTAATAAATGTATCATATAATGTGTGTGTGGCAGGCTTTACAATGATTACAAAAAAACAACATTTGAGAGTGCGCTGACCCTGGTGCTAGAAGGGGTACGCAGCTGGAGGTTGAATGTTTGAATGGGTACGGGACTATGAAAAGTTTGGGAACCACTGTTCTAATGTATTTAATAAAAATACATAGATTTGATATTTTAAAATACATTTGCAAGTAGTCAGCCCGAAAAGATAGATAGTAGTACTGAAGACCGGTTTCGAGACCACATATTGAGTGTCTTGGTCTTGTCTCGGTATTGGATACATTTGTACTCGGTCTTGACTCAGTCTCAGACTGTCAGGACTCCTAATTTCTCTCAGAGACCAGCCATGACCAGCAGAGTTAAAAACTCGTAATTCAGTCAGTGCATAAAACCACTTTGTCAGGCCAAATATGTACACTTTTTTTCTTAAAACACGAATATCTTAACAGCCTTACCTATTATACGCATGTTTGTGCAGTGGCAAACCTATAGACCTTCAGAACGCATCAGGTTCGTGATTCTGAAAGGACAGGAATCGTAATACCAGCACTTTTTTGTAAGGGTGCACTTTTTGTAAAACAGAAAAGGTCCAGTGATGTAGTGGAGGGTATACTCAAGAATAAATCGTAAACCCACTTTTTTTATTCTGACTTCTTAATTCCTACTGATGCGTATTAAAGAAGTGTAGAGGAGGTACGACTTATCAATTATGCATGTAGTACAATAGACAAGTCATTCACAAAGTAGCCTACACAATTGCAAAAAACGTGAAATATATTCACATACCCGCCTCACCGATAGCCTAGTTTCAGCGGAATATCATCTTTAGGCAGCAAGAGTGTGCAGCTCTGAACTGTCTTGGCATGGAGCTACTCACAGAAGAATGACATCGATAGCCGGTAGGGTAGGAAAGATGTTTCAACTTATAATATCTACCAGTAAATGCTAACTAAGACAACAATGGTTATTCAAACCAGGAATTGAAAAAGGTTAGTCCAAGTGTTGTTTAGTAAGCTAATTGTGATGTGCAATTGTCATCATGTGCTGTTTGCATCAAGAGTGTAGACATGGATGGACCTGGATAGACACAGGCCAACTCACTGGGGAGCCAGGCCTTCACAGGCCCACCCAATCAGATTGATGTGGTTTAAGCATTGTTGTTTATTTTTCTATTTTAAAAAGTGTGATTTTGAGAGTGAAAATCTGAAAAATCTATAGGAAACTCACACAAAAACCATTGGAAAACCTATGATTTTTCACACAGGGTGCATTTCCTTCGCTCAGCAGATTTTTATTTAGTATGCCTACTCGTCCAGGCACTACCACACCATTGCATAGGGCTGATGGAAAGACAGCAGTCACACACAGCATGATGTTAAAGGATAAGCAGTCCATAAACTCGACATAATAAGCCAGTAGATCCCAATCATAAGAATACAAAAACACAACCATTAAACATTTCCCGGTCGAAATGTACAACTATTTGTTGTTTGCACACAAAGTAAAGTACACAAAGTAACCGGTGACCTAAAGTTTGATATGGAACTGACAGCATTTTAACTACTTAGCAGACATGAAACATACAGACAATCATAATATCAGTAAAAATATAAAAATCCCAGTTCATGCTACTAAACCAGCTTTACAAGAGGTTTATATTTGACTCAAAGTTCCATGACGTACAGAATAGATGGATGCTGTTCAATGCATGGTTAATATAATTCACCAATACATTTCTTGGTAGTCCCAAACAATATTGCTCTCAGGTTGTAAATCACAGCTTGTTTGCTGCTTCCATTCGGGATGCACTGTTTTAGTTTCAATTACTCAATATTCTGGACTAAAATGGACGAACGTAACTAAGGCTAAGAATGTTAATACAATCAAACTTGCAAGGGCAATGATCACAAGTCAGTCATAACGTGGCGAATAGGCGAGTGTATCGGTTTATGAAGGAAGCTAAAAACATGGAGCGTAACGTTAACTAGACAGCTAGCTGCTAGGAGGATGTTATGTCATGCCATTGGAGGAGTTGGTTCAGTGACTGACTTTTTCCCATTATATCATTTTTTAGTGGGCTATGCACAGCTAGAGATGCAGGCGTCATTTGGTTAGCTAGTAAGAACTTGAACGACTGTTATCCAGTTAGCATATCTCTTGTGTTCGCAAATTCACTCTGGCTATCTACTCTGATTTCAGAGCACTCGTCTGAGTGTGCCAGAGCGCTGAACAATATGACCGGTGTAATTAAACCTAGGCAAAAAAAAGTAATATCTACTCAAGAATGCTCTAGATAACATGTAAACAGCCTAACCAGCTCTGTTACGGCGAGTAAAATGGTCAGAGTATGGTGTTCTCTCGTTTGTTTCTGGAAGTAGCTATTTGGCAAGTTAGCCAATTTTTTAACCAGTTAGCATGGGCGTCATGATTGGCTGGGACAAGCATGCATTGGCAGGCAAGCTGCCATGCGTTCTAATGATCCAAACTCATGCTGTTGCAACTGCCTGGAAACACACAGTCCAGTCCAAAGTGAATGATGCCAGGCCCCTGTGACAAATGGCAAGTTTGTATAAATGTCCACTGTAGCTCTGATTGGCTATAGGGCACATATCTGTGCATTTCACAAATGCCTTAGTATAGGTAATTTCCAAACATTCTAAGAATTTATGAAAATGACCATATCGAAGAGGTGTCATATAAATGTGTCATATTCTTCTTGGGGGTGTAAATTAACATATTTGAATAACATGTCATATTGCTAATGTAGTATCTGTGATGTACCTCTGTTTATATTAGTTACTATGCTGTTACTAAGCAGTAATGTATTACGGCAGTGTTACGTTACTAAACCTAATAGGAAATGCACATGCGCACGATTGTGTCGGGGGCTGTAGAGCAAATCAAATCAAATCAAATTTGTCACATACACATGGTTAGCAGATGTTAATGCGAGTGTAGCGAAATGCTTGTGCTTCTAGTTCCAACAATGCAGTAATAACCAACAAGTAATTTAACTAACAATTCCAAAACTACTGTCTTATACACACAAGTGTAGGGGGATAAAGAATATGTACATAAAGATATATGAATGAGTGATGGTACAGAGCGGCATAGGCAAGATGCAGTAGATGGTATCGAGTACAGTATATACATATTAGATGAGTATGTAAACAAAGTGGCATAGTTAAAGTGGCTAGTGATACATGTATTACATAAAGATGCAGTAGATGATATAGAGTACAGTATATACGTATACATATGAGATGAATAATGTAGGGTATGTAAACATTATATTAGGTAGCATTGTTTAAAGTGGCTAGTGATATATTTTACATCATTTCCCATCAATTCCCATTATTAAAGTGGCTGGAGTTGATTCAGTGTGTTGGCAGCAGCCACTCAATGTTAGTGGTGGCTGTTTAACAGTCTGATGGCCTTGAGATAGAAGCTGTTTTTCAGTCTCTCGGTCCCAGCTTTGATGCACCTGTACTGACCTCGCCTTCTGGATGATAGCGGGGTGAACAGGCAGTGGCTCGGGTGGTTGTTGTCCTTGATGATCTTTATGGCCTTCCTGTAACATCGGGTGGTGTAGGTGTCCTGGAGGGCTGGTAGTTTGCTCCCGGTGATGTGTTGTGCAGACCTCACTACCCTCTGGTGAGCCTTACGGTTGTGGGCGGAGCAGTTGCCGTACCAGGCGGTGATACAGCCCGCCAGGATGCTCTCGATTGTGCATCTGTAAAAGTTTGTGAGTGATTTTGGTGACAAGCCTAATTTCTTCAGCCTCCTGAGGTTGAAGAGGCGCTGCTGTGCCTTCTTCACGATGCTGTCTGTGTGGGTGGACCAATTCAGTTTGTCTGTGATGTGTATGCCGAGGAACTTAAATCTTACTACCACGAGAGTATTTGACTAAACAAAACTAACTGTACTCCCGTCTCCTGCCTGGTAATTTCTTCACAACAAATATTACAGCTAAAATGCTGCAAGTTCCACTTTACATGCAACAATATTTCACACACACGTTATTTTCAAAGAGAGGCTAACAACAGCAAGTTTGTTACAATAAAAAACTATGTTCCACTCACCAGATGATGATCACTTGAAACTTAACTTCTTGAAAATGGAGACGTTAACAAATTAGCAACAACATCCTATTTGAGAACACCTGTTGCAGCCATTGCAAACTAGCAAACAACAAAAGCTAGCTAGCTTGACCGTTGGAAAACTACTGATCGCTATTGTGCAGTATCCTGTTGGCCTTCAAGAAGGCAGAAGTGTCCATAGGTTTTTGTAAAAACGGTCCCACCCATTAAGTCAAAATTTGATCGATTGATTCCACTGTCACTTCAAAATGTTGTACAACTAGACTTGAATGGCAGATGCCTTTATCTGCACGTTATCTACCATCTGATGGCCTAGCCAATGGCTGACTTAACTAGCTTGATTTATCTCCCCAGAGACCAGCAAAAAAAATCCTCATTTTAATTTTTTTTATCTCTTCGGCGTTAACCCTTTCCGTTCCAATAAAAATGAAGAGATTAAATCAGAACACAATTGAAATAGTAATATAATTATACTAATATTATTGTTATTATAATTATTTTATAAATCCTTAGCCCTTCTCTGTGTAACGGCGTTCTTCGTTTGTCGAAAGAGAGTCAGACCGAAATGCAGCGTGGTTGTTACTCATGTTCTTTAATGAATGATTGCGATACATGAAATAACTTAATAAATGCAAAAACAACAAACGGAACGTGAAACCTAATTACACACTACACAGAGACAGGAACAGTCACCCACCAAATACACAGTGAAACCCAGGCTACCTAAATATGGTTCCCCATCAGAGACAACAAGAATCACCTGACTCTGATTGAGAACCGCCTCAGGCAGCCAAGCCTTAACTAGACACACCCCTAATCAACCACAATCCCAATGCCTACAAAATCCCCAATACGACAACACAATAAACCCATGTCACACCCTGGCCTGAACAAATATTTAACGAAAACACAAAATACAATGACCAGGGCGTGACTCTCTGAAGGCGTATGAAGGCCTATTGTTCCCCACTGTTTGAGTTAGTAACAATTTGTAGGAGGCTATTTCACTTAGCATGCATTTTTTTCTCACTATTATTAATGTCTAAAGAATCCATATGTTGTTCTGAAATAATGGACATTTTGAACTGTTATTACGGTGATGATTTAACAAAATTACAATCATGGTTTTGAATTAGCTACACATTTATATGGTCTTGGTCAAACACAACACTGTTTCACAGTAACGGATACAGAAACTAGTTTTGACTTTGATATGTTGTTGTTTATCTACAGTAAATAACCATTATAAAGAGGTCAACTGGTCTATTCCTTTTCAATGTTGTCACGTCTGTATTCCAGCTAACTGAAGGGGATACATGTAGATAGTAACACAACCGTACCAGCTGTGGTGCGGACAAAGCAATGTACAGCCTCGGTCTGTGGTACCAGACTCTGAAACCCGCCAATTGTGTTCCTATTGATTTTAGATACTAGCTCCATTTCATGTTCGATTGCTCAAATGTTCACATGCACACAGTCCCTACTACCTTACATTTATAAAATATGATGATCCTTTATCATATTTACAAGAATAATAAAGCCTATAATTATCATGGGAAAGAGCCAATCCATTACAAGAGCAATTTAGGCACCAATACCTTCTCAGGCAATAACCATCAGTTTCAGTGCACAATAAATCAACTAATTCTCATTACGAGCATACATTTATTGTCTGCTTTACACAATTATTGATAGGGCTCATTTTGATGCTGAGATAGGTGTGACTCTCTGTTATAAGCAGCCAACAAATCAAATATGGGAGCGGAAAGCCAATTCATCAGCCAGTAATTATGGGTGCCTTATCACGCAATTTAAAAAAAACTCAGAGAAGGACTTGAAAGAAATCCTAATTAATTACATACTTTGTGGTATTAGGCTGAGCTAATTTCACAGCCATTATTCTCAGAGGAACAAACACAAGGTACACCGGCCTTATATTAGGAGAGTGTTAAATACACTGAGGGTGTTAAATCAACACTGAATGTGTTTAGTAATGTGGATCCATATAGACACAGGAACAGTGTTAAATTACCACACTGCTTAGTGTAAAGCCTTATTCAAATATTTCCCAAGGTGACTTGCCTTTCGAGTAAATTGTAGGGTTACCACCCATGACTGTATTTGTCTGTGACAAAGACATAGTTGTTGCAATCATCTATCTTTTACCAGATGAGATTTTAAACTATTATGTTATCATTAAATTAGGCCTCTTTTTGTTATGATAATATATTTGCTCAGGATCTCACTTGGTGAAGTCCATATATCCAAAAAACAATTTAATGCAACAACTATGTCTCTGTCACTAACAAATACACTCATGGGTGGTAACTCTACAATTTATTTGAAAGGCTTTCCACTAAGCATTGTGTTAATTTAACACTTTTCCCGTGCCTATATGGGTCCACATACATGTTCAGGGTTGATGTAATGCTCTCAGTGTAAAATATATATTTCTTTACATTGGACAAATTGCTGTGTGGCTATTCTGAATCTTAAATTACAATTACAATGTAAATGTATTTTAAATGTTAAAAACCTAGCCAGAGGACCCTCACATTTCTATGTACCCCACATGCCTGTTTCTTTCTATCTCACTCTTCCTTTCTCCCTTGCTTTTCCATCACTGGGTAAATCTGATAGAAAGTCATAGATCACCAGGGACGTCACAATGATTTACATGCAAATCGGATGCCATCTATTAGCCTTTCAAAAAATCAGTTTAGATTATTGGAGAAACTGAGTAATGCCCGGACCTAAACTTCAGTACTGTGGATCCCCCCAAAGAGGGAAGTATATTGGCATAAAACCCAATTACAAACACCTGGAGATGTTTTAACAGATTACTCATGGTCCTGATGCAATTTTACATCATAATCCCCATCTCTGGGGAAAAGTTGATTGATGTGCGATGGAAATATTGTCAATAAAACCCTGAATGCCATTGCAATATCTTTGTGTGGATGCAAAATACCCACCTTCTAATCGGTATAGGCTATATGAACCGTAGCTGGATAGATGGATATTCTACGAAGAATTCACAGTCAAATGAAATCATCAATTGACAAGTACTTTGTAAGAAATCCCACAGCAAATGTGAGTTTAAATAACATGCACACTTTTTTATTTATTTATTTATTTCACCTTTATTTAACCAGGTAGGCAAGTTGAGAACAAGTTCTCATTTACAATTGCGACCTGGCCAAGATAAAGCAAAGCAGTTCGACACATACAACGACACAGAGTTACACATGGAGTAAAACAAACATACAGTCAATAATACAGTATAAACAAGTCTATATACGATGTGAGCAAATGAGGTGAGATAAGGGAGGTAAAGGCAAAAAAGGCCATGGTGGCAAAGTAAATACAATATAGCAAGTAAAACACTGGAATGGTAGATTTGCAATGGAAGAATGTGCAAAGTAGAAATAAAAATAATGGGGTGCAAAGGAGCAAAATAAATAAATAAATAAAATACAGTAGGGAAAGAGGTAGTTGTTTGGGCTAAATTATAGGTGGGCTATGGTGGGCTACAGGTGCAGCAATCTGTGAGCTGCTCTGACAGTTGGTGCTTAAAGCTAGTGAGGGAGATGGAAGGAGAGGCGTGTTTCCAGTTTCAGAGATTTTTGTAGGGGGACTTTACCTAGCAGGGTCTTGTAGATGACATGGAGCCAGTGGGTTTGGCGACGAGTATGAAGCGAGGGCCAGCCAACGAGAGCGTACAGGTCGCAATGGTGGGTAGTATATGGGGCTTTGGTGACAAAACGGATTGCACTGTGATAGACTGCATCCAATTTGTTGAGTAGGGTATTGGAGGCTATTTTGTAAATGACATCGCCAAAGTCGAGGATTGGTAGGATGGTCAGTTTTACAAGGGTATGTTTGGCAGCATGAGTGAAGGATGCTTTGTTGCGGAATAGGAAGCCAATTCTAGATTTAACTTTGGATTGGAGATGTTTGATATGGGTCTGGAAGGAGAGTTTGCAGTCTAACCAGACACCTAAGTATTTGTAGTTGTCCACGTATTCTAAGTCAGAGCCGTCCAGAGTAGTGATGTTGGACAGGCAGGCAGGTGCAGGTAGCGATCGGTTGAAGAGCATGCATTTAGTTTTACTTGTATTTAAGAGCAATTGGAGGCCACGGAAGGAGAGTTGTATGGCATTGAAGCTTGCCTGGAGGGTTGTTAACACAGTGTCCAAAGAAGGGCCAGAAGTATACAGAATGGTGTCGTCTGCGTAGAGGTGGATCAGAGACTCACCAGCAGCAAGAGCGACCTCATTGATGTATACAGAGAAGAGAGTCGGTCCAAGAATTGAACCCTGTGGCACTACTGTGACAACTACAAACTTTGGATGCATGATGTACTGTACCACACTGATAAATGATACACAAATATAAATGTGAAAACTATAAAGTGAAGAGAATACAATGCATACTAGAATAGGCCCAACACAGAACATACAATAATAAGAATGATATCCTGTATAGATTCAATAAGCCTAATACTCTAACCCCAGCTTCATTAAACCTGCAGTGATATATAACTTTCGGCTCATCTGCAGAGCATAGTAATGTTTTCAGTCATAAATTATGTCCATTTGGGATAGTGCCATGGGAGAGTAATGGGCTATGGGCTTCTGTGTAGCTCCTCTCATAATTAAATGATGGGGACTAGGCATATGAGAGAAATTGTTACATTTTTCTCAGATGACGTGTAATTTAGAATCATTTTGAACCAAATATCAATGCATGTATAACAGGTACACTCAAATTAATTCTCATACTTAGCCTACAGGGCCTCTAATAAACCTTTTTTGGTGAAATGTTGCTCCTCTCTCTGTTGTCAAATCATCTACCCAAATATGAAGAACATATCATATATTGTGTACTGCATAGTCTATTGCTATCAAAATGCAGTATTTGTGCCATGAATGGGAAAACCAACCCAACCAGTTTATAGCTTTTTATTTTCCTTTGCATCAAGCCTTTGATTGATACTTACCTTCAATCTGTGAGGCTTGACAAAAAGTACTTGACCACATCAACATTGACATTGATGATTTCAGTTGAGATTGCTGTGGAGCAGAGCTCTTTTGAGAGGAAACTATATCATTGCACAGCACATCTGTACTCATGCCATCCTTCCCTACTGCATTGTACCTCTTGCTCATTAGCCACAGCTGTCAATCAAAATAAGGCATGGTCTCTGAGAGAAGAAATTACTTCCAAAATGATATAAGTATAGTCTACCATATTGACAGTATGTACTGTAGCTTTAAAGTAAGTTAGCAATTTGTATAGTTATCATTATTTTCAGTTGTAGCATTATTGCTGTTTTATGACAACAGTGATATGTAAACAGTGATACATTTTCCAGCTGGTAATAGTGTAATGGAGAAAAAACATTAGACTTAGATAATCCTTAGCACAGCAATATGATTGCATTACTTCATTTGTGACCCAATCCCGGAAACTAGGCGTACTGTATGTCGGAAGTCACAACTTCATTGGAGAGCCTTTTGAAAGTATATGCACTGCTCAAAAAAATAAAGGGAACACAAAAAACAACACAATGTAACTCCAAGTCAATCACACTTCTGTGAAATCAAACTGTCCACTTAGGAAGCAACACTGATTGACAATACATTTCACATGCTGTTGTGCAAATGGAATAGGCAACAGGTGGAAATTATAGGCAATTAGCAAGACACCCCTAATAAAGGAGTGGTTCTGCAGGTGGTGACCACAGACCACTTCTCAGTTCCTATGCTTCCTGGCTGATGTTTTTGTCACTTTTGAATGCTGGCGGTGCTTTCACTCTAGTGGTAGCATGAGACAGAGTCTACAACCCACACAAGTGGCTCAGGTAGTGCAGCTCATCCAGGATGACACAACAATGCGAACTGTGGCAAGAAGGTTTGCTGTGTCTGTCAGCGTAGTGTCCAGAGCATGGAGGCGCTACCAGGAGACAGGCCAGTACATCAGGAGACGTGGAGGAGGCCGTAGGAGGGCAACAACCCAGCAGAAGGACCGTTACCTCCGCCTTTGTGCAAGGAGAAGCAGTAGGAGCACTGCCAGAGCCCTGCAAAATGACCTCCAGCAGGCCACACAAATGTGCATGTGTCTGCTGAAACGGTCAGAAACAGACTCCATGAGGGTGGTATGAGGGCCCGACGTCCACAGGTGGGGGTTGTGCTTACAGCCCAACACTGTGCAGGACGTTTGGTATTTGCCAGAGAACACCAAGATTGGCAAATTCGCCACTGGCGCCCTGTGCTCTGCAGTGCCAGCTGTGCCACCAGAGACTCTGCGTTCTTGCCCAGGCTCTGTCATAACCGGCCGCGACCGGGAGGTCCGTGGGATTTTTTAAAACAATTTTGCAAGCTTGAACATTTCATTTGAATAATTGGGACAGTAGTACCTCGGATCGGACTCTTTTTTTTAAATGTTCGCCTAAAATGACAACTGCCTGTAACTCAGTACCTGTAGCAAGTATATTAATTTTCTTGATATCATTTGAAAGGACACACTTTGATGTTTGTGGAAATTAATGTAGGAGAATATGACACATTAGATCTGGTAAAATAATATTCAATCAAAACAACGTTTTATTTTTTCCATCATCTTCGAAATGCAAAAGAAAGGCCACACATTGAGATAGGATTGTATGTGTGAATGTAGATGTTGTCTACAAGATGGCAGCTGTGTGTGCGCAAAGTTTCAGACTGATCAAGTGAAGAATTGAAGTCGGACCGAAATGCAGCGTAGTGGTTACTCATGACTTTAATAGAAAAAGTGACACATGAAATAACAATACAAAATACAAAACAACAAACGGAACGTGAAGTCTAATACAGCCTATTTGGTGATACTACACAGAGACAGGAACAACTATACAAAATACAAAGCGAAACCAGGATACCTAAATACGGTTCCCAATCAGAGACAACGAGAATCACCTGACTCTGATTGAGAACCGCCTCAGGCACCCAAGCCCATACAACACCCCTACTCAGCCGCAATCCCAATAATACAAAAAAACCAATACGAAATACAACAACATAAACCCATGTCACACCCTGGCCTGCCCAAATAATAAAGAAAACACAAAATACTAAGACCAAGGCGTGACAACTACACAATATTTTGTATCAAGTGTGCCAGGAGTTTGCCAAAATGTGCCAAAGTGGTCAATTTATACATTTTCAATGAAATAACTATAGAGAACATACAACAATGCTATGGTAAAAAAAAATTACACAGAGACAGCAGTGGGGACAAACTGTAAAACCAAGTTCCTACATTTTAATATAAAAGTTGATTGATATAAAAATTGATTTTATCAAACAAACTATGCTACATTTTATCTCTGGGACCCTCAGGATGACAAATCAGAGCAAGATTATTAAATATAAGCACATTATTTACCTTCAGAGGTGAATGTATCATTAAGTAATAATGCCAGCTTCTAGGGCATGATCACTTTTCTACAACGGGTTACTAACATATTCAAATAATGTTTGACATGTTTTCCTTAATGTTATTTTGATTAATTTATTCATACTATTTAATTCTTCCACAAGACATAGTCCCGACACAAATCCAGGTTTGCTACCCAAGCCAGCTGGTCATTCACTCTATCGGTTTGGGTGCCAGAGACGCAAACCCAGTCATTCAGTCTTTTTGTTTTTTATCTATGGATGTGACCCAGTCGTTTGTTCTAAATGTTCCATTGCCATATTGGCTGGCAACGTTCTTATTCCTTACTTGCTAGCTAGCAAACTACGGCTAACTTACAGTCAAGTCAAACAGTGCAGTCAGAATAACAACAGTAGCTGCACTTGCATTTGTTAAAGCTGTTTGCTAGTGACATTAATTGTGGTATATCCATAACAATGAGCTAATGAGGCACGATTACGCCTGTCATAGAAAATGTGCTCTCTCGTCAGGACACTGTTGTTCAGAGTAGATAGCCAACAACACATCTAACACAATCGGTTCAAATTGAAGCTGGAAAGACTGCAAACTAGTTGCACTTAGTTTTGTTTGACCCTTTTTTCAATTGACATTTGTTTGTATATATCCATAAAAATGATGCCTTCTGATTCATGATTTCGACTGGCTAAGAAACACTGTCTGTCTGTCTCGGTCCAACTCCTGACACATTAATTTCCATGGGACAGCTGGGGATCAAATTTGAATATTGAAAAAATATTGCAAATGTCGGAGAGACAGACAGCAAGGTTTACACAAATCTCTGCTGTTGACAACTAAATGTCAGTCTAAAAGAAATGTGAGATAACATCTAGATGCTTTTCATAGTGGACACAGTGGAATGTGCAGTAAGATGGAACAGACTAAATAGGTATTTTAACTTCATAGATTTAGTTGGTGGTAAGTTATGGAATAGACACCTGCTGGAATGCGGTATTAACCAATCAGCATTCCGGATTAGACCCATCCATTGAATAATTAAAATTAAACTCTTTATGATGATACGTTACATATGTCATAAATAGGGCCAGGCACTTTGGTTATTTATTTTGTGTTATTTGTCTTTGTGGTATTTCCAGCATTATACACTGGATTTGCTTGCTGCAGGCAGACATTTCCAGAAAATGCTCTTTAATTGACACAAGCTGTCTCCAATCAATCATTCAATGTCTGGTCGTGCATGAGTGTTTGGTGGGGGGGATCACCTAAACCAGAGAAAGCATGGCATACAAATCACAAAGTATATTATTTGGCAGGGAATACTATTCGTACATCAGTAATTATATACTTCACTTTGCTCAAGCTGATCCTCTCCAACAGTCTAAATCCCTGGTCATCAGAAGTTATACAAATGGGGCAATTAGGATAGTTAAAGGGGAGAGAATATGAATATAGTCAGAAAATACCAACAATTAAAAATCACTATCACATGAAGAAAATTGTGTGCCAATACCCCGCTGGGATACTCTTTGCAGACAACAATATATTCTGCAAAACCTGCAATGTAGGATAGACAGCCATAAAAAATAAATAAAAAAACAGTAAGCTGTCTCAGACGAATGTTTCTACCTTAGAAGGCTGTGGAAGGGATTGTGAAACAGTCTCATCCTTACATAACATCAATCAACAAAAATATTTCGCAACATAATTTTTGTCTGTTCTTAACATACGAGTATGATAGACATTTTTATCTCAGAAAATGTAGAGTGGGAAATGTAGACTATTTTCAGAAAATAAATGGCGAGCCTATTTTTATTCTATATAAAAATAACAACTTCAACTTCACTATTGAGACTGCAGTATTCCGAGAGATATGCTTCTCTGACCTCCATTTAGCTTGTGTAAAAGCGCATCACTCGGAATAATGACGCTGTTGAATAGTTCACTGCCTGTAAATACACTATATCAGTCAGAACAACTTGAACGTCTTCACCCAGCTCTCTTACAAAATGTGAAGAACATATTGGTCTTGTGTGTCAGCGGATCAATCCATCATTATGAGGATAGTTTCAGTTGTTTTTAACAGACTACACCTCCATTGTTTACATGTATTATTAATGGGATTGGGAACTTTTTTTTGGGATTGGGAACTTTTTCAAGAGGGATGTTGACTCTTGCAAAAACCATATCCTCAGCATTTATGTTTTTGGATGTATTTCTATAGCAATGAAAACGGCTACATTTTTCTTAAATAGGCTAGATGGCTATTATTCCCATATAATGTTGATAACAGAATATTAAGTGAAATATTTATGCATTAGGCTAAAGCGTAGGCTGCTGATGAGAATGATTGTTGGCAAAAATTTATTTTAGGAATTTATTTGGCACTAATTGGATAATTATGTCAGATGATCAGTGTAACACTTCAGGTGTCGTAGGTGTGTGGAGTCAAACGCAGGAGACAGTGAGTGCAAAGCTGTGCGTCTTTAATAGCGCCAACGCATCCCAGGGTGCTCACAATAGTAACGGCCCCAAACACAGGGAATGAGAATGTACAACAGAAAACGTAACGACCAGGCACTAACACGTTTCTAACAACAGAGCCGAAGGTTACACTGCAATAATCCCGCACAACAACCAGGCGGGCCGGCTGCCTAATAAAGACAAACTAATTAGCTGATTCAATCAAACAGGTGCTACCACTAAACATACAAGGAGGGGAGGAAAAACAATCAGTGGCAGCTAATAGGCCGGTGACGACGACCGCCGAGCGCCAACCGCCCGGGAAGGGGAAACACCCTCGGTCGGACTCGTGACAGTGACGCGCGGCTCCCGCAGCGCGCCGACACCGGCCTCGAGGTCGCCCGGAGGACGAGGTGCAGGGCAATGGAGGCGATGGAAATCCTCAACATGGATGGATCCAAGATGTCCCTCACCGGTACCCAGCACCTCTCCTCCGGACCGTACCCTCCCAGTCCACGAGGTACTGCAGGCCCTCACCCGGCGTCTTGAGTCCAGAATGGCCCGGATCGTGACGCCGGGGTCCCCTCGATGTCCAGAGGGGGGAGGGACCTCCGGTACCTCACTGTCCTGCAGGGGACCAGCTACCACCGGCCTGAGGAGAGACACATGAAACAAGGGGTTAATTCGATAATAGGAAGGAGTTGTAATCGATAACACACCTCGTTTATTCTCCTCAGGACTTTAAAGGGCCCTTGCGGACCCAGCTTCCGGCAGGGCAAGCGGAGAGGTAGGTTTCGGGTCGAGAGCCAGACCCTGTCCCCGGTACAAACACGGGGCCTCACTGCGGTGGCGGTCAGCACTCCTCTTCTGCCGTCCACTCGCTTGTCGTAGAGACTCCTGGACGGCCCTCCAGGTCTCCTTGGAGCGCTGTACCCATTCCTCCACCGCAGGAGCCTCGGTCTGGCTCGGATGCCATGGTGCCAGGACCGGCTGGTATCCCAACACACACTGAAAAGGGGACACGTTAGTAGAGGAGTGGCGTAGTGAGTTCTGAGCCATTTCAGCCCAGGGAATGTATCGTGCCCACTCCCCTGGCCGATCCTGGCAATACGACCGCAGAAACCTACCCACCTCCTGGTTCAATCTCTCCACCTGCCCATTACTCTCGGGGTGATAACCGGAGGTCAGGCTGACAGAGACCCCCAAACGTTCCATGAACGCTCTCCATACCCGAGACGTGAATTGGGGGCCCCGATCAGAAACGATGTCCTCCGGCACCCCGTTGGGTAAATAATGCCTCCGCAGTCTGCAGGGCTGTAGGGATACCGGGCAACGGGAGGAGACGGCAGGACTTAGAAAACCGATCCACAATCACTAGAACCGCGGTGTTCCCCTGAGACGGCGGAAGATCGGTCAGGAAATCTATGGACAGATGTGACCATGGCCGCTGTGGAACGGGGAGGGGTTGTAGCTTCCTCTAGGAAGGTGCCTAGGAGCCTTACTCTGAGCGCACACTGAGCAAGAGGAGACATAACCCTTAACGTCCTTAACCAACGTAGGCCACCAATACCTCCCCTGAAGGCTCCCCACTGTCCTCGTCACCCCAGGGTGACCCGAGGAGGGTAGGACGCCCACCGAATCAGCTTGTCCCGAACATCAAGCGGCACGTACCTTCGCCCGCTGGACACTGAGGAGGCGCGGGTTCAGCCCGTAACGCCCGCTCGATGTCCGAGTCCACCTCCCATACCACTGGGGCTACCAGCTTAGAGGCGGGAAGGATGGGAGTAGGTTCGGTGGACCCATCCTCGTGTCGTAAAGGCGGGACAGTGCGTCAGCCCTCACGTTCTGGGAGCCCGGTCTATAAGACAAAGTAAACCGGAACCGGGTGAAGAACATGGCCCACCTTGCCTGACGTGGGTTAAGTCTCCTTGCAGCCCGAATATACTCCAGATTCTGGTGGTCGGTCCAGATGAGAAAAGGGTGCTTAGCCCCTCAAGCCAGTGTCTCCACACCTTCAGAGCTCTAACCACCGCTAGCAACTCCCGGTCCCCCACATCATAGTTACGCTCCGCTGGGCTGAGCTTCCTTGAGAAGAAAGCGCAGGGGCGGAGTTACCCGAGCGCTGTGATAGCACGGCACCCACCCCAGCCTCGGACGCGTCCACCTCCACTATGAATGCTAGAGAGGGATCCGGATGCGCCAACACGGGCGCCTCAGTGAACAGCGCCTTCAACTTGTTGAATGCCCTGTCCGCCTGTGCTGACCACTGCAATCGCACCGGGCCCCCCAGCAGTGAGGTAATGGGAGCCGCTATCTGGCCAAAACCCCGGATAAACCTCCGGTAGTAGTTGGCAAAACCCAAAACCGCTGCACCTCCTTTACCGTGGTTGAGTCGGCCAATTACGCACGGCCCTAATGCGTTCACCTCCATCACCACCCCCGAGGTGGAAATGCGATATCCCAGAAAAGAGACGGCTCGTTTAGAGAACACGCATTTCTCAGCCTTGACGATGCTCCAGCAGTCTTCCAAGCACTTTGCGCACCAGAGACACATGCGCGGTGTGAGTGGCCGAGTAGATCAGAATGTCATCGATATAAACAACCACCCCTGACCGCACAGGTCCCTGAGAATCTCGATCTACAAAGGATTGGAAAACGGCTGGAGCATTCTTTAACCCATACGGCATGACGAGGTACTCATAGTGGCCGGATGTAGTACTAAATGCGGTTTTCCACTGTCTCCCTTCCGAATACGCACCAGACTATACGCGCTCCTGAGATCCAGTTTTGTGCGCTCCGTGGAACGATTCCACCGCCGTAGCGATGAGAGGTAGAGGGTAACTATACCCCACTGTGATGGCGTTTAGACCTCTATAATCGATACACGGACGCAAACCTCCTCCCTTTTTCCTCACAAAAAGAAACTCGAGGAGACGGGTGAAATGGAGGGCCGAATGTACCCCTGTCCCAGCGACTCCGTGACATATGTCTCCATTGCCAACGTCTCCTCCTGGGACAGCGGGTACACATGACTCTTGGGAAGCGCAGCGTCTACAGATCTATCGTACAATCCCTTCCCGAATTTAGTCGCTTTCACTTTACTGAAAGCGATACATACTCGGGGGAATGCACACCGTGGAACCCTGGTCTGGACTCTCCACCGACGTGGCACCGATGGAAACTCCCAAACACCTTCCAGAACACTCCTCTGACCACCCCTGGAGAACCCCTTGTCTCCACGAATTTTAGGATTGTGCCGGGCCAGCCAGGGAGTCCCCAGCACCACTGGAAACGCAGGCGAATCAATAATAAAAAAACTGATACGCTATGATTCCCCTGCGTCACCATGTCCAGTGGGACCGTGGTCTCCCCCGACCATCCCTGACCCTAATGGCCGGCTATCTAGGGAGTGCACGGGGAAAGGAGAATCTATCGGCACCAGCGGAACCCCTAACTTAAGGGCGAGTCCGCGATCCATAAAGTTCCCAGCTGCGCCTGAATCGACTAGCGCCCTATGCTGGGAAGAGGGAAAAAGTGAAGGAAAGAGATTAAGACAAACATATGGCCAACAAGGGATTCTGGGTGAGTCTGATGCTGACTCACCTGGGGTGACCGAGAAGCGTTCCGCCTGCCATCTCTACTCCCAGACGGACCCCCAGCACCGATCAGACGTGTGTCCTCTCCGACCACAGTTGGTGCAGGAAGGCCCCTCCTCCGGCACCCCTCGGCGCAGCCCCTCCCAACTCCATCGGAATGGGAGCGGAGGGGCCGGGTGGTGGAACGCACAGGACCCTTCTCTGAACGCTATGTTGTCCAGTCGAATGGACATGTCAATCAGCTGATCCAGTGACAGAGTGGTGTCCCGACACGCTAACTCCCGGCGGACGTCCTCTCGGAGACCACACCTGTAGTGGTCCATAAGGGCCCTGTCGTTCCACCCAGATCCGGCTGCCAAGGTCCGGAACTCCAGCGCGTAATCCTGGGCGCTCCTCCTCCTGCCTGAGATGAAAAAGTCGTTCTCCCACCGCTCTATAGGGTGATCAAATACGGCACGGAAGCGGCAGGAAAACTCTGGGTAGTGCTCCCGCAATCTGGGCCATTCCAGACTGCGTTCGCCCACTCCAGAGCACGACCCGTGAGGCAGGAGATGAGGACACTCACCCTCTCCGCTCCTGAGGGAGGGGGTCTAACGGTGGCCAGGTATAGCTCCAGCTGAAGCAGAAACCCCTGGCAACCCGCCGCTCCATCATAAGCCCTCGGTAGCGTCAGACGAAGGGTGCTGGAGTCGAGTGATGGGGAGACCGGAGTCGGGGTGCCGAAGGTGGAGAGAGGAGACCACTCCTCTCCCATCGGTCCATTCTCTCCATCACTTGATCCATCGCGGATCCGATCCGATGGAGAATGGTGGTGTGGTGGAGAACCCGTTCCTCCATCGATGGGAGAGGGTTGGCTGCTGCTCCTGCTGACTCCATTCGATTTTTATGGTGCGGGATTCTGTAACACTTCAGGTGTCGTAGGTGTGTGGAGTCAAACGCAGGAGACAGTTGCAAAGCTGTGCGTCTTTAATAGCGCCAACGCATCCCAGGGTGCTCAACAAACACAGGGAATGAGAATGTACAACAGAAAACGTAATAACACGTACTTCTAACAACAGAGCCGAAGGTTACACTGCAATAATCCCGCACAACAACCAGGCGGGCCGGCTGCCTAATAAAGACAAACTAATTAGCTGATTCAATCATGAACAGGTGCTACCACTAAACATACAAGGAGGGGAGGAAAAACAATCAGTGGCAGCTAATAGGCCGGTGACGACGACCGCCGAGCGCCAACCGCCCGGGAAGGGGAAACACCCTCGGTCGGACTCGTGACAATCAGGGTATGCACACATTACAATGAATTCACATGGTGTGACAAGGTGCTTTATTGGTCTCTTGAAGTCGGATGATCAAAATGCAGGGTGAAAAACAACTTTTTGAGGTCTAGTTTTCGCCCTATTACAGTGGCCACATCAGGAGGGTTGCAAAATTCTGATAACTCTCCCAGAGTGTTCCGATTTTCTAGAAATCCCAGTTGGGAGGTTTCTGGAAAGCGGAGAGAATAAGCAGGAAATCCAGAATCCTTCAAACCAAGATTTCTAGGAAAGGTTACTGGAAAGTCGCGTTATGCTGGTTTGCAAAGTGATGTGTAATTCCTATTGGAATTCAGCCAGTGTAAAGCTGTCCATACATTACACAACTATAAACTGAGATTTTGCCACAATTTGGGATCCATGACACATTTCTGGGATTGCAAGTAAGCTTAAAGTCCAAACAAGACTTCATAAGTCACGCAATTTCAGTGGTGAAAGAAGTGCAATTATGGGTCTTCCGCTCACTTGATCCACATCTTAGGTACCAAATATTTTTCTGACATGCCATATATTTTCAGTTGTATCTTGTGTAGTGAGAGGGGTGCTATGTTTTGATTTGCAACTTTTCCTCCTTTGCTCATCTACAGCCACAGATCAGAAGGCGGGCCAAAACACATCTGGAAATCTCAGGACAGGGAGGGGTCGCAATGTGAACAAACTTGTGTAATGTAAGCACACTGGTCGCAGACTTCAGGGAAGAAGATTATGCAGACAATTCACATAATGTGAGTGCTCCAACAATGTAACTATTTTTATTGTTGTCTAATGTATGCCTAGCTATAGGATAGCCAACATTTGGAATTTGTATTCCCCCTGCAACCTGCATTCAGAATTAATGTCATTGTCACGAACATTGATTAAGTAGGCTAGCCACACCCATTTAAAGTGGAAGTAACGTTTGCAATAAATCTAATTGGATTTGGATTCGTTTAGATAAATGCAAGTTTTTTATTTCAGTGTTGCATATTTAATGAATAAATAAATCAATCACTAGAGCATGATGGGAAATAGGATAATGATACTGTAGTTATCTTTACGGTACAAGGGGCGTGCGTTTACGGTACAAGGGGAATTCCACAAGGGCCGTGCGTTTTACTCGTTGCTCCTATTTTGTGTGTTTACTTTAAACAATGGGAAACTATTTTTTGTTTGATGTGCCATTCTGATTGTATTTTTGGGGTTGTTAAACATTACATTAAGCTGGCTTTATTACCATGTTAATAACACAGTAATAACTGTTTTAACATAGTAGTTATATACATTTTTCTATGTCTTTACCTGGTAATTTGGTTGTTGCAGAATCATTTATTACACAATTGGAACAAGGAATGTGTAATTAGACATTTACTTGCTGAAGATTATTCCAAATGTGTAAATATTGATGTTATTACACATTTTCTTGTTCCACTATGCAACTATTGTTTTGTAATGACACATTTGAAAGTCAACTGTGATTTTTAAAAATGATAATAATAATTAAATAGTTTGACCACCCTGAGTGTAGGCTTTAAAATGATATCAAGCTGTTAATCGTTTCCAGCGATGAAAACATGGATGATTCATGGTATGGTGGGTTATGCAAAATGGGTCAACTTTGAGCACCTCTATTTCCTGAATGTTTTGGCATTCAGGTCCAAAAAGTACATTTCTGACCACTTCCACCCTTGGCAAAAATGCATTGAGGTTATGTTCAAATCAAAAGTTGTGCTGTCAAAATGGGATTGAAATCAAATGGAAAGATCCACATGGCAATAAGACCTGCTAACAACCTAAAGTACCCAACCAGTACAGAAATGAAGCTCTCTCTTCCAACCAGGTCCCAATAACTTATTTACAGATGAATGATTTAGTTAGTTTACCAATTTGGTTTGGAAAATACTTATTCAGTTGATTTGCAGTTGAGGAAACTTGAGTCTTGTCTAGAGTGATGTTTGATGGCTACAGGATGTCCTTCTGAGACCAGTCCGAAATGATCCAAAGTTAAATGTTACAATTTCTGATGTATACATTTTATTTGTTGTGTAACTATAATTTGATTATATTAGCAGACAGTCCAGGATTTTTCCACAGAGAACGAAGGTAAATATAATTGTGTTGAAACAGTAACTGCAATGGAATACATTTGGACTGCCTCTCTAAGAAGCACACGTGTGGAGGAGGTGAGCGGCTCATTATGGTAAAATATTTCTAACGGGCGAGCCTTTGATAAAGAAACTAGGCTTTAGCAGGGAAGCTAATGAGACTGCAGGATCTGAGGCAAGGCTGCACTGGAATGCTTTTCAAGGTTGGTGTGTTGGGTGTGGGCTTGTTTATCCTCTATCACTCCCTTTCTCCCTTCATACACAGGGCTAAAATCAAACTGAGTGGTAAAAGAGATCTGCCTTCGCAGTATCCGTCACCCAGAGAACGAATGCCGATCAGTCTGCTTTTGATCAGACGTCCCATGCTGTTTTGTGTGGTTGACCATGTCCCTTGTTGGCCCATAACCAGGGAAAGCTGTTTCATCTGCGTCCACACAGTAACTTGAAGCGAGTTGCGGAGGACTTTCTGCACCGCAGAGGGCCGTAATGCTAATTAATAGTGATGGAAGATCAAGATAGGGATATAAAATATAATGCTGATGTACTCTATAGCAACAACTTTGAAACTAAACGTTTTCTATGCTAGCATTGACAGAAGTCTGATACTGCAGCTTGTAATGTACTCTGTGATAGTGGTTTTAGTTTGGTTCTTATTGTTACATTTGAGCCATAAAGGAATGCTACAAAAGTTATTTTAGGAAATAGAAACATAGACAAAGTCAGTTGTAAACCAAAGATGTCACATTTCAACTGTTGTTGTAGTTCTGTTGAGGGGATTTACTGTGGAGCAGCAGTAAGTATCCAAACACATTGAAAATAGCTGCAACAATGCATAAACTGTCTAAATGATGTAAACTACTCTAATCCTACAGTGCATAGCATATTCTGTAATGTACCATTTATACAAAGCAGATGACAATTTATTCATGCAGGTATATGAATAAGTAATGGAGGCCTGTGGTCATTAAAAATAGTGTGACATTCATTTGATATCTCAGTCAATAATTGTACAATATTGATTTAGTATTAGCATCCATTTTTACCTCAACCCTTTTTAATGTGCTGAGCCCTAGCATTGCTTGACAGCAGTGTGATGGGATTAATTTAAGTACAATGGTTTACCACAACTGTAATGGGTTCAAATGGAAATAAATATGGTGATTTGTCCGTTTTCCCCCGACATAATCAGACCTGGGCAGAAAATAGTATATTGTAGTTTATTTGATAATAACATTTTTAAATCAAGCCATATTTTTAAATCGAGCCAGGCGCATCTCCCGGCTAGCAAATGAAAATACTCCAGCTGCAATACGTCTTTTGTCAACTGGCCTGGACCCTTTGTCGACACGGAGCCCCACCGATCCATCAGGACTGGTCTGCCGACGTAATTTCATTTGTTGTGCCCTCAACCGGCCTTTGCCAGACGTTGATGAAGATGATTCTACTAACCCCGTGCTGCTAACTTTCAAACGCCGTGTCTCCTTCTTGCTGGCGCAGTAACGACTACCTAGCAGCTTCCGCGTTTAATCTATTGCTATTCATTAATCACGGGACTCCATTTTGTTAATTATGTTTAGCTGTCTGCCCAAGCCTCAAACTCAGGCCCTGTATGTAGTTAACTGACCCTCTCTGCCCATTCATCGTCATTTTAACTGTTGTTGATGTCTCAGCTAATTAGATGTTGTTGTCTTACCCAGTGTTGTCTTAGCTAGCTCTCCCAATAACACCTGTGATTTCTTTATGCCTCGCTTTATGTCTCTCTCTAATGTCAACATGCCTTGTATACTGTTGTTTAGGATAGTTATCAATGTTTAATTTTACTGCGGAGCCCCTAGTCCCACTCAACATGCCTCGGATACCTATTTCGTCCCAACTCCCACACATGCGGTGAACTCACCCAGAATAATAATAATAATAATAATATATGCCATTTAGCAGACGCTTTTATCCAAAGCGACTTACAGTCATGTGTGCATACATTCTACGTATGGGTGATAACTGGTGGGTCCAGAGATTCAACCTCTATTATTGTCACTCAATGCCTAGGCTTGCCTCCACTGTACCCGCACCCTACTATACCACTGTCTATACATTATGCCCTGAATCTATCCTACCACACAGAGAAATCTCCTCCTTTTATTCACTGTCCCCAACGCACTAGACGAAAAGTTTTGATAGCCTTTAGCCGCCCCTCATCCTACCCCTTTTCTGTTCCTCAGGTGATGTAGAGGTGAACCCAGGCCCCGTGTGTTCCCAGGCACTCTCATTTGTTGACTTCTGTAACCGTAAAAGCCTTGGTTTCATGCATGTTAACATCAGAATCCTCCTCCCTAAGTTTGTTTTATTCACTACTTTAGCACACTCTGCCAACCCGGATGTCCTTGCCGTGTCTGAATAATGGCTTAGGAAGGCCACAAATTCTGAGATTTCCATCCCCAACTACAACATTTTCCATCAAGATAGAACTGCCAAAGGGGTAGGAGTTGCAATTTACTGCAGAGAGAGCCTGCAAAGCTCTGTCATACATTCCAAGTCTATGCCCAAATAGTTCAAGCTTCTGATTTTAAAACTTATTCTCTCCAGAAATAAGTCTCTCACTGTTGATGCCTGTTATAGACTCCCATCAGCTCTCAGCTGTGCCCTGGACACCATACATGGATTGATTGACCCCCATCTATCTTCGGAGTACATTCTGTTAGGTGGCATAAACTGGGATATGCTTAACATCCCGGCAGTCCTACAATCTACTAGATGCCCTCAATCTCAAACAAATTATCAAGGAACCCACCAGGTACAACCCTAAATCCGTAAACATGGGCCCCCTCAAAGATATTATCCTGACCAACTTGCCTTCTAAATACACCTCTGCTGTTTTCAATCAGGATCTCAGCGATCACTGCCTCATTGCCTGCTTCCGTAATGGGTCTGCGGTCAAACGACCACCCCTCATCACTGTCAAACGCTCCCTAAAACACTTCTGTGAGCAGGCCTTTCTAATTGACCTGGCCCGGGCACACTGGATGGATATTGACCTCATCCTGTCAGTAGAGGATGCCTGGTTGTTCTTTAAAAGTAATTTCCTCACCATCTTAAATAAGCATGCCCCTTTAAAAAAATCTAGAACTAAGAACAGATAGAGCACTTGGTTCACTCCAGACCTGACTGCCTTCGACCAGCACAAAAACATCCTGTGGTGGACTGTACTAGAATCGAATAGTCCCCGTGATATGCAACTTACACACAGTCAGTTAGGAAAGCAAAGACTAGCTTTTTCAAACAGAAATGTGCATCCTGTAGCTCTAACTCCAAAAAGTTTTGGGACACTGTAAAGTCCATGGAGAAAAAGAGCACCTCCTCCCAGCTGCCCACTGAGGCTAGAAAACAAGGTCACCACCGATAAATCCACAATAATCGAGAATTTCAACAAGCAATTGTCTACGGCTGGCCATGCTTTCCTCCTGGCTATGCCAACCCCGGCCAACAGCTCCACACCCCCCGCAGAAACATGCCCAAGCCTCCCCAGCTTCTCCTTCACCCAAATCCAGATAGAATCCAATCAGATGTTCTGAAAGAGCTGCAAAAACCTGGACCCCTACATATCAGCTGGGCTAGACAATCTGGACCCTCTATTTCTAAAATTATCTTCCGCCATTGTTGCAACCACTATTACCAGTCTGTTCAACCTCTCTTTCGTATCGCCCGAGATTCCTAAAGATTGGATAGCTGCCGCGGTCATCCCCCTCTTCAAAGGGGGTGACCCTCTACACCCAAACTTTTATAGAGCTATATCCATCCTACCCTGCCTTCCTAAAGTCTTAGAAAGCCAAGTTAACAAACAGATCACTGACCATTTCAAATCCCACCGTACATTCTCCACTGTGCAATCCTGTTTCCGAGCTGGTCATGGGTGCACCTCAACCACGCTCAAGGTACTAAACGATATAATAACCGCCATCGATAAAAGACAGTACTGTGCAGCTGTCTTCATCGACCTGGCCAAGGCTTTCAACTCTGTCAATCACTGTATTAATATCGGCAGACTCAACAGCCTTGGTTTCTCAAATGACTGCCTCGCCTGGTTCACCAACTGTCAGGATTTGGCCAGGGTTGTTCCGGTTTTTGGTCACTAGATGCCCCCATTGTGCTTTTTGACCTTTTGTTTTCCCTTGATCCCCATTATTATTTGCACCTGTGCCTCGTTTCCCCTGATTGTATTTAAACCCTTAGTTTTCCTCAGTTCTTTGCTCTGTGTTTGTATGTTAGCACCCAGCCCTAGTATTCTGTGAACTCTTGTTGATCCCGGTGGACTCTCTTGTGGAATTCTGTTTTTTTGTTCTGGTTTATTTATTTTTGAGTATCTTTTGAGGCTTTTTATGCTATACCTACCACCTTGTGGATTTACCTTTTTGTCTTGGAGGATTACTTTTGTTCTTGTGGAATTCCTGTTGAGGTTGTGGAGTTACATGTTTTCCTGAAGGACTTCACTTTTTTACTTCATTAAATACACCGTCTCAATTACTGCTGTGTCTGCCTCATCTTCTGGGTTCTGCCGACTATTCGTGGCTCAGTTGGTTAAGTGACTGTTTCTCACTCCGGAGACCCGGGTTCGTAACCGCGTCCTGACACCAACTACTTCTCAGAATGAGTTCAGCGTGTCAAATCGGATGGGCCTGTTGTCTGGACCTCTGGCAGTCTCTATGGGGGTACCGCAGGGTTCAATTCTCGGGCTGACTCTTTTCTCTGTATATATGAAAGATGTCGCTCTTGCTGCGGGTGATTCCTTGATCCACTTCTACGCAGACGATACCATTCTGTATACATCTGGCCTTTCTTTGGACACTGTGCTAACAAACCTCCAAACGAGCTTCAATGCCATACAACACTCCTTCCGTGGCCCCCAACTGCTCTTCAACGCTAGTAAAACTAAATGCATGCTCTTCAACTGATTGCTGCCCATACCCGCCTGCCCGACTAGACTTAGAATATGTGGACCAGTACAAATACCTAGGTGTCTGGCTAGACCGTAAACCCTCCTTCCAGACTCATATAAGCATCCCCAATCTTCAAATTAAATCTAGAATCAGCTTCCTATTTCGCAACAAAGCCACCTTTACTCATGCTGCCAAACATACCCTCGTAAAACTGACTATCCTACCAATCCTCGACTTCAGCAATGTAATTTACAAAATAGCCTCCAACACTCTACTCAGCAAACTGGACACAGTCTATCACAGTGCCATCTGTTTTGTCAGCAAATCCCCATATACCACCCACCACTGAAACCTGTATGCCCTCATCGGCTGGCCCTCGCTACATATTCACGCCAGACCGACTGGCTCCAGGTCATCTATAAGTCTTTGCTGGGTTAAGCTCCTCCATATCTCAGCTCACTGGTCACCATAACGACACCCACCCGTAGCAAGCATTCCAGCAGGCATATCACACGGGTCATTCCCAAAGCCAACACTTTCATTTGGCCGCCCTCCCTTCCAGTTCTCTGCTGCCAATGACTGGAACGAATTACAGAAATCGCTGAAGTTGGAGACTTTTCTCTCCCTCACTAACTTTAAGCATCAGCTATCTGAGCAGCATACTGATCGCTGCAGCTGTACACAGCCCATCTGTAAATTGCCCATCCAACTACCTACCTCATCCCCATATTGTTTTTATTAACTTTTGCACACCAGTATTTCTACTTGCACATCATCATCTGCACATCTATCTTGTAATTACTTCTTTACTATGGCCAATTTATTGCCTTACCTCCTTACTCCATTTGCACACACTGTATATAGATTTTTCTATTGTGTTATTGACTGTACTTTTCTATATCCCACGTGTAACTCTGTGTTGTTTGTGTCGCACTGCTTTTCTTTATCTTGGCCAGGTCGCAGTTGTAAATGAGAACTTGTTCTCAACTGGCCTGCATGGTTAAATGAAGGTGAAATAAAATAAAAAATTAAAATAAATTCTCATGGTAGTGAAATATAGACAATGTAGAGAATCAACGAAAGGCAACTAACTATTGGCAACAATTTCCTATGATATTCAAATACAGGTCTATTTGAAAGTATTTTGAATACCTCGCAGAAAACAAATATATGTTTTTTTTGCATATATGACAGTTATTTCAAACCAAAATAATATTTGACGGCTGCCCAATATTTGATGAAGAACCAAAAACTAGAAGTTGAATTAGTCTAAGTATATTATCATTAGCACATGGTTTGGAGGGCTTTCAGATATAAATCTTAACAGCCTCAGAATTAAATGTAAACATGCTAAACATTACATTACATTATACAAATATAAACCAAACAGATTTAGTTTTATTGTTTAAAATGTATATTTCAGATTTTTGTTACATTATGCATTACATTACCCTTTACATCATTGTCATAGCCAATGGTTCATTATCGCTCATTTTAGATATTGATTAATTATTTAAAAATGGCATTTCCATTTTATGAACATCAGGGCCTCAAACGCTTTGTCACTCATTGAGCAATGGTCAGGCCTGAACGTTCTCCAAGCGATGCTGAAACAAACATAATTTCCTTATTCCTCACTTAAAATGCATCTGTCCAATGCCATCAGCTATGTAGCTTCAGGAATATCCCTAATTCCCAAATGAATGGAATAGATAAGCACAGAATGAAATCAGGGAATTATATTGAACTTATATTTCCAGTTAACATTGAGTCATATATATCAGTCCCTCCAGGATTTAGCAAATTGTTTTGATGATTTCTGCGCCCAAAAATGCTTGATTTTGAGGCTGCTTTTCTGAAAAAAAAATGTCACATTCATTTCATATAAAGCAATAAAAAGTCATATGTGCTCAGTTTTAGGATGATATTAAGCAGAATACATACTGTAATAGAAAAACAAATCAAAACATATAAAGTGCTCAATTTAGTTTATTTTCCTGAACAAACAGCTCTGTCATAATCCACTACCATTCACTCACACACACACCTCTTTATCAGGCTTGGGGCTTGCTATCAACACGAGATGCTCATCCCCTTCCCACTCACCCTCTCAAAAAAACAAATAGATTCAAAGCCGATCAATCGCCTTCAATTTTGAAATCAATATTTCTTTCGCAAAAATTGTCTTCAAAACACTTGATGGTGATTTTTTCTGAAAGTGCCTTAAAGGAGATAAAGAACAGAACACGTAAAAATAGAGACTGAAAAACAGCTTCTATCTCAAGGCCATCAGACTGTTAAACAGCCACCACTAACAGTGTGAGTGGCTGCTGCCAACACACTGTCATTGACACTGACCCAACTCCAGCCATTTTAATAATGGGAATTGATGGGAATTATGTAAATATATCACTAGCCACTTTAAACAATGCTACCTTATATAATGTTACTTACCCTACATTATTCATCTCATATGCATATGTATATACTGTACTCTACATCATCGACTGCATCCTTATGTAACACATGTATCACTAGCCACTTTAACTATGCCACTTTGTTTACTTTGTCTACACACTCATCTCATATGTATATACTGTACTCGATACCATCTACTGTATGCTGCTCTGTACCATCACTCATTTATATATCCTTATGTACATATTCCTTATCCCCTTACACTGTGTATAAGACAGTAGTTTTGGAATTGTTAGTTAGATTACTTGTTGGTTATCACTGCATTGTCGGAACTAGAAGCACAAGCATTTCGCTACACTCGCATTTAACATCTGCTAACCATGTGTATGTGACAAATAAAATTTGATTTGATTTGATTTGATTTGATATAGTATTGTGGGTGATATGTACTTTTAAAAGAGGATTACCATTTCTAAAACATCCAGAAAGATTGTGCTTTCATGATCCGTATTAAGTTTTACAGAGAGTTTAAAATGGCAAAGCTGACAAATTGCACTCAGTGCTTTGAGCAGCGCTCTCCATAGACAGACTGGGGAGAGCAATGCCAACCAACCTAATAAGTCAAGGTTGGCGGAGTAAAACACCACTCACCTTGATTTTTTCAGCGCTTGCCACAGTCTTCTTCCCTGCTACCACTTCAGTCATGGTGATCTGCTGTGGGAACTGTTCTGACATGCTCATATGCTTTGCTGATTCGAAGTGACTGTTGATTGTTGACTTTCTCTCATTTCCAAAAACACTTGGGAATTGTTTAGCACGGTCATTAGCTGTTATTTTTGTAGACAAATTAGATTGACTTCTGTTCATTGTACTGCCTGTCAGCTAACAACAATCACGCATTATCTTCGCATATGAATATGCTGACAGGCCAGAGGGAAAAAACTTTGTTGACGTGTGGTTGAATTGGGCCATTTTCCAAGGTAACAGAGCAGTAATTGGTCAAAATTACGAACCCGCTTTTGATTGTACACTTTTATGCGCTAAAAGTGCAGGGATTGGTCTAAATTGCGAGCTTTCGCATAATATGCGCTGATTGGTTGATTTAGCATTGAATTATGCAATCTCGGAATCGTGTAGTGACTGATATATGGATCGACACAACAAATGGCCTCGGAGATGGAATTATGATGACATGTTTGTAGTTTACTTCATGAATAATTATAATAATAATTAAAGCTGAGTGCTAAAACAACACAGAATGTGTGGCGTCTATGGACCCATATAGACACTGGAAAAGTGTTAAATTAACACACTGCTTAGTGTAAAGCCTTTCGAATACATTGTAGTTACCACCCATGACTGTATTTGTTAGTCACAGAGATATAGTTATTGCATTAATCTTTGTTTGTATTCATGGAGTTCATAAACTGAAAACTTAAGTCAACATGTTATCGTATAAAAAAAAGTATGAGCCTAGTTTTACCTTAATAGCGTGTCCTGAAACTCATACACATCACTTTGAACCAAAAACCACACCCAACATTATCCTACTTCCCAGTATGTTCTATTGCAGATAGATTTTTGTAAATGATTTGTTTAAAGATATACTGTATGTTTGTGGATGTGCATTGATTGATTAATCTTATGCTTGACAGAAATAAATAACATACATTTTTCTAAACTAATCCAATCGGTTAGTTCGAATTTGTTTTGTTGTTGCTCCCGTTACTGAAATGTTTGTTCCATTTTATTTGCATTAGGTTTTCTCCTGAAAATGTCCTTTACCCTGACACTTAAAATGCCAATTGTTGGCTAGCAAAGCTTTGGCTGGACTCCAATAGCAAGAATTCATCACTTTGCAAGCCAGCATAATGTGACTTGCAGTTAGGATTTTCAAATCTGGAAACTTTTGAAAAACAACAAGGTTTTCTAAAAATCCTGGTTGGATGTTTGCTGGAAATGGAAGTAGAAAATCCAAAATCATTTAAACAGGAAATTTGCAACCCTATTCGCAGGCCAATTACTAACAGTACAAAGGATAACATTTCTTGGTACCACTACATGGACAGGTGTTTGTACACCTTTCAGAACAAATCTAAACATGTTTTTCTTAATGTAATACAATGTCCTGAAACTCATGGTTTACAGGCAACATCAGGTCTGCAAGTCACAATGCGCTTGCTTACAAGGTGATGTGTAATTCCTGCTGGAATCCGGCCAGTGTGCGGATATCCAACTTTTATCATTTTTAATTATCCGCAAACTGTATACAGAATGACTGCCAGGATTGGGAAGACTAAACTATAAGACTACTTAAAGGATCTAATCTGGAAAACACATTTAAGTAATGGGTTCAATAAATCCATGTACAATATTGGATTAGTTAAGAAACTGTTTGTAATTTACATATATTTGAGTAGCATAGAACTAATCAATCAATCAATCAGTGTCCATGCAAAAACATAGATAATGAAACAAACTATTCTCAATAGTATAATGATGGGCGTGGTTTTCGTTAAGTGTATGAGTTTCAGGTAAAACTAAACCCTCATTATAACGCCTTTTGAAATATGTATAGTATTTTGTTAATATTTTTTTATGATGACATATTTACTGAAAGTCTCACTAGTTGAAATCTGTTGGACCAAAAATCAATGAATGCAACAACCATGTCTCTGTCCTGAACAAATGCTATCATGGGTGATGAATGTACACGTTACTCAAAAGGGAAGGCCACTCTGGGAAATATTTTAATAAGGTTTTACACTAAGCACCAGATTCCATCCATACCTGCAAGCCAGATAATGCAGCTTGCAATGTGAGCTGTTATTTATATTGGAGTCCAGGCAGTGTTAGGATATCCAACAGTTGGAATTTCTATTCACCTGCTACCTTAATTCAGAAATTTGTAAGGAGACTACCTAACCCATTAAACATATTACCACTGTTTTAGTAATGTGTGAAAAAAATGTAACTGGTTGAATTAGTTTAGATAAATGTATGTTATTTATCTTGCTGTTGCGTAAGAGGAATCAATCAATCAATGAAAAATTAAGAAGAATATAAATGCAACGTAAAGTGTTGGTCCCATGTTTTTAGGATGCCAGAAATTGTCTATACATACAAGAAGATTTTTTCTCTCAAATTGTGTGCACAAATTTGTTTAAATCCGTGTTAGTGAGCATTTCTCATTTTCCAAGAAAATCCATCCACATATCAAGAAGCTGATTAAACAGCAAGATCATTATACAGTTGCTCCTTGTGCTGGGGACAATAAAAGACCACTCTAAAATATGCAGTTTTATCACACAACACAATGCCACAGATGCCTCAAATGTTGAGGGTGCATGCAATTGGCATGCTGACTGCAGGAATATCCACCAGAGAAACCGGCCCCAAAACCACGTGCTACCGCGCCAACCCAGGACCTCCTCATCCGGCTTCTTCACTTGCAGGAACGTTTGAGAACAGCCACCTGGACAGCTGATGAAACTGAGCAGTATTTCTGTCTGTAATGAAGCCCTTTTGTGGGTAAAACAAATTCTGATTGGCAGGTCCTGGCTTCCCATTGGTTGGGCCCATTCCCTTCCAGGCCCACCCATGGCTGTGTTCCTCCTGCCCAGTCGTTTGAAATCCATAGCTTTGTGACTAATGAATCTATTTCAATTGATTGATTTCCTTATATGAATTGTAACTCATTAAAATCATTGAAGTTGTTGATTTTATATTTTTGTTCAGTATATATACATGCAAAAACACAGACTGATAGGGTTAAATACTATTTTAAAATATCTACTTGCAGTAGGGCATGCTGCAATATGATGCAATATGATACTTATAATGATTATGGTAATAATGTGCCTAATAAGGCTAACTTCTTTAAAACTTTTCAACTTGATATTTTGATAAATCAGGGCGGACACCGTATTCAGATAAACAATACACGTACTTTGTTTCTTGTTTCGTATTCCTCCGTTCTGGCTGGCTGAGGCTCACTCAAGGGGCCTTGGTGTGGGGTTGTGGCAAAGATGCGTGAACACTTCAGATCCGCAATGTGATTGGTCAATAATTTAACACGTTTAGGGTGTGTTTTATGTTTTTCACTTTCAACACATTAATTTCAGGAATTGACACAATGTGCTGAAGATTTTACAGAAATAATTTTGTGCCAACACAGTGATTGTGTTAATATTAACACGTGTCATCCCTAACTAGACACACAGATGCGTTAAAAAATAACCGAGTGTATTGGATCTGTATAGGGTAGTCTAAAAAGCCATGTATTACTCAAACCTACTGAGTGTGCTGAGGGAGCAGAGAAGTTGGGAGCAGTTGGTGTGCTTGTGTGAAAAGGGAGGGAAAGAGTGGATGAGTGCTGGTGGTGGGGGTCATTTTTTAACGTTGCCCACCTTGGCACACAACTGGCTTGTCTTCAGATCAGAGCTTTGCCATGAACCAGAGGTTGGCACTGAATCCAAGTGGCCGGGGGAGATAAGGCAACCACTGGGACATTATAGATTCAGGCATTAGCCAAGTGGAGACTTGATGGAGAGCAGGGAAAGCTGAAGGTCTTTGATAACACCTTCTGATTTTTCCTGTGACCATTCAAGAAAGTGGACACATCTCATCTGTTGTTTTAAAAAAATATATATTTAACTAGGCAAGTTGGTTTAGAAAAGAATTCTGATTCACAATGACGGCCTACCCCAGCCAAACTCAGAAGACGCTAGACAAATTGTGCGCAACCCTATGGGGCTCCCAATAACAGCCAGATGTGATACAGCCTGTATTTGAACCAGGGACTGTAGTGACATCTCTTGCACTGAGATGCAGTGCCTTAGACCGCTGCACCACTACCTGTTAGCTAGCTTATTGGCCAAGAGGGACTCCAGAGTGAGAACCTCATTGCCTGACACAACTGTTGTCTTCACCCACCCTGGCAGTCCTATGGACACATACAGTATTTAGTGTAGTCCCTGCTGAGAAAAAACAGTATACACCAGCTGGTGACCAGCCTTCGCTGTGTTTTTGTTGGTCTCCAGCTTGCCAACATATGCTGCTCACCCGCAAAACCAGCATCAAGTCACATTATGGTGGCTTGCGAAGTGATGTCTAATTGCTATTGGAATCCAGCCTGAGTGGGGATATCCAATTGTAACTTTTATTTACCACGAATCAGCATTCGGAGCTCCAAGGCCTGCGTCGGAATCGCTAAGCAGTTTACTTCAAAGCTTTGTTTTGTCAAACAACCACCGTATTGGTGTGGTATTGTTTTAGTAAATGAAAAAAGGGCTACCATGCGCTTACGCTACTGTGTGTGCGACATCTTCTAGAATAATGTGGTTGTTATAAATTATTGTGACCAGCAGATGCCACTAGTGTACAACGTGTCGATCAAAGCCTGAAGTAATGAACTTATTTTCGAAACATTTGGCTGGCTCAATGCTTCAGGAAGCTAAGTTTCTCCATCACTACTAAAATGGTTGTTCCAAATTAGATGGTTTAGATAGTGTCATTTATTCATCTTTCTAATCCTGGCAGTCTGAATGCAAATTGTGGGAATTCACTCTGGCTGGATTCCAAAAGGAATTAAACATTACACTGTAAAACAGCATAATATTATTTGACGTTGGTCACCAGTGTCCAAAACACTGCAAAGGCTGGTTACCAGCAAAAAAAACACAACGGACGCTATTCCCCAGTTAAAACACAATGAAAGCTGATCTGCCAGCGAAAGCACAACGGAGGCTGGTCACCAGTGAAAACACAACAAAGGCTGGTCTGCCAGCATCACCAGCTAGACCATGCTGTTCAGAGACTTTGCATAAATCGTAAATGCCAGAACTACTCAGGGCCATAGAATGAGGCAGGGGGATGGGAAACAAAAAAATAAATGATACATGCAACATGCAACACTTTCGAAGATTACAGTTCATATAAGAGTTAGGTCATATGAATAAATCAGTCAATTTAAACATATTCCTTAGGTCATAATCAATGGATTTTACATGACTGGGAATACAGATACCAGTGATACAGATTTTTTTCTATTTTTATAATTTATTACATTCAATACCATTCATTCTTTACAAAATCATAATTCTCATTAAAACTAAAACAATGGTATTTTACTTTAACAAACAAAACGAAAACCCCAAAACAAAAACCTCTGGGGAGCCATGCCCCATGCAGTGTGACACATCTCCTTCGCATAGCCTTGATCAGGCTTTTGATTGTAGCCTATGGAATGTTGTCCAACTCCTCTTCAATGGCTGTGCAAAGTGCCTGGATATTGACGGGAACTGGACCACACTGTCGTACACATCCATCCAGAGCATGACAAACATGGTCAGTGGGTGACATGTCTGGTGAATATGGAAGAACTGGGACATTTTCAGCTTCCAGGAATTGTGTACAGAGCCTTGTGACATGAGGTGATGGTGGTGGATGAATGGCACGACAATGGGCCTCAGGACCTCGTCACGGTATCTCTGTACATTTAAATTTACATTGATAAAATACAATTGTGTTTGTGTCCATAACTTATGCCTGCCCATAACATGACCCTGGGTTGGCAGGTAGCCTAGTGGTTAGAGTATTAGGCCAGTAACCAAAAGGTTACTGGATCAAATATCTGAGCTGAATAGTTAAAAATCTGTTCTTCTGCCCCTGAGTGAGGAAGTTAACCCACTGTTTCCAGTGTGCTGAAGATGTGGATGTTGATTAAGGCAGCCCCCCACACCTCTCTGCGGAAGACACATTTCAGTTGTACAAATGACTAGTATTCTCTTTTTTTTTACCCCGTCGCCACCATGGGGCACTCTGTTCACAACATTGACGTCATCGAACCTGCTCGCCAACACAATGCTATACAGGCTGTCAAAGATGGCTGCAAGAGCACTGCGCAGAATGTTCAATGAGGTTAAGAAGAATTCTAGTGTCAGCTAAAGACTTACCGAAATCTCTGGAACATGCTAACATCTCTGTTGACGAGTCTACGATATGTAAAACACTAAAAAAGAATGGTGTTCATGGGAGAATATTACGAAAGAAGCCACTGCTGTCCAAACATATCGTTGCTGCACGTCTGAAGTTCGCAAAAGAGCACCTGGATGTGCAACACAGCACTACTGGCAAAATAATAAAGTTGTTGTTTGGAAGGAACACACAACACTATGTGTGGAGAAAAAAGGCACAGCACACCAACATCAAAACCTCATCCCAACTGTAAAATATGGTGGGGGGAGCATCATGTTTTGGGGCTGCTTTGCTGCCTCAGGGCCTGGACAGTTTGCTATCATTGACAGAAAAATGAATTCCCATGTTTATCAAGACATTTTGAAGGAGAATGTAAGGTTGTCTGTCCACCAATTGAAGCTCAACAGACGTTGGGTGATGCAATTGAACAACAACCCAAAACACAGAAGTAAATCAACCATAGAATGGCTTCAACAGAAGAAAATACACCTGGAGTGGCCCTGTCCGAGTCCTCAACTTAACCCGATTGAGATGCTGTGGCATGACCTCGAGAGCGGTTCACACCAGACATCCCGAGAATATTGCTGAACTGAAACAGTTTTATAAAGAGGAATTGTCCAAAATTCCTCCTGACTGTTGTGCAGGTCTGACACCCAACTACAGAAAACCTTTGTTTGAGGTTATTGCTGCCAAAGGATGGTCAGACAGTTATTCAATCCAAGGGTTCACATACTTTTCCCACCCTGCAGTGTGAATGTTTACACAGTGTGTTCAATAAAGACATGCAACCTATTATTGTTTGTGTATTATTAGGTTTTTAAGCAGACTGTGTTTGTCTATTGTTGGACTTGGATGAAGATCAGGTCAAATCTTATGAACAGTTTGTGCAGAAATCCAGGTCATTCCAAAGGGTTCACATACATTTTCTTGCAACTGTACATATATTTTACTTTACAGTAAAGTATTCCAATATTATAGGTTGATACCCACATTTGTGTCTGTTTTTACAGTAGCTATGGGTGCATGGATGTACACGGATGAGTGTAAGAACCTTATCCCTTTGTCACACCAGATTGTCTCTGAAGCCCCTAGTGCAGGTTTTCCCAAACTCATTCCTCGGGACCCCAAGGGTTGCACGCTTTGGTTTTTGCCTCAGCACCACACAGCTGATTCAAATCATCAACTTGTCATCAAGCTTTGAATCAGCTGTTTAGTGTTAGGGCGAGAAACAAGACGTGCAGCCCTTGGGGTCCCGAGGACCGAGTTTGGGAAACGCTGCCCAAGTGTCACTCTTCTTTTACTCCCTCTGCCCTGATCTTTTTTCATCTTTCTGACATGCAGATAAATCCCAGGGGAATTCTAGGTTGCTACGGTTTCAGCCTTCCTCTTATCAGTCAGGAACAGTGCTTGTCCCTACCTGAATCTAGCATTTACCATCACCCTGACTCTTTCAATGTCACCGAGTAGCTCTGCCATTTCCTATTTGTGCCAAGTCTCCAAAGCCGGAAATGATCGAGACCACTTGGCATGGAATTCAGCTGCCTTCATTGTGCTTTTACATTATGTTTATTGGTTTGTATCTGACCTATGTGTTAGAGTTAAGGTTAAAAATAGGGAAATCTGTAAATTCCTCTGGAAATCAATAGATTCTCTGTCAACCTGGTAAATGTGTGGATTTACGTTTCTCAGCTGTAAATACATAGATTACCCATTTTACACATTTGCATTTAGATTAAATGATACAAAATACAACCCAATACACAATATAAATAATGTAACTTGCAGCAAGAATAGCTAGTTGTATTACACTCAAAAAAGTGCTGGGTTAAAAACAACCCCATAAGAGTCAATAATGGACAGCCAGTTGGGTCACAAACAAAACATTTTTTTCTTGAAATTGGGTTGTTGATGCTGAGATATTGAGATACAATCCGCAGGGTCAGACCAGAAGACTGGGGGTGTGGTTTAGTAGAGGCCTGGCTTTCAGATTGTTATTTCTGGTCACCCATGAGAGTCAATGTCATTAAGGTTAATCTGTCCTGTTGTATTGTCAGCACATCTTTTGTAGCTTTTATAAAGATTACACAAACACTGCCAGCCAACACAAAGACTCAAACAAACCATCAGAAACTTCACCAGACCAACCAAATAAGATAGGGTTAGAATCTATCTACACTCACTCCTCAACCCTCCTGATGTTTTCTGGTTGAATTGGACCAATTTACAAGTTCTTTCTTTGAAAAATGTAGTTCATTTAATCTGATTATCAAAAGGTTCCATGACTTCGTCCACACAGGGCATTAATTACATTTTGGGTGTTTTATTTAAGTTTTGTACACATGTGGTGTACCCGGTCAACATTAGAAATGAATGGGTGAGACTACAATTAGTGTATCCAATTGAGTTTAGGCACATGCCCATTCATCAGATAAACACACTCCCTCTCCCAGACCCCCAGAAGCATATGTGCATAAGAGTGCGTGCGTGTGCGCACACACACACACACACACACACACACACACACACACACACACACACACACACACACACACACACACACACACACACACACACACACACACACACACACACACACACACACACACACACACCCTTTCTTGGCAACCCCCACTGGAACCTTTTCCCAATAGAATCATTCCCCCATGGGACCCACACCTGTTGGCAATCTCACAAACAATCGCAACATTGTTTCAATAACATATATATATTTTTTTTCTTCACTGCTCTGGTACATTTTAAACCAGAAGTTTACATACAACTTAAGCAAATCATTTTAAACTCATTTTTCACAATCCCTGACAATAATCCTAGTAAAAATCCCCTGTCTTAGGTCAGTTAGGATCACAACTTTATGTTAAGAATGTGAAATGTCAAGATAATTATTTCTTTCAGCTTTCATTTCTTTCATCACATTCCCAGTAGGTCAGAAGTTAACATACACTCAATTAGTATTTGATAGCTTTGCCTTTAAATGGTTTAATTTGGGTAAAACATTTTGGGTAGCCTACCACAAGCTTCCCACAATAAATTGGGTGAATTTTGACACATTCCTTCTGACAGAGCTGGTGTAACTGAATCAGGTTTGTAGGCCTCTTTGCTCGCACATGCTTTTTCAGTTCTGCACACAAATTGTCAATAGATTGAGGTCAGAGCTTAGTGATGGTCACTCGAATATATTGACTTTGTTGTCCTTAAGCCATTTTGCCACAACTTTGGAGGTATGCCTGGGGTCATTGTCCCTTTAGAAGACCCATTTGTGACCAAGCTTTAACTGATGTCTTGAGATGTTGTTTCAAGATATCCACCTAATTAGCCATCCTCATGAAGCCATCTATTTTGTGAAGTGCACCAGTCCCTCCTGCAGCAAAGCACCCCCACAACATGATGCTGCCACCCCCGTGCATCACAGTTGGGGTGGTGTTCTTCAACTTGCAAGCCTCCCCCTTTCCCCTCCAAACATAACGATGGTCATTATTGTCAAATAGTTATATTTTTGTTTCATCAGACCAGACGATATTTCTCCAAGAAGTACGATCTTTATCCCCATCTGCAGTTGCAAACCGTAGTCTGGATTTTTTATGGCGGTTTTGGAGCAGTGGCTTCCTCCTTGCTGAACGGCCTTTCAGGTTATGTCGATATAGGACTCATTATACTGTGGATATAGATACTTTTGTATCTATTTCCTCCAGAATCTTCACAAGGTCCTTTGCTGTTGTTCAGGGATTGATTTACACTTTTCGCACCAAAGTACGTTCATCTCTAGGAGACAGAGCGCGTCTCCTTCCTGAGCGGTATGGCGGCTGCGTGGTCCCATGGTGTTTATACTTGCATACTATTGTTTGTACAGATGAACGTGGTACCTTCAGGCATTTGGAAATTGCTCCCAAGGATGAACCAGACTTGGGAGGTCTGTGAGGTCTTGGCTGATTTCTTTTGATTTTCCCATGATTTCAATCAAAGAGGCACTGAGTCTGAAGGTAGGCCTTGAAATACATCCACAGGTACACCTCCAATTGACTCAAATGATGTCAATTAGCCTATCAGAAGCTTCTAAAGCCATGACATCATTTTCTGGAATTGTTCAGTTTAAAGGCACAGTCAACTTAGTGTATTTAAACTTCTGACCCACTGGAATTGTGATACAGTGAATTATAAGTGGAATAATCTGTCTGTAAACAATTGTTGGAAAAATGACTTGTGTCTTGCACAAATTAGATGTGCTAACCGACTTGCCAAAACTATAGTTTGTTAACAAGAAATTTGTGGTGTGGTTGAAAAACTAGTTTTAATGACTCCAACCTAAGTGTATGTAAACTTCCGACTTCAACTTTAAATTGACCTCTTACACAAGTGTCTATACATGTCTCAATGTTGTGATAGTTACCACTTTATATTATTTAAATCATAATTGGTGGGGGGAGGGGTAACTTTCAGGTTGTAATTTTTGGTCACCCATGAGTATAAATGTGAATTGCTGTTCATACACTTGCACTTCAATATTTTAATATACAATTAACAACATTATTAATTATTATAAATAATGTCTTACTATCCCACATAGGCATTTGCACTTCACTTGTGTAAGCTGCATTAAACTACCATAGTGTCGGTGCTTATCATGGACAGATGAACCAGAATGACATTTACTCTCAAGTGTGTCCAAAGATAACAGACCTATTGTTTGACCATGCTGGTCATTTATGAACATTTGAACATCTTGGCCATGTTCTGTTATAATCTCCACCCGAAACAAGCCAGAAGAGGACTGGCCACCCCTTATAGCCTGGTTTCTTTCTAGGTTTTGTCCTTTCTAGGGAGTTTTTCTTAGCCAACGTGCTTCAACACCTGCATTGCTTGCTGTTTGGGGTTTTTGGCTGGGTTTCTGTACAGCACTTTGAGATATCAGCTGATGTGCGAAGGGCTATATAAATCAATTTGATTTGATGACAATAGGAAAGCCACACCCCTACTATTCCACACCTCTAGCATTCTGATCTGACTCGGTGGAGCACAGCGCAATAACCCAACTAAGTGACCCAACTGGCTGGGTCAAAAAATAACCCAACTTGTGTTCTGTCCACTATTTACCCAGTGCTGGGTTGTTTTTAACACATCATTTACATTTTTTTTACATAGGCCTATGTGTGCATACTATAGGATTAATCTAAAGGAAAGGTTGATGATTTGATTATATTTCATTTAAAAGATGAGAGCGATTTATCAGCCAAAGTAACACAGTTACATGCTTAATGCTGTCCAGAATTCATAACTCATTTCCGCTACAGGGCAATGGCCAGCCAAATCAAATACTGTAATATATTGTCCTCTCACCAGCCTTTGTTTCATACTCTATAGTTGCAGTCTAATATGGAAGGTTAAAAATATATTACATGTATTTCAGAAAATGAAAATTCACCTAATATGAAAATGTGTATTTTGTACTCTTCATACTTTAAGGGTCACATTTCTATCAGTAAGACTAATACAACATTTTCCATCCAATATTAAAATGAACTTTCTTTGTCTTACCTGAAGAAGAGTCATCACATATCCACTTGACTTTAAAACAACTTGTTGAAGGGTAAGAGTTATTGACATCCATCCGTCCCTATTCCTTATTCCCCCAAGCTCGCCAACTTTGATTCATCTTGTTTCAATTGACTGAGTGAAACAAGTCCCTCCATCCCCTAAAGACATCAGTGGCTCTGGCTGTGTTGAAACGAGAGCAAAAACACTGTTTTTAATCATACTGATCACTCAGTTGGCTGATACAACATTAAAATGTGCATCAATGACTGAGCGGAATCGAACCAGAGATCATCTAACAACATTTTTGGAAAGCCAAATGGGAGCAGTGTAGTTGTGTAACCCGGATAAAATATCTTAATCTGCATCCCAAATGGCACCATATTCCCTATATAGTGTACTACTTTTCACCAGAGCCCAATGGGACTTGGTCAAAAGATGTGCACTATATTGGGGGTAGGATGCATTTGAGATGCACCCCTGCAAATGTTTTTAACAGGCAAGGAGGGTGTTCAACAAGTTTAACCCTGGGTGACTCCACATTGGCTCAGATCGCCACTGGCCAAGCTCTCTTGTACACTACCTACACTATCTAACAATAGACACAATCAGTCAGTTGACCTAAAGACCCTATTGATGTAGGGAGGTTTTGTAAGAAAAACTATTCATATTGTTCCATTATGGAGTAAGTCAAAATATTATATATTACATACGGTATATGCAGCCATTGTGTACTATAGTCCTACCTACAGTACCACAGTCTTATCGCCTTAACCGGTAGATTAATATAATACACTGTGGAGAATCATGTTTGTGTTTGTTGTGGTGGCTCTGTTCTCATGCATTGCCTGCATTGTGAACGCTAGCCTGCATGCACTGAGGTTGTGTCTCCAACAAATCTGTGTAATTGCAGGGCACTCCATCTTACCGCTGCCCCAGTTCCTAATCACACACTACCTATCAATCTAATGGAAGGAGGATTGAGGGCGATGGACAAAAAAATTGAAAAGTTTAATCTGCCTAGTGGCAAGAGAGTCATTCATTGTTAGAGACTCTGCCAGGAGGCCAAGGGGAGTTTTTCCACTTAATATTTGTATTCCCTTTCACAAAGGTCTCGCCAGTAGCTCTACATGCCCGCAGATATTTTGTTTTCTCTGGTGACTCCTGGCAATCTTGTCGCCACTCCCAAAAGGTTAGAAGAGCCCAGAAGAGCCCATTCCCTGCTCACAGTCTTGTCTGTCTTCCCCAGCCAGACTTCGCTTAACAGTTCTCATAATTAACTCTTAGTGCTATGAGGCGTGACATAACATGCATCCTGCCCAAACCTAACAGGTCTCCAGCTGCTAATTGGTCTCTACATTATTAAGGTATATGAACAGGGGGAAAAAGAAGCCACAGCTATATGATGTTCAACGTGTATACAGTGCATTCGGGAAATAATCAGACCCCTTGACTTTTTCCACATTTTGTTATGTTACAGCCTTATTCTAAAATGGATTACATAAAACATTTTCCTTATCAATTTATACACAATACCCCTTAACGTCAAAGTAAAAAACATAAAATACCTTATTTATGTAAGTATTCAGAACCTTTGCTATGAGACTTGAAATTGAGCTCAGGTGCATCCTGTTTCCATTGATCATCCTTGAGATGTTTCTACAACTTGATTGGTGTCCACCTGTGGTAAATCCAATTGAATGGACATGATTTGGAAAGGCACACAACTGTCTATATAAGGTCCAACAGATGACAGTGCACGTCAGAGCAAAAACCAAGCCATTAGGTCGAAGGAATTGTCTGTAGAGTTCCGTGACAGGATTGTGTTGAGGCACAGATTTGGGGAAGGGTACTGGAACATTTCTGCAGCATTGATGGTTCAAAAGAACACAGTGGCCTCCATCATTCTTAAATGGAATAAGTTTGGAACCACCAAGCCTCTTCCTAGAGCTGACCGCAAGGCCAAACTGAGCAGTCGGTGGAGAAGGGCCTTGGTCTAGAAGGTAACCAAGAACCCGATGGTCACTCTGACCAGGATCTAGAGTTCCTCTGTGGAGATGGGAGAACCTTCCAGAAGGACAAGCATCTCTGCAGCACTCTACCAATCAGACCTTAGTAGAGGTAGAGCGGCCAGACAGAAGCTACTCCTCAGGTAAAGGGACAACAGCCCGCTTGGAGTTTGCCAAAAGGCACCTAAAGGACTCTCAAACCCTGAAAAACAAGATTCTCTGGTCTGGTGAAACCAAGATTGAAATCTTTGGGCTGAATGCTAAGCATCACGTCTGGAGGAAACCTGGCACCATTCCTACGGTGATGCATGGTGATGTCATCGTTGCTAAAGGTGCTTCAACAAAGTGCTGAGTAAAGACTCTGAATACTTATGTAAATGTCATATTTCAGTCATTTTTTAAATTAATTTGCTAAAATGTCTAAACTGGTTATTGCTTTGTCATTATCATTATTGTATGTGGATTGATGAAGGGGGAAAAACAAAGTAATCAATTTTAGAATAAGGCTGTAACGTAACAAAATGTGGAAAAAGTCTAGGGATTCTGAATACTTTCCCAAATGCACTGTATGTGTGTAAACGCCTCAAAGTCATTTGTAATAGCAGTGATTTGCTTCAAAATTATATCGTAATCGATTTTTCAGAATTTCAGTTATTTATTTTTTACCCCATTTTTATGAGTGTAATGATTATGGAAGCAATAAATAGCCTAACTGACAGAATTTTTTCTTTGTGGTAAAAAAACGAAATCATTCTGCTTTATGCTATTTAGGAAGTAAACCACTGATCCAGTTATATATATTAACCCTTCTAGACCAATGTGATGTGCAGACCCTCACAGTAAAGGTTGCATCTCAAATCACACCCTATTCCTATATAGTGCACAACTTTTGACTAAAGTTGTGCACTATGTAGAGAATATGGTGCCATTTGGCATCCAGTCAAAGAAACCGGTTTGATTTAGCTCTGATTAAGTGCTAGTTGGTTGGAGACTTTGAGTCGTAATAGTCTCCCTGGGCTCAGCTGCTCCCTAGCGTCTTGGTCAAAGTAAGGCTACATGGACAGGGAGAAACTTATTAGGAATTTTCTGATGTGAGCAGGTGGCTGTGGAGTTCTTTCTGTCCAATTTAGGAGGGCATGGATGACTACTTCAGTGAAGAAAATAATATATCAGGTGGAGATGAAATGGAGAGAAATTCTTAGAAATAGTTCAATGTTTAAAAAAATACAATTATAGTTTAATCTCTTCCATAGTTGGAACTGTTGGATCTGACTGACATAAGTCACTGCTAATATCAATAGACACTATGGTCCTGTCTAGGGGATGTACTTGTACATCAAGCTTCCTCATGCTACACAAACTGGAAATAGGCTCTTGCTCTAGAAAAAAGTTTATATTTAGACCCTTAAAACGTTCTTCGACTGTTCCCATCAAAGAACCCTTTGAAGAATTGCTTTTGGTTCCAGGTAGAACCCTTTTGAGTTCCATGTAGAAGCCTTTTTACAGAGAGTTCTACATGGAACCAAAAAGGGTTCTATCTGGAACCACGAAGGGTTATTCTGTGGGGTCAGCTAAAGAATCGTTTTGGAACCCTTTTTTCTGATTGTGTATGGGCAATTATGGTTTGGACAAGGCTTTTTATACTTTAATATTAAACCCAATGACCTATTTGCTTCTGGCCAGGCAGATGGGAGCTTCCCATCATTATCAATAGGATAATGAATTCAGTAGAGTGATGTTGTTTTTCTTCTGGTGCAAAGTGGAAAGGACCTTTGAGATCGTGACCTTTACTTTTGGCTGATGCAATCATATTTCCCAAAATACTTTAATGAAGAGGGGGCAATTGGATATTGTAAAGTGTAATTTAAACATTCCAGTCATCACATTTTTGGTGTAATTTTCTAGTTTCCAGTCATCAAATGTACAATTTATTTTAATTATCAAGAAGGTATCCACTGTAATTGCACTTGGATCAGACGAGGAGAGACATCAGATGGTAATTTGTATAATACTTCCCTTCTGCACTGTGAAGACTGACTAGGCATTAGCCGCAGTTACTGACATGTGAAATGACACCATTGAGAATGCTGTGATTAGGCTGACCTTTTGGTGAGGGGGCAGGACGCTGTTGCACAGTCCAGGCTATGCTAATGTAATGTCAGACGGTGGTAACAGATTCATTATTACAATTATTTAAATGCAAATTACTATCTTTAGACCCTGGAATAGTACAGCACTGATAGGGATGATAGTAGACAGTGGTTTCCATTTCTACACAGGAACATATTACACTGTTCTGATTGCATCTGGTTTAGAACTCAACAACTGTATTGGTTTCGTCAGTAAATAGTGGCAGGCCCAACCTGAATATCATCAATTTCAACTAGATATATTTAAAAATCCAATCTAACTCAGGTGCTAGGAGGATAGCAGGTCTTGATGGAGTATTGTGTCAGTTTGGGAAAAAACACATTTTGCACATGTAAAAATATTATCACATGTGAAACAATGTGGTTTTGGAACACTTCACATTTGATGATATTGCATATGGAATATTGTCCCACTGCTCTTCAATGTCTGTGCAAAGTTGCTGTCTATTGGCGGAAACTGGAATACGCTATAGCACACTTCAATCTAGAGCATCCCGAACATGCTCAATGGGTGACATGTCTGATGAGTATGCAGGCCATGGAAGAATTGGGACATCAGCAGCTTCGAGGAATTGTGTACAGATCCTTGCAACATGGGGCAGTGCATTACCATGCTGACACATGAGGTGTTTGCGGTGGATGAATGTCACAACAATGGGCCTCAGGATCTCGTCAATGTATCTCTATGCCTTCAAATTGTAATCGATAAAATGCAATTGTGTTCATTTTTCATAGCTTATGCCTGCCCGTACCCTAATCCCACAACGTTGACATCAGTAAAGCACTTGTGAGGCCAGTTGAAGGTACTACCAAATTCTCTAAAACAATGTTTGAGGTGGCTTATCGTAGAGAAATTAGCATTGAATTCTCTTGCTACAGTTCTGGTGGACATTCCTGCAGTCAGCATGCCAATTGCACGTTCCGTCAAATCTTGAGATATCTGTGGCATCATGTTGTGTGACAAAATTGCACACGGTAGACATGCTTTTATTGTCCCCAGCACAAGGTGCACCTCTGTAATTATATGCCACACTTGTCAGGTAGATGGAATTATCTTGGCAAAGGAGACAAGCTCACAAACAGGGGTGTGAACAAATTTGTGCACAGAATTTGAGAGAAATAAGCTTTTTGTGCATATGCAAATGTTTTGGGATCTTTTGTTTCAGCTCAAGAAACATGGGATCAAACTTTACCAGCGCTTTATAATTTGGCTACTTAGCGAAAATTGTGAAATTATTTTATGTCCATCTTTAGGACAGTTTTCATTTATTTCCTTAAATATGATTTGACATTGCTATACAGTTGAAGTCGGAAGTTTACATACACCTTAGCCAAATAAATTTAAACTTACTTTTTCACAATCCCTGACATTTAATCCTAGTAAAAATTCCCTGTTTTGGGTCAGTTAGGATCACCACTTTATTTTAAGAAAGTGAAATGTCAGAATAATAATAGAGAGAATGATATATTTTAGCATTAATTTATTTCATTACATTCCCAGGGGGTCAGAAGTTTACATACACTCAATTAGTATTTGATAGCATTGCATTTAAATGGTTTAACTTGGGTCAAAGGTTACGGGTAGCCTTCCACAAGCTTCCCACAATAAGTTGGGTGAATTTTTGCCCATTCCTCCTGACAGAGCTGGTGTATCTGAGTCAGGTTTGTAGGCCTCCTTGCTTGCACACGCTTTTTCAGTTCTGCCCACAAATTTTCTCTAGGATTGAGGTCAGGACTTTATGACGGCCACTCGAATACTTTGACTTTGTTGTCCTTAAGCCATTTTGCAACAACTTTGGAAGTACGCTTCGGGTGATTGTCCATTTGGAAGACCCATTTGCGACCAAGCTTTAACTTCCTGACTATTGTCTTGAGATGTTGCTTCAATATATCCACAAAAGTTCCCATCCTCATGATGCCATTAATTTTGTGAAGTGCACCAGTCCCTCCTGCAGCAAAGCACCCCCACAGCCAATAACCCCCACAACATGATGCCGCCACCCCCGTGCATCACGGTTGGGATGGTGTTCTTCAGTTTGCAAGCCTCCCCTTTTTTCCTCCAAACATAACAATGGTCATTATGGCCAAACAGTTCTACATTTGTTTCATCAGACCAGAGGACATTTCTCCAAAAAGTATGATCTTTGTCCCCATGTGCAGTTGGCTAATTTAAGGTGGTTTTGGAGCAGTGGCTTCTTCCTTATTGAGTGGGCTTTCAGGTTATGTCAATATTGGACTCATTTTACTGTGGCTATAGCTACTTGTTTACCGGTTTCCTCCATCAAGGTCCTTTGCTGTTGTTCTGAGATTGATTTGCATGTTTCAAACCAAAGTTCGTTCAACTCTAGGAGAATGTGTCTCCTTCCCTAAGCGGTATGACAGCTGTGTGGTCCCATGGTGTTTATACTTGCGTACTATTGTTTCTACAGACGAACGTGGTACCTTCAGGCATTAGGAAATTGCTCTCAGGATGAACCAGACTTGTGGAGGTCGACAATTTTGTTCAGAGTTCTTGGCTGATTTCTTTTGATTTTCCCATGATGTCAAGCAAAAAGGCACTGAGTTTGAAGGTAGACCTTGAAATACATCCACAGGTACTCCTACAATTGACTCAAATGATGTCAATTAGCCTATCAGAGGCTTCTAAAGCCATGATATCATTTTCGGGAATTTTATAAGCTGTTTAAAGGAACAGTCAGCTTAGTGTATGCAAACTTCTGACCCACTGGAATTGTGATACAGTGAATTATAAGTGAAATAATCTGTCTGTAAACAATGGTTGTAAATTGACTTAGACTGTATATATTGTACAGTGCCTTGAGAAAGTTTTCACACCCCTTGACTCTGTGCGCATTTTGCTGTGTTTTTGAGATGTGTCACTTGCCTACAAACAATACCCCATAATGTAAAAGTGGAATTCTGAAGATTATTTTTCTTCCAGGTAATTATAAATTAATTGCTGAAATGTCTTGAGTCAATACATATTCAACCCCTTTGTTATGACAAGCCTAAATAAGATCAAGAGTACATTTAAAAAACATATATATTTGCATATTAAGTTGCACGGACTCTAGAAGAATAATAGTGTTTAACAAGATTTTTATTGACTACCCCATCTCTGTACCCCACACATACAATTATCTGTAAGGTCCCTCAGTCGAGCAGTGAATTTCAAACAGATTCAACCATACAGACCAGGGAGTTTTTCCGATTCCCTGCAAAGAAGGCAGATGCAATTGGCAGATGCAAAAAAAAGCTTCTACTGGTTCTATGCTGAAATATGGAATTGTTTTAAGATGGTCAAAATATGAACCATTCACCCCTTTAGGTATTAAATAAAAATATATACAAAATATCTGATAAAATATTGAATTTGGCCTTTATAACTATAGCCCAGAGAAACACTTTCATAAATGGCATAGACAGTCAAAAAATGATGAAATCCTTGAATTATATAGGACTATAATTAAATGCAGAAGCCTTTCACTTCTCTTTATGAATATTGAATGGTTATGGGTCTGAATAAATAACTGCAATAGCCTAGCGCCAACGTGCGTCCCTCTTCGAATAGTCTATTGGTATAAGAAATGTTCATGTCAAGCAAGCTATTCTAGTCTAGCTTTCCTTGCATGGGACTCCAAGAGCTAAGGAGCATTTTCTATGGAGAGGGGACATTGGAGCACAGGTGCGTGTGCAAGAGATAGAGGCTATAAATTAGAAACATATTATGCATAACCCATCATTCATTAACTAAATATATGGCTAATACTGCATTACATCTATTACCTGGTAGGCTAGGACATCTATATATCAATTAAGAACAGGATGATGTATTTTGGATGCATTTGAATGGAGTTGGTGGAGAGAAAGAAAGACTGTGAGAGTGCTCGCCATGCTCTGATTTAAAGCAATGATACTTGAGTCATAGCAGCCTCAATTTAAAAAAATGTAATCTTTCAAATAAAAAAAATAAGGAGCCCCAAAAGCCAAATTGCGGTTAATTTAGACGTGCATTCAGTCTTTATATTACTGTAGCACAAACTATGCTGCTGCAAATGCAGGCCTGCCTGTCGCAAGGATTTATTTTTTACTATGATTAGATGATAGGTCTGTCTACATGTGAACTGCGCTCCATACTGAGATGGGGTGTCTATCCCCACCCTGAGCATTGATGATTCATCATGCAGAGGCCATAGAGAAGCCAGATTTAGACATTGTATATCATTTAACAGTTATATTTAAAGTGCGGTTCATATTATAATTTGCCAGTTTCACAGTTATTTATGCTGGGAAAAGGGAGTGGTTTTGGACAGTAAATCCCAGTGAATCTCGTTAACCGGGTTCTAGAACATTCAAGCCTACTTCATACTTTCAGACAAGTCCCCTGACACTTGTGGGAGTCATTGAATAAAACGGAGAACACCCTCATTTCATGAGAATCTCTTCGTTTGTTGTCCAAATGTTTCGGATGCTACAAACAGAAGTTGGCATATCGACTTCAGACAAGTCCCCCAACACTTGTGTGGGTCGTATAGCAAAACTGTTACAAAAGTTTTATTGAGTTGACCGATTTGTTTAGATGCATTATGGTCTGACAAACATAAGATCTATCTCTGCCACCTTTCACTGCAGATGCGGTGGATTGAGATGCATCCAATGCCAAAAAATAGACATGTTTTGATGGGGATTTTTTTATTATATAACTTAGATTGACACACCGGCTGTGGGGTTTACTTTATGTCCTGAGTTATGTTTGGGACTATTCTAACACAACACATCACTGAGTACCACTCTTCATATTCTCAAGCATGGTCGTGTCTTCATGTTATGGGTATGCTTGTCACCAGCAAGGACTGGGGAGGTTTTTAGGATCGAAAGAAACAGAATACAGTTAAGCACAGGCAAAATCCTAGAGGAAAACCTGTTTCAGTCTGCTTTCCAACATACGCTGGGAGACAAATTCACCTTTAAGCAGGACAATAACCTGAAACACAAAGCCTAATATCACTGGAGTTGCTTACCAAAACAACATTGAATGTTCCTGAGTGGCCCAGTTACAGTTCTGACTTACACTGAGTGTACAAAACATTAGGAATACCTTCCTTATATTGAGTTGCACCCCCTTTTGCCCTCAGAACAGCCTCAATTGGTCGGGCTTGGACTCTACAAGTTGTCGAAAGTATTCCACAGGGATGCTGGCCCATGTTGACTCCAATGCTTCCCACAGTTGTGTCAAGTTGGATGAATGTCCTTTAAGTGGTGGAACAATCTTGATACACAAGGGAATCTGTTGATTATGAAAAACCCAGCAGCTTTGTGGTTCTTGACACACTCAAACCGGTGCGCCTGGCACCTACTACCATATCCTGTTCAAAGACACAATCTTTGTCTTGCCCATTCCCCCCTCTGAATGGCACACACACAATCCCTGTCGTAATTGTCTCAAGGCTTAAAAATCCAATAAGGAGTCATAGCTTCACCTGGATTCACCTGGTCAGTCTTTGTAGAGTAGGTGTTTCTAATGTTTGTACACTCTGTATTTCGGCTTGAAAATCTATGGCAAGACTTGAAAATGGCTGTCTAGCAATGATCAACAGCCAACTTGACAGAGCTTGGAGAATCTTAAAAAGAATAATGTGCAAATATTGTACAATCCAGGTGTGCAAAGCTTGTAGAGACTAACCCAGAACGTTTCACAGCTGTAATTGCTGCCAAAGGTGATTTTAACATGTATTTACTCAGGGGTGTGAATGTATTTTTTTAAAAATAAATTCACAAAAAAATTGTAAAAACATGTTTTCACTTTGTCATTATGGGGTATTGCGTGTAGATGGGTGAGATAAAAATATAGTTAATCCATTTTGAATTCAGTCTGTAACATAACAAAACATAGAATAAGTCAAGGGGAATGAATACTTTCTGGAAGGCACTGTATATTCCAGTCCAAATAATGAATTTACCAGATAGAGATCAAGCCAGGTAATACAATATCTGACAAAACAGTTAACTACTGGACTGAAGATATGTTAGTGAGATGAAAAAAGATACATATCTGTTGATATTTAGCCAATGATTTTGCCCCAAATAAAATAAACATTACCAAGATGTCAATGAGGTTTAATTAACTAGACATATTTGTCGAAAAAAACAGGCAAGAAAAGTGTGAGAGCACTGAACAATCCTCACCCTCAAAATGACATATACATCCATAACTCACCTTGTAGAAAATGCCAGAGACCGACAGAATGGCAAAATAATGTAACGGTCTAATCCTGATGACATGTTTAGCAAAAATATTGGCATTTTAACAAAAATACCTGTCAGGATGACCTTCTTCTATGCCTCCGCTGTGAGTATTTCCTCATAAATGACGCCCTATTCATTTTATAGTGCACTACTTTTGACCAGAGCCTCTTTTGACCAGAGCCTCTGGGAATAGGCTGGCAATTGAGATGCAGTGATGCTCAAATTATAGAATATCAGCTGCATACTGGACCCTGTTCCATTTAAATTACTGAAGAGCTGCTTCCTGTGCTTGGCCCTCCTGTGTTGAACATAATAAACGGCTCTCTATCCACCGAATGTGTACCAAGCTCACTGAAAGTGTCAGTAATAAAGCTTCTCTTGAAAAAGCCAAACCTTGATCCAGAAAATATCAAAATGATCGGCCTATATCGAATCTCCCGTTCCTCTCCAAAAAAAAGAAGCTGCAGCAACTCACTGCCTTCCTGAAAAACAAACAATGTATACGAAACGCTGCGGTCTGGTTTTAGACCCCATCATAGCACTGAGACTGTACTTGTGAAGGTGCTAAATTACCTTTTAATGGCATCAGACCGAGGCTCTGCATCTGTCCTCTTGCTCCTATTCCTATACCTTAGTGCTGCTTTTGATACCATCGATCACCACATTCTTTTGGAGAGATTAGAGACCCAAATTGGTCTACACGGACAAGTTCTGGCCTGGATTAGATCTTATCTGTCGGAAAGATATCAGTTTGTCTTTGTGGATGGCTTGTCCACTGACAAATCAACTGTAAATTTCGGTGTTCCTCAAGGCTCCGTTTTAGGACAACTATTGTTTTGAATATATATTTTACCTCTTGGTGATGTCATTCGGAAACATAATGTTAACTTTCACTACTATGCGGCTGACACAGATTTATATTTCGATCAAACATGCCCTCCCTGGAAGCCTGTGTTTCAGACATAAGGGAGTGGATGGCGGAAAATCCTTTAAACTCGGACAAAACAGAGATGCTTGTTCTAGGTCCCAAGAAACAAAGATCTTCAGTTGAATCTGTTAATTAATATTGATGGTTGTACAGTCGTCTCAAATAAAATTGTGAAGGACCTTGGCGTTACTCTGGACCCTGATCTCTGTTTTGTCGAACATATCAAGGACAGCTTTTTTCCAACTATGTAATATTGCAAAAATCATAAACTTTCTGTACAAAAATGATGCAGAAAAATGAATCCATGCTTTTGTCACTTCAAGGTTAGACTACTGCAATGCTCTACTTTCCGGCTACCCGATTAAAGCACTAAATAAACTTCAGTTAGTGCTAAACATGGCTGCCAGAATCTTGACTAGAACCAACGAATTTGATTATATTACTCCATTGCTAGCCTCTCTACACTGGCTTCCTGTTAAGGCAAGGGCTGCTTTCAAGGTTTTACTGCTAACCTTCAAAGCATTACATGGGCTTGCTCCTACCTATCTTTCCGATTTAGTCCTGCCTTACATACCTACACGTACGCTACGGTCACAAGACGAAGGCCTCCTTGCTGTCCCTATAATTTCTAAGCAAACAGCTGGAGGCAGGGCTTTCTCCTATAGAGCTCATTTTTTTATGGAATGGTCTACCTATCCATGTGAGAGACGCAGACTTGGTCTCAACCTTTATGTCTTTATTGAAGACTCATCTCTTCAGTAGGTCCTATGATTGAGTGTAGTCTGGCCCAGGAGTGTGAAGGTGAATGGAGAGGCACTGGAGCAACGAACCCCCTTTGCTGTCTCTGCCTGGCCGGTTCCCCTCTCTCCACTGGGATTCTCTGCCTCTAACCCTATTACAGGGGCTGAGTCACTGGCTTGCTGGTGCTCTTCCATGCTGTCCCTAGGAGGGGTGCATCACTTGAGTGGGTTGAGTCACTGACGTGATCTTCCTGTCCAGGTTGGCACCCCCCTTGGATTGTGCCTTGGCGGAGATCTTTGTGGGCTTTTCTCGCCCTTGTCTCCGGATGGTAAGTTGGTGTTTGAAGATATCCCTCTAATGGTGTTGGTGCTGTGCTTTTGCAAAGTGGGTGGAGTTATATCCTGCCCGTTTGACCCTGTCCAGGGGTATCGTCAGACGGGGCCACAGTTTCTCGCGACCCATCCTGTCTCAGCCTCCAGTATTTACGCTGCAGTAGTTTGTGTTAAGGGGCTAAGGTCAGTCTGTTATATCTGGAGTAATTCTCTTGTCTTATCCGGTGTCCTGCTCTCTCTAATTCTCTCTCTTTCTTTTTTTCTCTCTCTCGGAGGACCTGAGCCCTAAGACCATGCCTCAGGACCACCTGGCCTTATGACACCTTGCTGTCCCCAGTCCACCTGGCCGTGCTGCTACTCAAGTTTCAACTGTTCTGCCTGCGTCTATGGAACCCTGACCTGTTCACCGGATGTGCTACCTGTCCCAGACCTGCTGTTTTCAACTCTTTAGAGACAGCAGGAGCGGTAGAGATACTCTGAATGATCGACTATGAAAAGCCAACTGACATTTACTCCTGAGGTGCTGACCTGTTGCACGCTCGTCAACCACTGTGTTTATTATTATTTGTCCCTGCTGGTCAGCTATGAACATTTGAACATCTTGGCCATGTTCTGTTATAATCTCCACCTGGCACAGCCAGAAGAGGACTTGCCACCCCTCATAGCCTGGTTCCTCTCTAGGTTTCATCCTAGGTTCTGGCCTTTCTAGGGAGTTTTTCCTAGCCACCGTGCTTCTACACCTGGATTGCTTCCTGTTAGGGGTTTTAGGTTGGGTTTCTGTACAGCACTACAGCACTGTACATCAGCTGATGTAAAAGGGCTTTTTAAATATATTTGATTGATTGATTTGGTGTTGCCAGTCTGCATACTTCTAGTTTCAGTGTGAGACGTAGAATAATTAGCATGCAGTTTGAGATTAAAATAAAAGGTCTGGAGTGAAAACCGCTAGATGACAAGGTTTGAAAACTTTACCAAATAAAATCAAATGTTCCCTTTAGAGCTGTCAGGTAGGTGGGAAGTAAAACTGTCTTTGTTGGCTGGCTACCCTTAGATCTTTGACACTGTTTGGTCCTGTCAATACTTAATCAGACCTATGTCTGGGTGAGTTTTGGACATGATGAGGACATAGTTATGTTTATCCCTACACGTACAGAATAATGGCATATGCATTTTTGCCTGTCATTTTCTTATCTGTTTATTTTACACTAATCCATAGCCTGCCCTTTAGAGCAATCCTTCTCTATGGGGCTCAAGTTGTCTCTTCATAAGAGTGAACATTTAATTAACTTGTGAGCATTAGATAACATAAGACCAACATCATCAACAAAAAACTCCAAAAACTGCAGAATGTGGCATGCACACTATTTACTTACTCACTTATGTGTGGCTTATTGTAGTTCGGAATCAATAATTTATGTATGTCTATGTTTATGTCTTTATTCATGTATTGCATTTTATCCCAACTCGTTCCCAAACACATCACTACCAAAGAAAGCCACAGCAGTCACACACTGCTCATAAGCCAGTTTAATTAGTCCAGGCATCTAAAAGCATTCCTTAACAAGACATCTTAAAACCTAATAACACATCAAACATTACTGACAGCCTGCCCCCAGGAAATCAGCCACATTGTTTTACACTCAGACAAGCGTTCAGCTCCTTCCAATAACAATCGCAGGGAAAAGGCAGTGCATGTTGTTATCATATTTTTTTAAGTCTCAGAGAATTTATTCTCTTTCCAATATCACTGAGGAGATGACTGTTTCATTCTGTCTGTGGTCAACAGGTTCTAGTTTTATAATTGCCTTCTATTCATACTTAAGCCAGAGGCTAGATGGAGCTACATGGTAATTGTGCAAGCCTTAGGACATTGTTGTCAGTCCAACATGCCAATGTGGCTAAACTAATAATTGAGAACCTCAGCATATTATATTCCAGGCAAAGTTAACTAGTGGCTTTAAAACAGTCATCCTATAGGGACATCTGTATTGTTACTTGACAATACTGTGCTATCTAAAAAATATCACAAAAAAACGATTTCTTTGTTTGCCTGGTATGGTTCCCAATCAGAGACAGCTGTCTATCGTTGTCTCTCATTGGGGATCATACTTAGGCAGCCTTTTTCCCCTTTAGTTTGTGGGATCTTGATTTTGTATAGGTGCTGTGTAGCCTGCAGAACTTTACGTCTGTTTTGTATTTTGTTGTTTTTCGGTGTTCATTTAAAAAAAAGTAAGATGTTCGCCTAGAACAGTGCGAGGAGGGATACCAGAGAATGTGGTTAGCGAGGAGTATGCGGAAACGTAGGCGTTTGGAGGAGCATGTCACCAGTCCGGTGCAATCTGTGCTGGTCCCACACATCAGGCCTGCAGTGCGCCTCCCCAGTCCAGTATGTCCTGTGTCTCCTCCTCACACTCGCCCTGAAGTACGTGTCCCCAGTCCGGTACGTCCTGTGCCTGCTCTCCGCACTCACCCTGATGTACGCCTCCACAGCCCAGTACGTCCTGTGCTACCTCCCCGCACTCGCCCTGAGGTGCGTGTCACCAGCCCGGTGCCACCTGTACCGTCCCCACGCATCAGGCCTCCAGTGCGCCTCCCTGTCCAGTATGTCCTGTGCCTGCTCCTCGCGCTCGTCCTGAGGTGTGTGTCACCAGCCCGGTACCACTAGTGCCGGCCCCACGCACCAAGCTTCCCGCGACAGTTCCCAGTCCAGAGCTTCCGGCGACAGTTCCCAGTCCAGAGCTTCCGGCGACAGTTCCCAGTCCAGAATTTCTGGCGACGGTCCACAGTCTGGAACCTCCAGTGACGGTCCATAGTCCGGAACATCCTGCGATGCTCCACAGTCGGAAACCTCCTGAGATGGTCCAGTGATGATCCATGGCGCGAAGCCTCCAGTGATGATCCATGGTTCGGAGCCTCCAGTTATGATCCAAGGTCCGGAGTCTCCAGCAAGGGTCTGCAGTCCAGAGTCTCCAACGACGGTTGGCAGTCTAGAGCCTCCAGCGATGGTCGGCAGTCCAGAGTCTCCAACGACAGTCTGCAGCCTAGAGCCCCCACATATGAAATCATACACTGAGTGTACAAAACATTAGGAACCCATTAATGTTGAGTCGCATCCCTTTTCACCTCAGAACAGCCTCAATTTGTCGGGGCATGGTGTCAAGCGTTCCACAGGGATGCTGGCCCCTCTGGCCTCCCCTCATATACACAATCCATATTTCAATTGTATCGAAGCTTAAAAATCCTTCTTTAATCTGTGTCCTCCCCTTCATCTACACTGATTGAAATGGATTTAACAGGTGACATCAATACAGGATCATAGCTTTCACCTGGTCAGTTTATGTCATGGAAAGAGCAATTGTTCCTAATGTTTTATACATTTAGTGTATGTTCACATGTATTACATTTGGAGTTCACATATTAACACGAGATTTCAAATGTGAGGAAAATAACATTTTCACTCTCTCACACACTCACTTGCCTAGTTAAATGAAGGTTAAATAAATACAAAATGTGGAATTATATTTTCACATGTGAAAACATTTGTTGTCACATTTATTTCACGAAATCTTGTTTTCCCCTGTGTAGTTTGATGTTATCACATGTTGCTTTTACATGTTGTAACATATTATCAAATTAACTTCACATAATGTCACATGATCACATGTGAAATCTGTGTGTTTTTCTGTAAGGGGTGTTATTATAGCTGAGTCAATTACATGAAGGGGAGCAGGGAACAGGTGACTGGAAAGCAACTCAATTTCAGGACATAAATGATCTGTGTACTGACCAGCTGGTGCAACTGGGACAGGCTACATCAATTGACAGACGCCAGATTGCTTACAGACTTGTCAGTACCACATCTGACCTCTGATGCCTGCCATGTATTTTCAGGAATCCGAATGGGGGTGGTGATGGCCGGATCAGATGGACAGTTTTTTTTATACGATTAACCATGAGCTGTCCTACAAAGTAATAAGATCACTCTAGTACTACCACCAAGAGACCTTCCCATAAATTGGATGTGATACATGGATGTTAGCAGAAGCACTGTGGAAGCCTACAGCCGGGGCTGGTAGACCTTAACCCCGAGCAGTAGTCTTACATTTTCCATATTACAATGCTGACTTAATAACTGAAATCAGAAATAACTTACTGCTGAAAATGAAAGACACATAGTTAAATTAAATGTTCATACACAAACAGAACACATTTTTATTCCTGTTTGCTGCTGAGGTGACATTCAATAACACTTATAATCACAACACGGATTACTGCTCCGATGCAGAATGAGTGATTACTGAAAATTCCTTTGTCAGAAATCCCCCCACTACATTTAAGATGAAGACTTTAACTTATATTTATCTGAATGTCCAACAAATTGATCATGGCTAGTTGGCTTGCATATCCAAACTATGAATATACTTTCTACACTAAACATTCAGAGTTCAAAATATAAAGTAAAAATATAATAACTCTGCCAAGATTAAACATATCACAGGAGTATGTGTTTGATTAGTGTACTATATTGTTATTAATAAGAAGACAGTTTGAACATTCTGTGAATTGTATGTATAATTATAGAAAGGTTGAGAGTGACATTGACAAGGCAATAAATGCAGAAGAGAGGGTTTTGAGGTATGAAAAACCCTCTGCATGAAAGGCATTAATGAGTAACTTGGTATTTGCTATCTGGACACTGATATATGACTGTGAGAGTTAGATGCCTGACACATCTCTTCTCCTCTAATTGGGAAGTACTGTACCTCAAGACTTGTAAGGTTGGCGAGCAAATCATGAATTCTTAATAGAATGTGAATCAATATTCCTCAGTGTTGTTAAATAAAATAATCACATTTTTCAGAGTCTATAGGCAGGGAACCACATCAACAAAACCTCCCTTTTCTATCTTGGCAGTTTATTACTCGGGATGCTTAAAATTCGCATCTCATTGGATGAATAACAGTATGAAGGCCAATAAGCCAAGAAAATATTAAGTTCATAGAGGAAGTTAGTACCAGACAGAAGACATTGATTTAGTCGAGAAAAACAAACACTTGATAGGAACCATTGGATATCATCTTGAAATGGTCATAGTTAGGATTTATTATCAGATATTATTTAACCAGGTGGTTAACTGTTATGTGTTCTTAGTTATGTAATTTACCGGGTTTAAATAATTTGGTATAAATCTTAGCGGGTTCTTTGAAATAAACTAGCCGGCTTGTATAATATGCTTATATAACACGATCCATACATATGCCACTTGAAGTGGCTTTATACTGCATGAAATGGCAATCTCCCAGCCTCATGGAGCATGCTGTAATCATCAAACCTACTATTAAGGGATGTTTTGATCCCAATTTAGTATTCTAGGCATACAATGTTTAATCTGTCTTTCAACAGCACATGTATCTGCGTAGATGTAAATTCCGTGGGCACATTATTTCCTTACATTAGTTGCCTGGATACGTTGTTTCTGTGACATTGTGATTAGGTGCTTCTGAAACTTCTTATTCCAATGCGAAGTCTGTTTATTTACTTGCCAGTATTGATTCAGTGGTACATTGTTAATGTTGTATACAATATGTACATCTAGATCATATAACTGAGATGAAAAAAATATACACAACAATTGAATGTATAACTTTATATATATACTGTATATACATACATACTGTATATTTGTAAAGAAAAAAACAAACAGAAAATGTCACGTTCTGTGAGTTCTATTCTCGTTTATCAACACTCATGGCTAGCAGTAGATAAACACCAACCTCCTCTGACCCAAAATACACATTTATATATCACAAAAACGGTTCAACGCAAATATACTGTTAAGGCAAAATAGCTACAGTGCCTTGCGAAAGTATTCGGCCCCCTTGAACTTTGCCACCTTTTGCCACATTTCAGGCTTCAAACATAAAGTAAAAAAAGTTTGAAATATCCAATAAATAAAAACACAGTTTTATATCTTTATGTTTGAAGCCTGAAATGTGGCAAAAGGTCGCAAAGTTCAAGGGGGCCGAATACTTTCGCAAGGCACTGTATAATTTCCTTGTCAGAGCCATTGAATAGCACAGTGTACCCCTCTAAAATGCCAATCACTTTAAACTGTACGGACAAAACCTAACGACAGAAGGAAACATAAACGTTCTGAGGGTGACATTCCAGCAAGATATAAAATGGACAACACACATTCATAACCTCGAAACAGAAGGAAAACATTGAATAGACCATCTAAAAGCCTTCTGTGGGAGGAGTACCTTGAACAGTGCTAACTACAGTACTGAAAGTGTACCAGAACTACATCAGGCCTGTTTCGAGTACTCTTCCCCAGCCTGGATAATGGCATCAGCCAAACTAAAAAACAAACTGCAAATCATACAGACAACCGCAATAAGAGCAGCCCACCACCTCCCAAGCTACCTATCTATAACCTACCTTCATAATATATCTGGCATGAAAACCATCAATGAATGCCTGGATCTGTTAGGATATTAGGAAAACAATACATATCCAAAGAAAAAGACAACCAATCAGTAAAGAAAACTAATTAAGAAGCAATAAATTACATTCTCCACATTACTCTCCACCTTACTGGACACCTGACCTACAAGAAAACCCAAAACCAAGGCCGTACCCAAACCCCCCCTAACCCTTACCCTAAATGGGGTTCTTATCCAAGCCCCCACCTGACCCCTTAAAAACCTATCCTGGAATGCTACCCAAAGGGGCTGTGGACAACAACAACAAAATATGTATATATAATTGATCTACAGTACACCTATTTGTATGTGTCCTTTATCTGCTTTGTATATACTTACTTGTGTAGAAAAAGATTCACCCCTCCTTTACACTCACACAAATGTCTTGCCAAACCAAGCTCCTCCCCCTCCACAATGGCGACCAATCAAGCTAGAAGCAATGGGTAGAAAAGATCAGATGATCTGTTCTATCCAACCGGGACCAATTCTACTACCGTATCAATAATTCTAGTAGCTTGCCACCATCCAGAGATGGGCAGTATTTATGTTATATGTATTTGACATTTTGTCTATTTTGTCATTTGTATTTCACTGGCCTGAGCTACAGTCCAGTGTATTTTGAAACAAAAAATGTTAGAGAACTGTATTTTCTATTTTCAAAATACAAAATACTTTTCAACAGTCCTGATAGAAAATTACGTAGGCCTTATTTATTCTACAATAAATTGAAATTAGAAAAACATTTGGTGTTCGTACTTAACAAATATTTGTAGTATTTTTAAAATACAAGATTTGTATTTTATTTTGATACGTTAGGGTCTTTTGGAATTTTTGATATGAAATGGGCAACACACATTCAATTTTGAAATTGTAAATTTTGCCTATGTTTGCCACCATCCTTTTATCATGTTGTCCTCCTCATGCCTGTCGGACCACAGAGCCAAAAAGAAAGATGTTCTGCGGATTAGAAACTGTCTGTATCCCATTATTAAACTAGTTTATCGAGACAACTGCTACACAGTCATGTCGCAAAGTATTAAGATACCGTATGAAAATAACACTCTATATCCCCATATCCAAAATCTGGGAATTGGAATTTGGGTGAGATAGATAAAAGTTTAGGTCTTCTATTTCTATATTGCCTTGATTTATCCCCGCTCTCAAATGAGCACACACAGTGCCTCTGATCTCTCTCGTCTTAAATTAATTTTAGCTGATCCTCTTCCTGATATGCCATAAAAGTTCAGAGGGATTGTACTGATTAAACTTGTGAGGCGGTGTCATATTGTAGAAAGTGTTGAGAGGGGAGCATCTCCAGCACTAAACTGGGCTGATTAAAGTGTTGTTTGACATAGATGCAGACAAAGCCAAGACGAGAATATTCAACCTTGAGGCTTGAGCTTCCTACTGAATGGGATACCTGATTGCTGCTGTTCGGAGTCTTCACTGCTGCAGTGAAGTGCCATTTTGGTTATGGCTTTGTATACTCCTTTTAATCTAATTTGAGACAGCCTGACAAGTATATTGCATCAGAGACTTTTCAGTCACAACTCATAGACATCACTTGCCTCTGCGTGATATGATAGAGACTGGACAAAATCCAGCAAAATCTGTATTCGATTCAATACCTGCCTTTCTTCTCTTTGTTTTACTAAGAGGAAAAAGTTAAACCTTTAAAATAAGCATTTCCTATTTTTTTTATTTTTATAATTGAAACCTACTTTAGTGGTCTTGCAAAATCCAAATCATGTCTCTAAATTGTACTAGCAGTCTGTTTTGAAGTAAGTCTACTTTTCATTATAAACTAACCATTTTAGCGAAAGCTTAACAATGGCAATTGTGAGCATAACAGGATAAATTGAACTTCACAGTACACAACATATGGGTCGAGTTCACAGTTGTTTGGCTGAAACAAACTAAATTGAGTTTTCGAGTCAACGTTAATGTGAATTGTTAGAACTGAACTGATATGACACTGTCTGTCAAACACACTGTGAGTGTTTGAATGCAATGTGTTTCTGGGGAGCTAGACTGTCTCAAGCAATTCATTGTGTAGTTTTTACAGTGTTACTCTTCCCATTGTCTCTTTCTGAGATTTGAAACCATTTAGTGCCTCAATCATTTCACTTGCTCATAAAATATTGATCTGTATGATTGCAGTTTCAAGCCTGGAGCACCACACAGATTGAACTAGTCTTAAAATAAATGTATTTTTTAATGGATTTTAAAGTTCAGAGGGTTCTTTTATTGGTTTTACTACCCTACCCTACTAAAGTGACAGGTAAACTAGCGGTGAGAGCATTTGGCTAGTAACTGAAAAGTCGCCTTTTTGAATCCCTGAAGGTGAAAAATATGTCTGTGACCTTGAGCAAGGCACTTAACCCAAATTGCTCATTTACGTGGCTCTGGATAATCCTGTCTACTAAATTACGTAAATGTACATAGTTGGAAATACCATTCACAAATCAAAAGGGTTCTTCAGTGGGGCCTCCTGAGTGGCGCAGCGGTCTAATGCACTGCATCACAGTACCTGAGGTGTCCCTACAGACCTGGGTTCGATCCCAGGATGTGTTGTGACCAAGAGTCCCATAGGGCGGCACACAATTGGCCCAGTGTTTTCTGGGTTTGGCTGGGGCGGGGGCTATTCTTGGCTCATTTCGCATTAGCGACTCCTTGTGGCAGGCCAGGTGCCTGCTGGCTGAATTCAGTCATCAGTTGAACGGTGTTTCCTCTGATACATTGGTGCAGCTGGCTTCTGTGTTAAACAGGCAGGTGTTAAGAAGTGCAGTTTGGCGGGTCTTGTTTCAGTGGATGCATAACTTGACCTTTGCCTCTCCCTAGCCCGTTGGGAGTTGTAGCAATGAGACAAGATCGCAGTTGGACATCATCGAAAAAGGAGGTAAAATACAACAGCAACAAAAAATGTCATCCTTGAAGCATGCTTTATCCTTCTGTGAAGACTATTACATTTGAATTACAATTTGTTGTCTTCTGCCCTATGGGCATTACTGTTAGCCAATCAGCACTGTAAAATAACATATATGAATACATTATGCATGTTTCTACCACAGAAAAATTACATATTTTGTTCTTGTTGAATGTGCAACAATTCTCACTGGATTCAGGAATGTGAAATATAAAACACTGAAAACATGTCCAAATAGAATTAGGTACATAGGAGGGGTGCGTCACTTGAGTGGGTTGAATCACTGATGTGATCTCCCTGTCTGGGTTGGCGCCCCCCCTTGGGTTGTGCCGTGGCGGAGATCTTTGTGGGCTATACTCGGCCTTGTCTCAGGATGGTAAATTGGTGGTTGAGGATATCCCTCTAGTGGTGTGGGGGCCCTGCTTTGGCAAAGTGGGTGGGGTTATATCCTTCCTGTTTGGCCCTGTCCGGGGGTGTCATCAGATGGGGCCACAGTGTCTCCTGACCCCTCCTGTCTCAGCCTCCAGTATTTACGCCGCAGTAGTTTATGTGTCGGGGGGCTAGGGTCAGTTTGTTATATCTGGAGTACTTCTCCTGTCCTATTCGGTGTCCTGTGTGAATCTAAGTGTGCATTCTCTAATTCTCTCCTTCTCTCTCTCTCTCTCTCTCTCTCTCTCTCGGAGGACCTGAGCCCTGGGACCATGCCTCAGGACTACCTGACATGATGACTCCTTGCTGTCCCCAATCCACCTGGCCGTGCTGCTGCTCCAGTTTCAACTGTTCTGCCTGTGATTATTATTATTTGACCATGCTGGTCATTTATGAACATTTGAACATCTTGGCCATGTTCTGTTATAATCTCCACCCGGCACAGCCAGAAGAGGACTGGCCACCCCACATAGCCTGGTTCCTCTCTAGGTTTCTTCCTAGGTTTTGGCCTTTCGAGGGAGTTTTTCCTAGCCACCGTGCTTCTACACCTGCATTGCTTGCTGTTTGGGGTTTTAGGCTGGGTTTCTGTACAGCACTTTGCGATATCAGCTGATGTAGGGTAAATCTGATGTCTTTACAGTTCTTCTCAAGTGCTGAGAGAGGCCTCCCTCACCTTTTTGTTAACTTTTCCAAGGATTTCAAGGACAATGTTTTAACAGTCTAACAATACAATGAAGTCTGAAACTGGGCCCAAGTACTAACTCAATACAATTGTGAGACTGCTACAGTATGGTCTTGAGTCCTTATTGCCACACTGTTAGGATCTCAATACAGTCATTCACATCTACAATTGCAGGAAGATGAGGGGGTGTAAGAAAAGATCACAAAAAACAAGTTCAACAGCGTAACAACAAAAGCTATAATATAGGTGCATTGTGCCCAGAGATTACATTTCATGCTGACCCAACTGAGGGCCAATCTATTATGTATTGATGAGCTGCTGTAAGTCTGCGTCTTACAAGAAGCACCTTTTGGCATCATCACAAAGGAAGCTAAGGTGCCAGCACAGCCAGAATGGAGCAATGTCACATGTCTGTGTCTCTCTGTGCCTCTGTTGGGTTGGCGAAGTCGCACACACTGCCAGCCAGGTCCTTCTCTACTTGGCAGGCAGCTCCTCTGGGTTGTCTGTTGAAAAGCGCCCGCAAGCCAACAAGAAAAAAAAAGAAAGAAAAGAACACACCAAAAATGAAGACTTGAGGCACTGCTGGATGTGGATGGAGGGATGGAGGGATGGAAGGATAAAATCCTGGCTGACTTTGACGAACTGATTATCGAACAGACTGGTAACACAAAATTAATCAGAGTAATTATCGTCAACATGGCTTATCTCCCAATGAGACATTTTATGACAAGAAGATATACTTGGATCCATTCCACGCCAAGTATGTTTCTATTTGCCAAGTACCCCTAGCCTTCTGAGACTAATGTGAGGAGGGGAGTCAGGCTTTCATTGTGAGCGGTATAACCAGAGACAGAGAAATAATACTGTTTGGAGTGTTTGAATGTAAAACCAATGTAAGTGTATTAAAATAGAAGTACTCTGAAACACCCAAAGCGGTTCTTCAATCTGAATATTAGTATTTTTAACGTGTTGTGTGTTGTGAAAACACTTTTTGGCATTTCAGTGCATGTAAAAGACCACATCAATACAAACAAATATATATACACTACAGTTCAATAGTTTGGGGTCACTTGGAAATGTCCTTGCTTTTGAGAAGAAAATTCTATATTTTTCTCCAATAAAATGACATCAAATTTATCAGAAATAGACTGTAGACAGTGATAATGTTGTAAATGACTATTGTAGCTGGAAATTGCAGATTTAATGGAATATAGGCGTTCATGTCACGGTTTTCATATGGTGAAGGAGAGTCGGACCAAGCTGCAGCGTGTCGATTTCGATCCATGTTTATTTAAACGTAAACACGAATAAACACAAACTCAACAAAACAATAAACGTAGTGAAAACCGAAAACAGCCTATACTTGTGTCAACTAACACAGCACAAGGACATCAAGACACTCAGGACAATCACCCACAACAAACTCAAAGAATATGGCTGCCTAAATATGGTTCACAATCAGAGACAACGATAAGCACCTGCCTCTGATTGAGAACCACTCCAGACAGCCATAGACTTTGCTAGATAACCCCACTAGCTACAATCCCAAATACATACACACCAAAACCCCAAGACATAACACACCACAATACAAAAACTCCATGCCACACCCTGGCCTGACCCAATACATGAAGAAAAACACAAAATACTTAGACCAGGGCGTGACAGTTCTGAGGCCCATTATCAGCAACCATAACTTCTGTGTTCCAATTGGAAGTTCTGTTAGCTAATCCAAGTTTATCATTTTAAAAGGGTAATTGATTATTAGAAAAAGCCTTTTGCAATTATGTTAGCACAGCTGAAAACTGTTGTCCTGATTAAAGAAGCAATAAAACTGGCCTTCTTTAGACTGCCTAGAAGGCCAGCACCCGGAGTTGCATCTTCACTGTTGACACTGGTGTTTTGTGGGTACTATTTAATAAAGCTGCCAGTTGAGGACTTGTGAGGCAACTGTTTCTCAAACTAGACACTCTAACGTACTTGTCCTCTTGCTTAGTTGTGCAACGGGACCTCCCACTCCTCTTCTATTCTGGTTAGAGCCAGATGGCTCTGTTCTGTGAAGGGAGTAGTACACAGCGTTATACGAGATCTTCAGTTTCTTGGCAATTTCTTGCATGGAATAGCCTTCATTTCTCACAACAAGAATAGACTGACGAATTTCAAAAGCAAGGTATTTGTTTCTGGCCATTTTGAGCCTGTACAGTGGCTTGCGAAAGTATTCACACCCTTGGCATGTTTCCTTTTTTGTTGCCTTACAATCTAGAATTAAAATAGATTTTTGGGGGATTTGTATAATTTTATTTACACAACATGCCTACCACTTTGAGAATGCAAAATATATTTTTAAGAAATAATTTAAAAAAAATGGAAAACTTGAGCGTGCATAACTATTCATAACTATACATTGGTGCTTCTGTGTTAAGCAGGCAGGTGTTAAGAAGTGCAGTTTGGCGGGTCTTGTTTCAGTGGATGCATAACTTGACCTTTGCCTCTCCCTAGCCCGTTGGGGAGTTGTAGCAATGAGACAAGATCGCAGTTGGACATCACGAAAAAGGAGGTAAAATACAACATCAACAAAAAATGTCATCCTTGAGGCATGCTTTATCCTTCTGTGAAGACTATTACATTTGAATTACAATTTGTTGTCTTCTGCCCTATGGGCATTACTGTTAGCCAATCAGCACTGTAAAATAACATATATGAATACATTATGCATGTTTCTACCACAGAAAAATTACATATTTTGTTCTTGTTGAATGTGCAACAATTCTCACTGGATTCAGGAATGTGAAATATAAAACACTGAAAACATGTCCAAATAGAATTAGGTACATAGGAGGGGTGCGTCACTTGAGTGGGTTGAATCACTGATGTGATCTCCCTGTCTGGGTTGGCGCCCCCCCCTTGGGTTGTGCCGTGGCGGAGATCTTTGTGGGCTATACTCGGCCTTGTCTCAGGATGGTATATTGGTGGTTGAGGATATCCCTCTAGTGGTGTGGGGGCTGTGCTTTGGCAAAGTGGGTGGGGCTATATCCTTCCTGTTTGGCCCTGTCCGGGGGTGTCATCAGATGGGGCCACAGTGTCTCCTGACCCCTCCTGTCTCAGCCTCCAGTATTTACGCCGCAGTAGTTTATGTGTCGGGGGGCTAGGGTCAGTTTGTTATATCTGGAGTACTTCTCCTGTCCTATTCGGTGTCCTGTGTGAATCTAAGTGTGCGTTCTCTAATTCTATCCTTCTCTCTTTCTTTCTCTCTCTCGGAGGACCTGAGCCATAGCACCATGCCTCAGGACTACCTGAAATGATGACTCCTTGCTGTCCGCAGTCCACCTGGCCGTGCTGCTGCTCCAGTTTCAACTGCTCTGCCTTATTATTATTCGACCATGCTGGTCATTTATGAACATTTGAACATCTTGGCCATGTTCTGTTATAATCTCCACCCGGCACAGCCAGAAGAGGACTGGCCACCCCACATAGCCTGGTTCCTCTCTAGGTTTCTTCCTAGGTTTTGGCCTTTCTAGGGAGTTTTTCCTAGCCACCGTGCTTCTACACCTGCATCTACACATCTCAGCTCGTTACCTGTATAAATGACACCTGGGAGACAGAAATATTTCTGATTGAGAGGGGGTTAACTTCTTGCGTCGAGCCATCCCGGATCCGGGATCGTGAATACAGCCTCAAGCTCATTACCATAACGCAACGTTAACTATTCATGAAAATCGCAAATGAAATGAAATTGCTAATCTATAATATCGACAGAAACATGGAAAACCGATGTTTAGAATCAATCCTCAAGGTGTTTTTCACATATCTATCGACGATAAAATCCATCGTGGCATTTTACTTTCTCTTCTGAAGAAATGGAACGCGCATGGACCTACAGATTACGCACACAGGACACCGGGCGGGACACCAGGTAAATGTAGTCTCTTATGGTCAATCTTCCAATGATATGCCTACAAACACGTCACAATGCTGCAGACACCTCGGGGAATAGACAGAAACCGCAGGCTCATTCCTGGCGCATTCACAGCCATATAAGGAATCTGGGGCATTTCCTGTATGAAACTTCATCTTGGTTTCGCCTGTTGCATTTGTTCTGGGGCACTCACAGATAATATCTTTGCAGTTTTGGAGACGTCAGAGTTTTGTCTTTCCAAGGCTGTCAATTCCATGCATAGTCGAGCATCTTTTCGTGAAAAATATTGCGCTTAAAACGGGCACGTCTTTTTATCCAATAATGACATAGCGCCCCCATAGGTTGAACAGGTTAAATACTTATTTCCCTCATTAAAATGCAAATCAATTTATAACATTTTTGACATGCTTTTTTCTGGATGTTTTTGTTATTCTGTCTCTCACTGTTCAAATAAACATATATACTATAGACTGATCATTTATTTTTCAGTGGGCAAACATACAAAATCAGCAGGGGATCAAATAATGTTTTCCCTCACTGTATATATCATGTGACACTTATATTGCACACAGGTGGACTTTATTTAACTAATTATGTGACTTCTGAAGGTAATTGGTTGCACCAGAACTTTTTTAGGGGCTTCATAGCAAAGGGGGTAAATACAGTTTGGTCTTGAGTCCTTAATGCCACACTGTTAGGAATCTCGTCTTGCGCCGATCTGCGCATTTGCAGGCCGTCAAATCAAAGGTACTCCTTCAATAAAACGTTTTTGAAAATGTTCAGCTTGTCACTTTGCTGAGGTTGGAGTAATAACTTTCATTTTATTTTTTATTAACAACTAGGGAAAAATTGTTCACTTCTCTCATTGACTTCTCAAACCCCAAACTTCAGCGTGGTCTGTTTGGTCTGTTTTGCAAGTGTTCCCGGAAGTCTCACAATGTTACTTCTCTGGGTTTAGAAACAACACCAATAGAGAAGGGATCTAATTCTGCACTAAACAGAACTCAAAACACCAAAATAGTGTTTTCAACCTTTTCCAGTAGTGCTCCCAGTCCCTGGCAACACACCAAATAATGTTTTAAAACATCCCAGGAATAGGTTTTCCAATACTCCTGCAAAGTTAAGGTTTAGTCTCCTCCACATTGGTGACACCTCAGAAGCCATAAGTGTTGGTGTTACAAAGCCCTTCATTTTTGACAGAGTAACTGCCACAGGCTGTCCTCTCACACACATGACTCATGGTTTTGGAAAAGTACGTGGATTTTGTTGTAGAAAAAGTATCAATAACACGTTATTTTGACGAATTTGTCACTCCCCCAAGAGCTTTCTGCTTCTTATCAATTGGTCACGAGAGGAAAACAGTCATTTTGATTTCCAATACCATTCCACTTCTCCTCCTCTGCTGTGAGAAGGGCTTAATGTATAATTTCCTTCAAAAACATCCTGCTTATTCTCCAGTTTTCTCAACTCCCAGCAGAGGTGAGCTATGTCAATATCTCACGCTTGATTGTCTGATTTCCTTTGAAACCAAATAACCTGTTTATACCAGTAGAGCTGTGCCTGTCCCTAGCCATCTGCCTAAATGTTGCTTCTGCTGATGAGAAACAGCCATCGGTTAGGTTTAACACAAACTCCCGTTGAGTCCCTCATCATAGCTTATAGACAGCTAATCACAATAAAAATATGAAAATATAACTTTCTGGCCCCCAATGTGCATGTGTACGTGTATGCATTTTTAAATTTGTTTTCTAGATTAGAAATGCATTTTTATAAGTGTGATAAGTGTATTTTAAGTGATGATGTAGTGTAAGTTAAAAAACAACTAAATAATGTAAACATAATTGTTGTTTTAATGTTTACCATCTTGCACATAGTATTTGATAACATGTCTTTTAGAGTGTTGAATAACATCACATTAAGTCATCCATGATCCATGTCTCCTGTATTATATAAAGTTGTTTCCTGTGGTCACATTAGCTGTGCAATCAAGGCAACACATCTAGGAGGAAAACAAACACGACTACGAGATAAAAAAAAACATTAACTGTATTTCCTTGTCTTTTTGAAGGTTGCTAGTTAAGCATTTGATTGTGTGTAAGATAGTCTGGGGTTCATTATGATGTGCATAACCCCTGCTGCATCCTTGGCCTCCCGCTGTGCTCATCAGCCCTGGCTCCCCACCCTAAGGAATGGCAGCTCGAAGTGGACAACCAGGGATACAACAAGAGAGAGCTTCCACCACCTACAGGCAGGGGAGTTATTAACGTAATGCAACACACAAGCCTACCGGGGCTTTGCTGTTTAACGCTCCCTCATGAGCTACGTCTTTTGAATGCCTGTCAATACTAACTACATCTGTGAAAGATGCACAAACTGGTCTTCAGTGCTGTTTGTTGTTGGGGGAAGGGTGTGTGTTTGAGATTAGTCTCCTCTCCCAACGGTGCATATTGAGTGTTGACTGACAGGAGGTTTTATTGTCTTAAGTCTGTCTTTAAACAAACCGTTATTACCGTATCTTCTATCCCGCCACACACAATGGCCCTCCAACTCAGTGTCTTTTGAAATGTATTTCTATATATTTTTTTCCCACTTAGAAATACAGTGAGGCTAATTCCGCTGTGGTCTCTCCTGTCAGTGTTATTTTCTAGTTATCCCCTTTATCATTAAAGAAGTGACAGTTTTATGCGTCAATGTTATGCAGATGTCTACGTTACTTCTCGTTTTAGTTCACAACACAGTCTTTAGAACTTTAATTAGGCTTTATTCCCATTGTTAACCAACCCCATTTAAATCTGTCAACATTTCAATTAATGGTTATGAAAAATCGTTTTGTTTTCAGTTAAGTAATATGGTTGTGATTACAGGCAAGCCTCTGAAAATGCTTTTGACACCCATTGTGAAGATAAATGGAGGCTTTTATATTGCATGTTAGAATTATGTAGTACTTAATGTTGTCTGAAGTACTGCCCACTAACTGTTCTGCACACATCATAGAAACAACATCTCACTCACTCACTCACTCACTCACTCACTCACTCACTCACTCACTCACTCACTCACACAGTTTAATTGGAGTTGTCAACCATGTTATGGCTGACACAGCTCCCAATGGACTTGTTGGGCCTCTCATTGCATCCGGTTCTCTCAAACATTCCGCAGACATTTTCACTGGATATTGACAGATAGCTACAACTCTCTTTCGAATATGTATTTGAATCCCAGCTGGTGAATGCAGATTTCTGCTCCACATGTTCTGTGTGGTGTATTTGACAGATTAGACAGAACTACTGCTGTGCTTCATACCATTTCCCAAGGGTGTACTGCACCAGAATGTCCATCGCCCCCCATTAATCCTAATTACGCAACATACACCATAAGACAGAAAAGGACACATTTAAGGTTAGTTGCGTAAATTGGAATTACTTAGTGTTAATAGAGATATGTGTGCTTCTCTTGAGAAACCAAAGGAGCCAGCAAACCTTGTCTTCAGTGTCTTTACAAGTGGCAAAGTGCACTACTAGCAGGTTGAATAAATCAATAGAATAAGAGAGACGGCCCAGTCCAGTTGGACTTCATGTCACCCTCCCTCCATGTCTTCCTCTCCCACAGAGAGCAGCAAGGGGCAAGATGCTGAGAGTCCCGAAGTTAACAGCAAAACACAATCGATTGCAGGTTAGCGCACAGAGACCTATACAGTTCAACTGACAGATATGTGCTACTTCTTAACTTACTGATTTCTGATTTAGCGTTTGGCCCCACCACTTTCCTCAGCCTTATTGTGCTCCTCCAAGTCCACTGTCTAAGGCTGCGTCTCAAATGGCAAGCAATGTATTCCTGTAGGTCTCTGGTCAAAAGTAATGCACTGTAAAGTGAACAGGGTGCCATTTGAGTCATGCTCGCTGTTCAACTGGGTTCAGTCAGTAGAATAACTTAGTCGCTTCAAGTTGTGTTTGGCGGAAAACTGTAGCCAACGGTGCTACAAACACAAATAACAAATCGATACCACGACGGCCCTCAAGGAACTTCACTGGACTCTATGCAAACTGGAAACCATATATCCCGAGGCTGCATTTATTGTAGCTGGGGATTTTAACAAGGCTACCTAAATTCTATCATCATATTGATTGTACCACTAGTGCGGGCAATACACTGGATCACTGCTACTCTAACTTCTACAATGCATACAAGGCCCTCCCCTCCACTCCCCTCCCTCCCTCCCTCCGGCAAATCTGATCACGACACCATTTTGCTCTTCCCGTCCTACAGGCAGACAACTCAAACAGGATTTACCCGTGACGAGAACTATTCAAGGCTGGTCTGACCAATCGGAATCCATGTTTCAAGATTGTTTTGATCATGCGGACTATATGCTGATTCGTTGAGTGAGTTTATAAGGAGGTGCATTGGATATGTTATTAAAAACAACCCTAACCAAAAACCGTGGATAGATTGGGGCATTCGCGAAGAACATAAAGCGCGAACTACCGCATTTAACCATGGAAAGATGACTGGGAATATGGATACAAATAATGTAATTTTTCCCTCCGCAAGGCAATTAAACAAGCGGAATGTCGGTATAGGGCGAAAGTGGAGTCGCATTTCAACGGCTCAGACACGAGACGTCTACAGGCAATCACCGACAGGCAGGGTCTACAGGCAATCACCGACTAGTAAGAAGTTTACCTTTCAGCTATTGTGTGAGGCCGACAGTCGTTAAAAGAGAAGTTAAGTGTGAAGACAACACAGAAATTACATGACGCACAAAAACATTGGTACCTGGAAAATTAACACATCTCATGGACACCGACGTCTTGCTTCCAGACAAACTAAACACCTTCTTTGCCTGCTTTTAGAATAGTACAGTGCCACTAACGCAGCCCGCTACCAAGGACTGCGGGCCCTCCTTCTCCGTGGCCGACGTGAGTAAGATATTTAAACGTGTTAACCCTCACAAGGCTGCCAACACAGATGGCCTCCCTAGCCACGTTCTCCGGACATATTCAATCTCTCCCTATCCCAGTCTGCTGTACCCACTTTCTTCAAGATAGCCACCATTGTTCCTGTACCCAAGAAGGCAAATGTAACTGAACTAAATGACTATCGCCCCGTAGCACTCACTTCTGTCATTATGAAGTGCTTTGAGAGACTAGTCAAGGATCATATCACCTCCACCTTGCCTGCCTTGAAATCATTGACCACTTTAATAAATGGATCAATAGTCACTTTAATAATGTCACTTAATAACGTTTACATGTCTTGCATTACTCATCCCTTTACTTAGATTTGTGTGTATTAGGTAGTTGTTGTGGAATTGTTAGATTAATTGTTAAATATTACTGCACTGTCGGAACTAGAAGCACAAGATATTCGTTACACTCGCAAAAATATCTGCTAACCACGTGTAGGTGACCAATAACATTTGATTTGATTTGAAGTATGTACTAATTTCTCTATCAGTTAACCAACAGCATTGGATGAAATTTTAATAATTTACTGTCTTTGACCCTATTTTGAGGAATTGTACTTTTTGCTGTGCTCTCATCCAAGGTTTGGTACAAGGACTGTGACATCGGAGGACACTCACAACAGTGCATTTCTCCAGGGACAACTTTCCATGGATTTGGCGATACAGCTGTTTTAAAACCCTGAGCCTCAGTGTCCAGATTATGCAAAATAATAGCATCCTCTTGTGTGCCGAAGTTATGTAAATGTGCCGAGGAAGCCAGGCATCTAGGGAAATAGTGCAAGACACAAAGGGGGGAGGAGAGAGAGAGGGAGATGGGGGAGAGAGACAGAGAGAGTAGAACACTTCCCCAGACAAGCCAGCAGAACAGCCCACCTCAGACCCAGACCACAACCTCAACACCACAATAGGACAGACAACACAGGAACCCCCCCTTCTCATTGACTCAAGTGGCAAATACAATCAAACTCTGGTGCCCAAACACTAGGCATGTCCTGGAGCTGTTGTCAGAGGACAGACTACGGTTCCCCAGCCACATAATAATTCACACGGGCACCAATGACTTAAGGGCCCAGCAGGAAAGGGTGGTACAGCACCCAAGGGAGTGATAGAAAAAGCTTCTTCCACTTTCCCCAACGCACAAGTGGTAATCTACACCCTGCAGCCACGAAAATACTTTCACCCTGCCACCATACAGCATGTGAATGCAAGCATTTCGCAAGACTGTGCCTCAAAACCTAATGTATATCTGTCCCACCACTCCACCCTGGACTTGAACAGCCTTTACGACCAGGTCCAACTCAGCAAGGCAGCAAACCTCACTTTTGCCAGGACCCTGAAGGACGTCAACCTCAACTGTAGCCTCAGCACTTCCCGCAGGAACAAAAGAGCAATGGACAACCCACCCAGACCAGCAAGACACCCTCCCAGACCTCCGAGACCACCTCCTGAAGGACCTGCACCGAGAGAACCCACGCCAAGAGGACCTACACCCAGACCACAGGATATATGGCAAAATGTGAAATTATGTTAATTACATTGGATAAAAGTAGAGACTCAAAGCTACAAAATGGTATATCATACACATCATTTGAGGAACAATGGGAAAGTAATTCTGCTCTGGAAGTTGATCAACTTGTAAACTCACTTTTGAGAAAATCGCCTTTGAATGTTGTGGTACTAGTGAAGAGCTCTTTGTCTACAACCATTCAGTATCGTTGTACACACTCTTAAACTTTCACCCCACCCATCTCGTATCACTCTCAGAGCGCGCACTACGCTCTGGCCGATGATTTGTTTACCTATGGATAACATGAAAACAGCCTAACCAGCTCTGCTGGCAACAATTACATTATGCTTTTTTGCGGACGTTAACTGACACTGGCCATATTCAACGGGTGTTGTACACACGTCACGTAATGTTAGCTAACGAGTCACCCAGCAAACAATGCCTAACATTAGGCTCTAACTAGAAAAGAAAACAGCTCTGGAAAACTAATAATAATATCCGCTTAGCTGGCTAGCTAACAGTATACTTTAGCTTAAGAAATATATCTAGCTAGCTTAAGTAAACAACGTTTAAGACCACACATGTCACGTAACGTCAGCTAACTTTAGCTAGTTAAACAACAATGAACAACGTGCCAACAATGCCACAGTGCTGGGAGCTAACCAACCAGTGTCCAATGTTAGCTAGCTAACAATAGGTTCTAACTAAAAAAGCAAACAGCTCTGGAAAACAAATAACGTCAGCTAAGGAGCCAACCAGCTAACGTTAGCTAGCTAGCTAACAGTACATTTTTGAAAAGAAGACAAAATAAGGACAAAAGAAGGACAGAAGAAAAAGGAAAAGAAAGAGGACAACAAAGTGAAACAGTCAGCACTTCTATTGCAACTTCGTATTTCGTCGTCCTAACGTAGTCTACACTGCTATCTGCCCAGCAGCTAGCCAGCTAGCAAACGTCCACCGTCTACCGAATAGCAGCACTTTAGAAACTATTACACTCAACTGAACGACTTGATTAGTGTAGTGTTAGCTAGCTACATAGTTGTCTTTGCTGTCTTCGTATCCAAGATAATTGTGTAGTTTAGAGCGTGTAGTCTTAGAGTGATTATCTTAATTTACCGAGGTTAGCTAGCCAGCTATTTGTCGTCCTTAACGTAGGAGACACTGCTAGCTAGCCAACAGCTAGCCAACGTCTACTGAATAGAACTTCCGCACTCAACAACCCGGTCGCATTCAGCTTCGCTCCACAGGTAGTATCACATCTTCATTTCATTTCATTACAGCACAACGGTTTGATTTGTTTGATCGTAGCTAGCTACATAGCTAGCTACATAGCCGTCTGTGTATCAAAGATAATTGTGTAGTCTAGAGCGATTTTCTAGGTTAGCTAGCCAGCAATTGTCGTTCTTTTTAACGCAACGTAACGTAATCAACACTGCTAGCTAGCCAGCTAGCCCCCGAATAGCAGCACTGTAGAAACTATTACACTCAACGGAACGACTTGATTAGTGTAGTGTCAACAACGCAGCCACTGCCAGCTAGCCTACAAAGTCAACAACGCAGCCACTGCCAGCTAGCCTACTTCAGCAGTACTGTATCATTTTAATCATTTTAGTCAATAAGATTCTTGCTACGTAAGCTTAACTTTCTGAACATTCGAGACGTGTAGTCCACTTGTCATTCCAATCTCCTTGCATTAGCGTAGCCTCTTCTGTAGCCTGTCAACTATGTGTCTGTCTATCCCTGTTCTCTCCTCTCTGCACAGACCATACAAACGCTCCACACCGCGTGGCCGCGGCCACCCTAATCTGGTGGTCCCAGCGTGCACGACCCACGTGGAGTTCCAGGTCTCCGGTAGCCTCTGGAACTGCCGATCTGCGGCCAACAAGGCAGAGTTCATCTCAGCCTATGCCTCCCTCCAGTCCCTCAACTTCTAGGCACTGACGGAAACATGGATCACCACAGATAACACTGCTACTCCTACTGCTCTCTCTTCGTCCGCCCACGTGTTCTCGCACACCCCGAGAGCTTCTGGTCAGCGGGGTGGTGGCACCGGGATCCTCATCTCTCCCAAGTGGTCATTCTCTCTTTCTCCCCTTACCCATCTGTCTATCGCCTCCTTTGAATTTCATGCTGTCACAGTTACCAGCCCTTTCAAGCTTAACATCCTTATCATTTATCGCCCTCCAGGTCCCCTCAGAGAGTTCATCAATGAGCTTGATGCCTTGATAAGCTCCTTTCCTGAGGACGGCTCACCTCTCACAGTTCTGGGCGACTTTAACCTCCCCACGTCTACCTTTGACTCATTCCTCTCTGCCTCCTTCTTTCCACTCCTCTCCTCTTTTGACCTCAACCTCTCACCTTCCCCCTACTCACAAGGCAGGCAATACGCTCGACCTCATCTTTACTAGATGCTGTTCTTCCACTAACCTCATTGCAACTCCCCTCCAAGTCTCCGACCACTACCTTGTATCCTTTTCCCTCTCGCTCTCATCCAACACTTCCCACACTGCCCCTACTCGGATGGTATCGCGCCGTCCCAACCTTCGCTCTCTCTCCCCCGCTACTCTCTCCTCTTCCATCCTATCATCTCTTCCCTCTGCTCAAACCTTCTCTAACCTATCTCCTGATTCTGCCTCCTCAACCCTCCTCTCCTCCCTTTCTGCATCCTTTGACTATCTATGTCCCCTATCCTCCTGGTTCGGCTCCGTCCTCCCCTCCCGCTCCGTGGCTCGACGACTCATTGCGAGCTCACAGAACATGGCTCCGGGCAGCCGAGCGGAAATTAAGGAAAACTCGCCTCCCTGCGGACCTGGCATCCTTTCACTCCCTCCTCTCTATATTTTCCTCCTCTGTCTCTGCTGCTAAAGCCACTTTCTACCACTCTAAATTCCAAGCATCTGCCTCTAACCCTAGGAAGCTCTTTGCCACCTTCCCCTCCCTCCTGAATCCTCCTCCCCCTCCCCCCTCCTCCCTCTCTGCAGATGACTTCGTCAACCATTTTGAAAAGAAGGTCGACGACATCCGATCCTCGTTGCTAAGTCAAACGACACCGCTGGTTCTGCTCACACTGCCCTACCCTGTGCTCTGACCTCTTTCTCCCCTCTCTCTCCAGATGAAATCTCGCGTCTTGTGACGGCCGGCCGCCCAACAACCTGCCCGCTTGACCCTATCCCCTCCTCTCTTCTCCAGACCATTTCCGGAGACCTTCTCCCTTACCTCACCTCGCTCATCAACTCATCCCTGACCGCTGGCTACGTCCCTTCCGTCTTCAAGAGAGCGAGAGTTGCACCCCTTCTGAAAAAACCTACACTCGATCCCTCCGATGTCAACAACTACAGACCAGTATCCCTTCTTTCTTTTCTCTCCAAAACTCTTCAACGTGCCGTCCTTGGCCAGCTCTCCCGCTATCTCTCTCAGAATGACCTTCTTGATCCAAATCAGTCAGGTTTCAAGACTAGTCATTCAACTGAGACTGCTCTTCTCTGTATCACGGAGGCTCTCCGCACTGCTAAAGCTAACTCTCTCTCCTCTGCTCTCATCCTTCTAGACCTATCGGCTGCCTTCGATACTGTGAACCATCAGATCCTCCTCTCCACCCTCTCCGTGTTGGGCATCTCTGGCGCGGCCCACGCTTGGATTGCGTCCTACCTGACAGGTCGCTCCTACCAGGTGGCGTGGCGAGAATCTGTCTCCTCACCACGCGCTCTCACCACTGGTGTCTCCCAGGGCTCTGTTCTAGGCCCTCTCCTATTCTCGCTATACACCAAGTCACTTGGCTCTGTCATAACCTCACATGGTCTCTCCTATCATTGCTATGCAGACGACACACAATTAATCTTCTCCTTTCCCCCTTCTGATGACCAGGTGGCGAATCGCATCTCTGCATGTCTGGCAGACATATCAGTGTGGATGACGGATCACCACCTCAAGCTGAACCTCGGCAAGACGGAGCTGCTCTTCCTCCCGGAGAAGGACTGCCCGTTCCATGATCTCGCCATCACGGTTGACAACTCCATTGTGTCCTCCTCCCAGAGCGCTAAGAACCTTGGCGTGATCCTGGACAACACCCTGTCGTTCTCAACTAACATCAAGGCGGTGGCCCGTTCCTGTAGGTTCATGCTCTACAACATCCGCAGAGTACGACCCTGCCTCACACAGGAAGCGGCGCAGGTCCTAATCCAGGCACTTGTCATCTCCCGTCTGGATTACTGCAACTCGCTGTTGGCTGGGCTCCCTGCCTGTGCCATTAAACCCCTACAACTCATCCAGAACGCCGCAGCCCGTCTGGTGTTCAACCTTCCCAAGTTCTCTCACGTCACCCCGCTCCTCCGCTCTCTCCACTGGCTTCCAGTTGAAGCTCGCATCCGCCCCAAGACCATGGTGCTTGCCTACGGAGCTGTGAGGGGAACGGCACCTCAGTACCTCCAGGCTCTGATCAGGCCCTACACCCAAACAAGGGCACTGCGTTCATCCACCTCTGGCCTGCTCGCCTCCCTACCACTGAGGAAGTACAGTTCCCGCTCAGCCCAGTCAAAACTGTTCGCTGCTCTGGCCCCCCAGTGGTGGAACAAACTCCCTCACGACGCCAGGACAGCGGAGTCAATCACCACCTTCCGGAGACACCTGAAACCCCACCTCTTTAAGGAATACCTAGGATAGGATAAAGTAATCCTTCTCACCACCCCCCCCCCCCTTAAAAGATTTAGATGCACTATTGTAAAGTGGCTGTTCCACTGGATGTCATAAGGTGAATGCACCAATTAGTAAGTCGCTCTGGATAAGAGCATCTGCTAAATGACTTAAATGTAAATGTAAATGTACATTTTAGCTTGAAACGTGCAATATCTTGAAATGTAGCTTGCTAGCTGTTTTCTCAGTCTCTTTAGCTATCATACTCTAAATCCACTGATTTCAAAATGTGATCCTCCAGAAAATGGAGGGCAACACTTATACAGCTCCACTACACAATACATTTTTTTTAAACAGTGTTCGGCAGGATTGCCAACACAGACCGACGTGCTCAAATAGACAGAAGCATTCAATATGGCAGACCAATCTGAACTCTCTCGGCATGTCCAGCCCACTCATTATCTCAGCCAATCATGGCTAGTGAAAGGTTGCGCCCTTTTTCTGTGGCTTAACAAACAAAGGCTCCCAATTTAACAATTTTCTTTGTATTTACAGATGGCATACACATTTGTTTTTAAAGCAGTCGCCTAGTGGTTAGAGTGTTGGGCCAGTAACCGAAAGGTTGCTGGATTGAATCCCCGAGCTTACCAGGTAAAAATCTGATGTTCTGCCCATGAACAAGGCAGTTAACCCACTGAACCCTGGGAGGCCGTCAATGTAAATAAGAATTTGTATTTAACTTTCCAAGTTAAATAAAGGTTAAATAAAACATTTTAAAAGTAAGTTCACATGTTTGAGAAGGCATTTCTGCCAAAAACGCATTTTGATATAAAACTATTTTTTACGTTCAAACGGTTCTCCTGTGAAGTCGTAACTTGCGACATATGCCTAGTTTCCTTAATCGGGTCACATATGCCCAGGCCGTGAGCAGAGCAACAGGCCCAACCCCCAATATTACACCCACCCAAGCCACATCCTGCAACCTATGAGGTGTGTATCAGATGCTCAATATGCTCTGCGCACACCTACTTTGATGGTCTGAGTCTAAACCACACAAAACAACACTAGACACTATTGAACACAAAGCTTTTACTATCTCATCCTGGAATATACGAGATCTGGGGTAATCTGCTATTGGCCTAACGAGCAGGAACCAAGACTTCATCAACGAAATTGGAAATACAGACTGTGTCATCCTTCAAGAATCAAGTAGACAGACTCACTGGGGACCCTCTAGGTTACAGAGAGCTGGTAGTCCCATCCACCAAACTACCAGGTGTGAAACAGGGAAGAGAATCAGGGGGTATGCTAATTTGGTAGAGCAGACCTAACCCACTCCATTAAATTAGTCAAAACAGGAACATTTTACATCTGGCAAAAAAATATAAGGAAATGATCTCAACAGAGAAAATTGTTCTCATATGTGCTATCCAATATAATCCCCATAGTTTCACAATGACAGCTTCTCCATCCTAGAGGGGGAGATTAACCATTTCCAGGCTCAAGGACATGTACTAGTGTTTACCAATCTAAATGCCAGAACTGGACAAGAACCCTGGAGATGACAGCATTCCCCCCCGTAGACACAACTGTAGCTCTTATGGACGTTGGGTATGTACATAGACAACGGTAGGCTTCGAGGGAACTCCTATGGTAGGTACACCTATAGCTCATCTCTTGGCAGAAGCACTGTAGACTACTTTATCACTGACCTAAACCCAGAGTCTCTTAGAGTGTTCACAGCCAGTCCACTGACACCCCTATCAGATCAAAACAAAATCACACTCCACTTGAACAGAGCTATGCTCAATCATGAAGCATAAAAGCTAAAGGAACTGAATAATATTAAGACATGCAATAGATGGAAAGAAAATAGTGTGGAAATCTACCAAAAAAAAAACAATTAGGCAACAACAAATTCAATCCCTTCTAGACAATTTCCTGGACAAAAAGGTATACACTTCTCAGTAGAAAACCTAAACAGTATATTTGACCTCAGCTTCCCTATCAAATCTAAAATTGAAATAAAGCAGACAATCAAAGAAAATGAACAAGAATGGCAAATGGTTTGATGAAGATTGCAAAAACCTAAGAAAGAAATTGAGAAACCTATCCAACCAATAACACTGAGACTCAGAAAACCTGAGCCTACGCCTTTGCTATGGTGAATCACTAAAACAATACAGAAATACACTATGGAAAAAGGAACAGCATGTCAGAAATCAGCTCAATGTAATTGGAAAACTCTAAACAACATGAACAGTTATCTAACCAAAACGGAGATGTATGGATAAACCACTTCTCCAATATTTTGGCACTATAACAAAGATGAAACAGCAAAAACATAAACATGATCAAATACAAATCTTATAATCATCGATTAAAGACTACTCGAACCAATTGGATTCTCCAATTACATTGAATGAACTACAGGACAAAATACAAACCCTCCAACCCAAAAAGGCATTTGGGGTTGATTGGTATCCTAAATTAAATATACAGACCACAAATTCCAATTGGCTATACTTAAACTCTTTAACATCATCCTCAGCTCTGGCATCTTCCACAATATTTGGAACCAAGCACCCCAATCCACAAAAGTGGAGACAAATTTGACACCAATAACTACCGGGGGATATAGGTCAACAGCAATCTTGGGAAAATCCTCTCTATTATCATTAATAGCAAACTCGTACATTTCCTCAGCGAAAACAATGTAGTGAGCAAATGTCAAATTGGCTTTTTACCAAAATACTGTACGACACATTGACACACCCTAATTGACAAACAAACAAGCAAAGTCTTCTCATGCTTTGTTGATTTCCAAAAAGCTATCAACTCAATTTGGCATAAGGGTCTCCTATACAAATTGATGGAAAGTGGTGTTGGGGGAAAAACATACAACATTCTAAAATCCATGTATACAAACAAAAACACACATTTCTTTCCAAAGGGCTGGTGAGGGTACTAGAACAGTCTGCAGCACCCGGCCTCACCCTAATAGAATCTGAAATAAAACATCTACTGTTTGCTGATGATCTGGTGCTTCTGTCCCAAGCCAAGGAGGGCCTACATCAGCCCTGACAGTAAATCTCAGTAAGACATAAATAATGGTGTTCCAAAAAAAGTCCAGTTTCCAGGACCACGAATAGAAATTCCATTTAGACACCGTTGCCCTACAGCACATAAGAAACTATACATACCTCGGCCTAAACATCAGCACCACAGGTAACTTCCACAAAGCTGTGAACAATCTGAGAGACAAGGCAAGAAAGGCCTTCTATGCCATCAAAAGGAACATAAAATTTGATATACCAATTAGGATCTGGCATAAACTACTTGAATCAGTTATAGAACACATTGTCTGGGGTCTGCTCACCAAACAAGATTTCACAAAATGGGACAATAGCTTGGGGGTAGAAGCTGTTAAGAAGCCTTTTTGGACCTAGACGTGGAGCTCCGGTACTTGTCGCGCGGTAGCAGAGAGAACAGTCTATGACTAGGATGGCTGGAGTCCTTGGCAATTTATTGGGCCTTCCTCTGACACCGCCTGGTATAGAGGTCCTGGATGGCAGGAAGCTTGGCCCCAGGAATGTACTGGGCCGTACGCACTACCCTTTGTAGTGCCTTGAGGTCAGAGGCCGAGCAGTTGCCATAATAGGCGGTGCTGCAACCAGTCAGGATGGTCTTGATAGTGCTGCTGTACGACTTTGAGGATCTGAGGACCCATGCCAAATCATTTCAGTCTGCTGAGGTCTCTGACCTCCTCCCTATAGGCTGTCTCATCATTGTCAGTGATCAAGCCTACCACTGTTGTGTCATCAGCAAACTTAATGATGGTGTTGGAGTCGTGCTTGGTCATGCAGTCATGGGTGAACAGGGAGTACAGGAGAGAACTGAGCATGCACCCCTGAGGGGCTCCTGTGTTGAGGATCAGCGTGGCAGATGTGTTGTTACCTACCCTTACCACCTGGGGGTGGCCTGTCAGGAATTCCAGGATCCAGTTACAGAGGGAGGTGTTTAGTCCCAGGGTCCTTAGCTTAGAGATGAGCTTTGAGGGTACTATGGTGTTGAAAACTGAGCTGTAGTCAATGAATAGCATTCTCACATAGGTGTACCTCTTGTCGAAGTGGGAAAGGGAAGTGTGGAGTGCAATAGTGATCGCATCATCTGTGGATCTGTAGGCGCAAATGGTAAACCATCTGGCCCCGCGGCCTTGTTAATGTTGACCTGTTTAAAGGACTTACAATCATCGGCTACGTAGAGCGTGATCACACAGTCGTCCGTACAGCTGATGCTCTCATGCATGCTTCAGTGTTGCTTGCCTCGAAGGATAGGATAAGTAATCCTTCTCAGCCCCCCTTTAAGATTTAGATGCACTATTGTAAAGTGACTGTTCTACTGGATGTCATAAGGTGAATGCACCAATTTGTAAGTTGCTCTGGATAAGATTCAGTCTGCTAAATGACTTAAATGTAATGTAAATGTTTTCATTGCAAGCATAGACATTATTTAGCTTGTCTGGTAGGCTTGTGTCACTGGGCAGCTCGTGGCTGTGTTTCCCTTTGTTGTCCGTAATAGTTTGCAAGCCCTGCCACATCCGACGAGTGTTGGAGCCTGTGTGGTATGATTCAGTCTTAGTCCTGTATTGACACTTTGCTTGTTTGATTTTTCATTGGCAGGCATAGCAGGATTTCTTATAAGCTCATGGGTTAGAGTCCCGCTCCTTGAAAGTGGCAGCTCTACCCTTTATCTCAGTGCGGATGTTGCCTGTAATCTATGGCTTCTGGTTGGGGTATGTACGTAAGGTCATAGTGGGGACGACGTCATTGTGACTGACATGGTGTACTCCTCAATACCATCAGAAGAATCCCGGAAACATTTTCCAGACTGCGTGAACAGAACAGTCCTGTAGCTTAGAATCTGCGCCCTCTGATCACTTACTTATTGAGCGTGTCACTTCCTGCTTTAGATTTTGTATGTCGGCAGGAATTGGAGGATAGAGTTATGGTGAGATTTGTCATATGGAGGGTGAGGGAGAGATTTGTATATGTCTCTGTGTGTGTAGTAACGGTGGTCTACAAGTGTCTTTCCTCTGGTTGCGCATTCAACATGCTGCTGGAAATTAGTGCCAACATCGGTTTGTGGTGGTAAATAGACAGCTACGAAAAATATAGATGAAAACTCTCTTTGTAAATAGCAAAACATCCTTAATATTAGATTTCGTGCACCAGCTGTTATTTACAAATAGATACAGACCGCCACTTATTGTCTTACTGGAGGCAGCTGTTCTATTTTGCCAATGGAACGAAAACCCCACCAGCTTCATGTTATCCATGTTGTCGTTCAGCCACAACTGTGAAACGTAAGATATTACAGTTTTTAAATGTCCCGTTTGTAGGATATCCTTGATCGGAGCTCATACATTTTGATGGTAGAGGGGTTTATTTACTCGCCTACGAATTCTCAGCAGGCAGCCCGACATCCGCCCCCTTTTTCTCCATCTTTTCTTCACGCAAATGATGGGGATTTGGGCCCATTCCCGAAAAAGCTGTATATCCTTCGCTTCAGAGTCGTTAACCTCTTGCTCCTACCTGACACGCAGGCGTCCCATCTAGACATCTGGAAATGCAAATGCGCTACGCTAAATGCTAATAGTACTAGTTAAAACTCAAACGTTCATTAAAATACACATGCAGGGTATTGAATTAAAGCTACACTCGTTGTGAATCCAGGCAACAAGTCAGAGTTTTAAAATGCTTTTCGGCGAAAGCATGAGAAGCTATTATCTGATAGCATGTAACACCCCAAAAGACCCGCAGGGGACGTAAACAAAATAATTAGCATAGTCGTCGCTACACAAACCACACAAATAAAATATAAAACATTCATTACCTTTGACCATCTTCTTTGTTGGCACTCCTAGATGTCCCATAATCACTATTGGGTCTTTTTTCCGATTAAATCGGTCCATATATAGCCTACATATCGATCTATGAAGACTGTGTGATAAACGGGAAAAAAAATAGCGTCTTATAACGTAACGTCATTTTTTAAATTAAAAAGTCGACGATAAACTTTCACAAAACACTTCAAAATACTTTTGTAATGCAACTTTTGGTATTAGTACACGTTAATAAGCGACCAAATTGATCACGAGGCTATGTATATTCTTTAGCTGTCCGTCTGGAAATAATGTCCGGGTAAATCTCAACCAAAATATCCGGTCGGAGACTTGAACAAATGGCTTCTTCTTTGTTTGACCAAGAAACAAAGCCTAGGCAAATGACAAGACTGTTGACATCGTGTGGAAGCTGTAGGTATTGCAACCTCAGCCCCATTTATTGTGGTTCGCCTTTATCAATGGGTTGAAGTGGCGGATGGATATATATTTCCATTTTCAGTGATCAGATTTTCCTGCGCTTTTCGATGAAACGCACGTTCTGTTATAGTCACAGCCGTGATTTAACCAGTTTTATAAACGTCTGAGTGTTTTCTATCCACACATACTAATCATATGCATATACTATATTCCTGGCATGAGCAGCAGGGCACTGAAAAGTTGCGCACTTTTTTACAGAATGTTCGAAAAAGTAGGGGGTAGGAGTAACAGGTTAAAGAAAACATCTTTGTCCAGATCCAGGTGAATAATCGCTGTTCTGATGTCCAGAAGTTATTTTCGGTCCTGTGTGACAGTAGCAGCAACATTATGTACAAAATAAGTTAAAAATAAGTTTTAAAAAAACGAATTCAATACAACAGTTGGTCAGCAACAATCCCCTCTGGCGCCATTAGGCTTTCCTAATGTTTTGTTCACTTAGTGTACAGACACAACAACAGCAAAATGTAGCTGCTATTGCAAAACATTTAATCTATATTAGCTATTCATGCCGTTCAGTTTTAATTTAGTTTCAAGCCTCTCTCATTGGTAATGTCAAGCCACAGGTTAACCCACTTACACACACTATAACTGATATTTGCTAAAGAACAGTTTTCTATCTACTCCACTCAGTCTCTATAGGGCTTGCACCATAAATAGCCCAATGCCATACACACATTTAAGTTGCCTGTCACATTTGACAGTCATCACAGCAATATCAATATCAACAGCAATATCAATGGTGTAGATTTTACTCTCAGTGAACAGATGAATCCATCTGTACTGTACTGGCTCTGCCTGCTTTTACCACACATGCGGAAGGGCAATATCGCCAGATGCGGTATATTGAGATGCAACCCACGCAATAAATATATATCTCTAGCTTAAACAGACTGATTTTTATGTGGATTTTTTATAATGTTAATTAGATTTCCGACGGGGCGCAGAAATTGTAGGTGAAGAGTTAACGAAAGATTTTAAAGCCTTGGTACAATAGAGACATGGATTGTGTGTATGCTACATTAGAAGGGTGAATGAGCAAGGCAAAATATTTAAAAATAAATGAATCCCGCTAGCGGGACAACTTCCGGTGAAGCTTGAGGGCGCGCAATTCAAATAAATAATCATAAATATTATGGATTTTTAACATTTATGTACATAAGTGTCTTATATTGGCCGAAAGCTGAAATTCTTGTTAATCTAACTGCACTGTCCCATTTACAGTCGCTATTACAGCGAAAACATGCCATGTGATTGTTTGAGGACGGTGCCCTATGTCAAAATATATGTCAAAATATTTTTTCACTGGCACAGGTTTCATACATTCACAAATAACGATTAAATATTCAGTTACTTTTTAAAAATCTTCCTCTGATTTGTCGTTCAAATGTATAATAACATGTGTCGTTTTGTTAGATAAAATCCTTCTTTATATCCCAAAAAGTCTGTTTAGTTGGCGCCATCGAATTGAGTAATCCACTTGTTCAACATGCACAGAAAGAAATCCGAAAATCTACCCCTAAACTTTGCTTCAACAAGTCAAAATACATTTCTATTTACTCCTCAGATACCCTAAATGTAATCAAACTATATTATTTCTTACGGAAAGATGTTCAATAGGAAACCAATTTTAGTATGTTTAATAGGAAACCGATTTTAGCAGGTGCGTCATTTCTTCATGGCGCGTGCAAACACGAATTTCCAAGACTGTGTCCTCGTGCTAAAACTGATATTTCTTATTCATTTTTGAAGTTACAAGCCTGAAACCTTAAAAATAAACTGCTGACACCCTGTGGAAGCCATATGAATTACATCGAGTGAGCTGATTTTCAATATGACCTTACTATTGAGGTCATTTTTAAGAGGATGGTCTCTCCCCCAAAAACAATCTGGTTGGTTTTGTCTTTGGATTTTTTCCTACCATATCTATTGTGTTATATTCTCCGACATTATTTTAACATTTCTACAAACTTCAAAGTGTTTTCTTTCCAATGGTACCAAGTATATGCATATCCTGGCATCAGGGCCTAAGCTACAGGCAGTTTACTTTGGGCATGTCATTCAGACAGGAAGTGGAGAAAAAAGGGGCCTAGCCCTAAGAATTAAGTGGCATTGAACTAGGTATGGTTGGAGGTGCCACGCTTACCAGTTTGAGTGTGTCAAGAACTGCAACTCTACAGTGTTTTTCACACTCAACAGTTTACCATGTGTATCAACAATGGTCCACCACCCAAAGGATATCCAGCCAACTTTACACGACTGTGGGAAGCATTGGAGTCAACATGGGCCAGCATCCCTGTGGAATGTTTTCAACACCTTGTAGAGTCCATGGCCCTAGGACTTTTATTTAGGCAAAAGTGGGTGCAATTCAATATTAGGACGTGTTCCTAATGTTTTGTACACTCAGTGTATATGATGCATATATACTGAAGCTATATTGTTTTTTATTTATTTATTTATTTCACCTTTATTTAACCAGGTAGGCAAGTTGAGAACAAGTTCTCACTTACAATTGCGACCTGGCCAAGATAAAGCAAAGCAGTTCAACACATACAACGACACAGAGTTACACATGGAGTAAAACAAACATACAGTCAATAATACAGTATAAACAAGTCTATATACGATGTGAGCAAATGAGGTGAGATAAGGAAGGTAAAGGCAAAAAAAGGCCATGGTGGCAAAGTAAATACAATATAGCAAGTAAAACACTGGAATGGTAGATTTGCAATGGAAGAATGTGCAAAGTAGAAATAAAAATCATGGGGTGCAAAATAAATAAATAAATTAAATACAGTAGGGAAAGAGGTAGTTGTTTGGGCTAAATTATAGGTGGGCTATGTACAGGTGCAGCAATCTGTGAGCTGCTCCGACAGTTGGTGCTTAAAGCTAGTGAGGGAGATAAGTGTTTCCAGTTTCAGAGATTTTTGTAGTTTGTTCCAGTCATTGGCAGCAGAGAACTGGAAGGAGAGGCGGCCAAAGAAATAATTGGTTTTGGGGGTAACTAGAGAGATATACCTGCTGGAGCGTGTGCTACAGGTGGGAGATGCTAAGGTGACCAGCGAGCTGAGATAAGGGGGTATTTACCTTGTAGGGTCTTGTAGATGACATGGAGCCAGTGGGTTTGGCGACGAGTATGAAGCGAGGGCCAGCCAACGAGAGCGTACAGGTCGCAATGGTGGGTAGTATATGGGGCTTTGGTGACAAAACGGATTGCACTGTGATAGACTGCATCCAATTTGTTGAGTAGGGTATTGGAGGCTATTTCGTAAATGACATCGCCAAAGTCGAGGATTGGTAGGATGGTCAGTTTTACAAGGGTATGTTTGGCAGCATGAGTGAAGGATGCTTTGTTGCGAAAGGAAGCCAATTCTAGATTTAACTTTGGATTGGAGATGTTTGATATGGGTCTGGAAGGAGAGTTTACAGTCTAACCAGACACCTAAGTATTTGTAGTTGTCCACGTATTCTAAGTCAGAGCCGTCCAGAGTAGTGATGTTGGACAGGCAGGCAGGTGCAGGTAGCGATCGGTTGAAGAGCATGCATTTAGTTTTACTTGTATTTAAGAGCAATTGGAGGCCACGGAAGGAGAGTTGTATGGCATTGAAGCTAGCCCGGAGGGTTGTTAACACAGTGTCCAAAGAAGGGCCAGAAGTATACAGAATGGTGTCGTCTGCGTAGAGGTGGATTAGAGACTCACCAGCAGCAAGAGCGACCTCATTGATGTATACAGAGAAGAGAGTCGGTCCAAGAATTGAACCCTGTGGCACCCCCATAGAGACTGCCAGAGGTCCGGACAGCAGACCCTCCGATTTGACACACTGAACTCTATCAGAGAAGTAGTTGGTGAACCAGGCGAGGCAATCATTTGAGAAACCAAGGCTGTCGAGTTTGCCGATGAGGATGTGGTGATTGACAGAGTCGAAAGCCTTGGCCAGATCAATGAATACGGCTGCACAGTAATGTTTCTTACCGATTGCGGTTAAGATATTGTTTAGCACCTTGACCGTGGCTGAGGTGCACCCATGACCAGCTCTGAAACCAGATTGCATAGCAGAGAAGGTATGGTGAGATTCTAAATGGTCGGTAATCTGTTTGTTGACTTGGCTTTCGAAGACCTTAGAAAGGCATGGTAGGATAGATATAGGTCTGTAGCAGTTTGGGTCAAGAGTGTAGAAGAGGGGGATGACCGCAGCTGCTTTCCAATCTTTGGGAATCTCAGACGACACGAAAGAGAGGTTGAACAGGCTAGTAATAGGGGTGGCAACAATTTCGGCTGATCATTTTAGGTCCAGATTGTCTAGCCCGGCTGATTAGTAGGGGTCCAGATTTTGCAGCTCTTTCAGAACATCAGCTGAACGGATTTGGGAGAAGGAGAAATGGGGAAGGCTTGGGCGAGTTGCTGTGGAGGGTGCAGTGCTGTTGACCGGGGTAGGAGTAGCCAGGTGGAAAGCATGGCCAGCCATAGAAAAATGCTTATTGAAATTCTCAATTATGGTGGATTTATCAGTGGTGACAGTGTTTCCTATCTTCAGTGCAGTGGGCAGCTGGGAGGGGGTGTTCTTATTCTCCATGGATTTTACAGTGTCCCAGAACTTTTTTGAGTTAGTGTTGCAGGATTTCTGCTTGAAAAAGCTAGCCTTGGCTTTTCTAACTGCCTGTGTATAATGGTTTCTAGCTTCCCTGAACAGCTGCATATCACAGGGGCTGTTCGATGCTATAGCACATTATGTCAAATCAAATCAAATTGTATTGGTCACATACACGTGTTTAGCAGATGTTATTGCGGCAAAATGCTTGTTGTTTCTAGCTCCGACTGTGCAGTAATATCTAACAAGTAATATATATCAATTTCACAACCTATACCCAATACACACAAATCTAAAGGAATGGAATTAAGAATATATGGACGAGCAATGTCAGAGCGGCATGGACTAAGATACATTAGAATATAATAGAATACAGTATATACATATGAGATAAGTAATGCGAAAATATTTAAACATTATTAAAGTGACTAGTGTTCCATTTATTAAAGTGGCCAGTGATTTCAAGTCTATGGATAAAGGCAGTAGCATCTAATGCGCTAGTGAGGGCTATTTCACAGTCTGATCGCCTTAGAATAAGCTGTTTTTCAGTCTCTCGATGCCAGCTTTGATGCACCTCCACTGACCTTGCTTTCTGGATTATACTACGGTGAACAGGCAGTGGCTTGGGTGGTTGTTGTCCTTGATGATCTTTTTGGACTTCCTGTGACATCCTTCCTGTGACATCCTTCCTGTGACATGCATTACAGCCATGCGTAATTGGCCGTCTCCCACCAGGAGATGCAGCGACTTTTAGGGTTTGCCAACTACTACCGGATGCTCCCATTACCACTGTTGAAGGGGGGTCCTGTACGTTTGCAGTGGTCGGTGGAGGCGGACAGGGCTTTTGGGCACCTAAGAGCTCTGTTTACCTCGGATCCCGTGCTGGCCCATCCGGATCCCTCTTTGGCTTTCATGGTGGAGGTGGATGCATCCGAGGCTGGGATTGGAGCCGTGCTCTCTCAGCGCTTTCTTCTCGAAGATGCTCAGCCCGGCGGAGCGGAACTATGATGTGGCGGACCGGGAGCTGTTGGCTGTGGTTAAGGCTTTGAAGGCATGGAGACATTGACTTGAGGGGGCTAAACACCCTTTCCTCATCTGGACTGATCACCGCAACCTGGAGTACATCCAGGCAGCGAGGAGACTGAATCCTCGTCAGGCAAGGTGGGCCATGATCTTTAGCCGTTTTGTGTTTATCCTGTCCTACAGACCAGGTTCCCAGAATGTGAAGGCAGACGCACTGTCCCAGCTGTATGACACATAGGAGCGGCCCATGGATCAGACTCCCATTCTCCCGGTCTCCTGCCTGGTAGCGCCGGTCATGTGGGAGCTGGATGCGGACATTGAGCAGGCGTTGCGTAAAGAGCTCGCTCCACTCCAGTGTCCCATTGTGTTCCGTCTGTTGTCCATGACCAGTTGATCTATTGGGCCCACATATCTCCCTCCTCTATTGATCTGGGGATCGGTCGGATGGTGCGCTGTCTGACTGGGAAGTACTGGTGGCCCCCCTTGGCTAAGGACGTGAGGGTTTATGTTTCCTACTGTTCAGTGTGTACCCAGTGTAAGGCTCCTAGATACCTGCTCAGAGGTAAGCCACATCCCTTACCCGTCCCACAACAGCCTTGGTCACACCTGTTGGTGGATATCCTGACGGATCTTCCTCTTTCACAGGGAAATACCACGATCCTGTCCTGTCGTCTCCTCCCTCTGCCCGGTCTCCCTACGGACCTACAGACGGCGGAGGCCTTGTTTACACACGTCTTCCGGCACTACGGGGTGCCTGAGGATATAGCGTCTGATCCAGGTCCCCAGTTCACTTCAAGAGTCTGGAGGGCTTTCATGGAACATCTGGGGGTCTCGATCAGCCTCACCTTGTGTTTTCACTCCAATACTAATGGGCAGGTGGAGAGAGTGAACCAGGATGTGGGCAGGGTTCTTCGGTCCTATTGCCAGGACCGGCCGAGG